>NC_044284.2:36525516-36826272 GCF_004027225.2 Strigops habroptila | reverse complement strand
AGGAGTTGGGACAAAACATACTTGATTAAGTGCACTCAAGATGTGACTTCCCTCCAAGCTCAACTACAAGACTACAAGGTCCTACAACATTAAAAAAGCGTTTATCTGAGTCTAGGAAGCAGGATACCAATGCTTTCATCAAACAAGCCAAGCATTGGCTTTACAACAGCCAGCATTTAAGATGCTCAAGAAAACTTGGCAGGTAAATAAGATTTCAAAAATTCCCCGGGGGATAGTCTTCAAACTGAGTGAAACTGCCGTCTCTTCTGCATGCGAGAAGACGTTTTACTGGAGGACCAGTCAACAGCATGTGATGGAGCTAGTGCTGGATGCACTGGTATGGTGCGTATCCAAGGGAGATGGCAATTCGAGCACAAAGTCTTATTGCCTCCCTCATACCATACTGCATTTAACTGCAGGAAAAGTTCTCAGCTGCTATTGGGCACAATGTCCCACTTGGAAAGCCAGTTCAAGCACCTCTGCAGAACAAGAGGATCTCCTTCACATTTCCTTGAGTCATGAGCTTACAGCTCCTCAGAGGATTGAGGGATCTGGTTTGGATGTATAGGGCGTTTTTAAGCTGTTCAAGCAAAAAAACAACTTGAAAATGGAGAACAATACCCTGGCAAGTAATTCAAAGGCAAGCAGACACCTGCTTTGGTGTTGGCTGTGCTAGCTTAGCCACACAGAAAAGTGAAACAGCTGCACAAATTTGTGGTGTTCAACATAAGCCTTGAAGAGAGGCAATTTATCCCAATCCACCCATGCTGCAGCCACAGAAGAGTGGAAGAAAGCCCCAGAGGTCCAGTAGCAAATACTAAAGCTCACAAATAGCACAACATTACCTACACATCCTCACTACACCAGGTACTGAATACTCATCCAAACACCTTACGTTGTCCAGGCGAGCAAAGAAATGGGTTTACCCTGTTCAACAGAAGAAGTGGTGCAGCCCAGAGACACCAGATGGCTCAGCCAGGATTACAAAACAGCAGGCAAGAGGTCTGGGAGTCTCAGGGACACATTTACAACACAGGTGTGAGAACTCACCCCAGGTTCAGGGTGGGACGACATTGTAATTAAGACCATGTTAGTGATAGATGCTTCAGATTGAGTATTTATTTCCTTCCCCCTCTTTCAGTATAGCCTTACTATCTTTAGTGAGCTTAGAGGCACAATTAGAAAAGCTAATGCCAACCAGTCCAACCTGACCTTTCTCAGGGCCAAAGCCACAAATTCCTACCTGGCAAAGCTCTGATGGATACATGTGAGAGTCCCGCGGAGTACAGCAAGGAAAGCCCCTTCCGGGTTCAAGCTGCTGTTTTAAAACAAGAGACATTTTTAGCCTATAATTTTATCTCTTCCATCTTTCCCCATTGCTTGAAATTAAAATAAACATGGACCAGGGCCTAGGATTTTATCTGTCACATATTGCTATCATTAAACACACTTGAAACAAGTGGGTTTAGTTCAAATAAACCTGCCTCTTCCCTCTCCCTTTCTCAGCTCAACAAACATAAACTAGGAAACTGCACTCCAATACATTCGAAAGCAATACACGTTACACCATGAGTAGATGATCCATCTGGCAGGCTGACACAGTAATAAGTTTGCTTAATTGTCAGGTCAGGCATATTACAGACCCAGTCTGTCAGTCCTTTTATTACAGCTTTGTACTGGGGAATTTCAAGTGCTTTGTACTCTGATGTGAAGACGTGGTATGCATCCACATGGTAGTAGCACACATGCATGGACACATGTATGAAGTGTCACCGAGAAAAAGGAGATTAAATTAAGGAAGGAAATGCTCAAGTCAAATAGCTCTTAGCAGCTGTATACATTTCGGTCTGGAATAATCACCCAAAGAAAGCAATGAGATATTTACATTTAATTTATTTGAAACTGAACTGGTGAAAACACTGATTATAGGGGATAATCCAGCAATGGCTCATAAGCTAAAAAGCCAGAGATCCTCAGATGTTCCTTCCATTTTACTTTCTAAGCGATCAGCCCATCATTTCATTTTTGGCTCCATACAGTTCTATCATGCAGTCAGTCTCCTGAGATTGTCTGTATATCCTCCCGAGAAATCACTGAGTACACTCAGCAAATGATCAAATTCATCAAATGGTTGTTTTGCCTTTAAAAAGCCCACAAAATAAAACAAACACAAACCCCTTTTTCCTCCTTTGCCTTTGTACCTTACCTCATCTCCTTCTCTTCATTAATGAGCTGAATTCTGGAATGATTTTATTTACAGGAAGACTTTGAGGTCTTCTAAAATACAATTTGTAGGAAAGACGCCAAATATAAATTGTATTCTCTAGACCTGCATACATTTGTGATTTACACGAGCACGCACACGTATGTTCAATATAGAAACAGTAGGTGTTCTCTAAAGTTCTATTGCCATTAGTTAGAAATGACCACATTACTCAACAGTGTCAAAGCCAAGTCTTGTCAAAAGCAAGTCTTTCCAAAAAGCTAAAAAGCCTGATGATTTCCAGCATTATGCAGCCCCGCTTTGAGGTGCTGGCTCTTACAGATACCTCCAAAACCCAACAGTGATCTACATTTACCATAAAGAAGCATTTGATGATTGCATCCTCTCCATGTTATCTCCACAGCTGCAGAGTGGAGAGTGCTCTTTGTCACTGGGGCATCATAAAACACTGTGACCTTCACGGCCACCCTGTTCCACAGCCAGATCCTCCATCTTTGCACTTTGGACATTAGCCTCCGATGTGGACTCCAGTCAAAATCTTCCCAGAAAAAGATGAAACAGAGTTCAATACAGCATTTGTACTATCTCTCTCCTGAACCATACAGTGCTCAAAAAATCCCAGCTGAATAACAGGGGCTTATCCATCAGTTTTTAAGACTACAAAAACAGTCTTAACTGCACAGATCTCTCATGTAATGCACAGCTGGTCTTTCTACAAACCAGCACAGTAATCAAGCCCAACACCTTATCTTTCCTCTTGATAATCGCAGCTTGAAACTGCATGTGCATCCTTGGCTTTCTGCCAGATGAAAACAGAACTGTGCCTCCCATCTTTCTCGAACTCTTCTTGCATCAGGAGTTAATGGTTTTGGAAGAAGGAATCAAAATTGCCTGAGCCCCCAGGACAACTGGAATGATTGCTGGTGTGAAAGATGGTGATTCTTCATTGCTGCTTGGGACAGCAACAGGCTTTCATCAACTTCTTACCAATCACTCCAGTCTCTTGTCAACCCAGAGATAAACAGTAGTACAGTACAGTATGACAAGATATCAAAGTCTCTGAGCTGGGTTATGCTAACAACCAGGTGAAATGATTGCAACAATTTTATCTGTGTCTACACATAATGCCATAAAAACTGCACAACCTGCCCTTCTTCTCACAGTACTTATGCACATGGAAATACTTCTTTCCAAGCAAAGGATTCATTGTAAGGCTTAGAATATTTCGCTTGGGCAGCGAGGAATCAGTCTCAGACTGCATACATTGGCAGAAATAGTTATAACAACGGCTACAAAATCTCATTCTTCTGGCCAGGTCCATTTTTCATTTGTTTTTTCTTTTTGTTTGATTGTTCGTTTTTAAATTTGTAGGAGAAGACAGTAATACTAATTGGACCAACGCATTATTGATTTCCCATAGAAACAGCAGTTCGTTAGAGTGCTCACTTTTAGCTGTGAAGCAACATGTTACGTTTATCTTGCTGTAATATTTTTTTCATTTCATCCTCTTTTACTTACTCATAGAAGTTTCCTATTCACTATTGAAACACCATATGGCGATAATATATGCTAACACAGGCACAGTGACACAGTCCACAAGCCTGCTATTGAGCAAAAGTTGACAACATAAGGCTGAGAGAATTGCAAGTGCTTCCAAGCCACAATATGTACGTCACCTAATTGCATTTTACTGTGATGCAAAGAAGTCTCAGTAAAGGAAGGAACTTCCTTACAATGAAACTGTAACAGCCTGAAGTAATTTACAGTTATTTGAAGAGCTGTAGCAAGGATCTATCAATTCATAGCTTTCAGATACGGGCGGGTGTGGGTTGGGGTTTTTTTTAGCCTAGGCAGCTTTAATATACAGAAAGAGACAATGCATCACAGCATCACAGTCATCTCTCAAAAGATTCCAGACAGGAAGGCAAAAGGCAATCAATAAGAGAAAATACAGACACAGCCCCTTAAACTGTCCACAGATGCATCTGCCTCTTACTTTAATGGTTAACAGTTTTGAACTAGGAACATCTTGCAACAATCCTGAGATATGTTCAGTCTGTAAATGTATCATGTTTATTTATGCAGTGGTAGCAGGGTGCAATGCAGAAACTGAATGGCCAGCTCTCATTTTTCTGTATGGCACTAGATTCTTCCAAGCAGCCCTACCCGAAATGGGGCTGATCTGCCTTCGGGCTGTCCACGAAGGCCTCTAGGGAGGGATCCCCTCTTCCTGGTAGGAAAGATCCTTGTAAAAACTTACCATGAAAGACAGGACGGACCAGTGAATGACAACACCACCCCAGAACATCACCAGTGTGTGCCCAAAGCCCTGTTTTAGAGCAAGCTACACAGCTTCTCTGTGCCTCAGCTCCCCATTTGCAGAACAAAAGAATCAAACTTCTCCTTCCTCAGGGCTTTACAAGGATGAACACATGAAAAACTTGAAGTGTTAAACCAAACAGTCATCAGTAAGTAACCACAAGAAAACTTTAAATGATGGGGCTTCCTAGCATATTTTAGCCTTCACCTTTGAAAAGTATTTAGAAACTGCAACCAAAGTAGTTAGTTGCCCTCCTCTTTTAAAGAGTACAATTCAACAGCAGCTTATGTCAGCAGGATCTATGCCTGCACTTCAATGGTCTCTGGACAAATTAGAGGCAATTCAAAAGCATATCAAGGCAATGTTCTCCTTGCTGTGACTGTAATGCACAAATAACAAAGTCATCATTCCCCCTTTGACGGAAAAGCCTGGGGAAGATGTCCAGCACAGGCCACAGTGGGAACAAAGTGCCAAGTAATGCATTGCCATGCAGGTGTTTCTCTAAGTTGCTGTGCTGTTCCCTGGGCTCTGAACTATTTCCTTTCTCTAACAGGAAGGGAAACACAGCTGGTTCCTAGTGTGTGCAGGAGAAAAATGCTCAAGACAAAAGGAACAGAAAGCATAAAGAGTAGAGTAAAGGAAGCCTGATTTCCTCTGGACTTGTATCTTGCATCTTGAGCAGACTCTGACAGTTCCTGTTCTCTGCCGTTACCTCTCCTGACCGCCCCTCCTGCTTCCCTTCTCCCCTTTGTATTAGCCTTGGCATTTGTCTGTGTATGTCAGCCAAACAATCCATGTTCCAGGTCAGAGATCCTAGTTACAGCACAAGCTGGAAGAGCAAAAGTTCAGGTTGCCTGCAAGACACACAGCAGGCTTAGAGCCAGCCCACGGGCCATGGCGTGAACAGCCAGCAATAAGTTGCAGCTCCCTGAGAGACAGGGGTCTGGCTCCCTCCTCCCCAGCCGCTGAGTTTTGCACACATATACCCCTCTCTTAGAACCACTTAAGAGCAGCCACTGAAAAACCATATGTGGGGAGCAGTCAACGGCTGGACGCCAATGGGTGCTGGGTAAGAAGAATTAATCAACTAAGCTCTCATTTCAAAATGCACCAGCTATTTCCTTGGTGAGCACTGTGCAGGGGAGTGGCTGCCATACACACGGGAAAATTACCACTTTGTGCCAGAGGATTAAGTTCAACTTCCAGCCATATGTAGGTGGTAAAACAACTTCCCAGTTCCAGAATGCTGGGTAGATCAGAGTAATGATACAGGTCCAGGACACCACAACCTTCTTGGCCTGAGGGTTTGAATCCTCCAGGGTTTACTGTCAAGGCATCAAGAAGTCTGCTGGCTGTAAATCACCAAACTGTAGCTGAGTATCAAGCAACACCTTCCCACAGAAGAAACGTAAGGGTTTTTTTATTTCCCCTTCTTGGATCACACACTTGAAGACAGAAGTGGATGCACCTCCCCACACCTGAAACCTCTCCAAATCCTTTTGACAGCGGATGTTCTCATGTACATTCTGCTCATCCATTCACATGTGCTACTGGAGGAGGATAAATCCCTGACAGGGTATCCATGGTCTGGCCTCAGCTTCGCTGGTGACCAATGCACAACTCAAGTCAGCTAATCTCCCGGTGCCTCAGTTCTTCTCTCACCCATGAAACAGCAAGCGTACTTCCGTATTTCACAGGGCTGCTGTCATGGTGGTAAAGCTAATGCTGCTGAAGCACTCAGATGCATCGACCCATGCAAAGATGCAAGTAGAGTCTGTGTCTCAATGAAACACAGGTCTCTGCCCTAGAGGTGGCTGCTCTTTGATGGCTGGACCCACGGACAATTTGTGATGTGCGCTGGGTCGCTTTGAGATGAGTGCCAAACCACAGCGAGTGCCAAAAAAAAGGATGGGGAAATAATGATAGGCTTCCTGAAATAATGGTATACAGCAGTTTGGTCCCGTTGCAGGGAAAAAGATGGAAAACAAAACATAACAATAGGTAGAAGGCCTTGAACAGCTTTAGTGAGAAACAACCCTGCTCTCAACCAGTCACAACAAAATAATTACAAATGCAGAACGAAAAAAAGACCAAATTATGAGGTACTATTTGCTTTTTATCACTGTTCCCAAAGTAAATGTTTATCTTTATCCACATACAAATTTGAGATGCCTGCAGAGATCTTCAAGTCCAATATATCCTACACTTGTCGTCATCTCAAACTGTAGCCAAGCACGTAGGCAGCAAACCCAAATGAATGCAAAGATGAGAAAGGGGAATGGGGAAAAGTAAACCTTATTGAGATTTCTGTGAACTTGACTATACATCAGAAAAAAGAAACAGCAGGAGTAGTGCTGCTGTATTTTTACTCTGATGATAGTACAAGCGGAAGAAATAATACCCTGCAAAGGTCACTCTTATCCTGTTCATCTGTGACAAGCTGATAATCTGGGATCTCAGGAAACTTTCTTCAAAAATCTTCATGGACATGCTCTTATCAAAAGGATTAAGATTTAATACATACCAGCAGATGTAACCAATTCAAACATCTGCTAATCGGAGCACTGTCTGTTTGCCGCACACACTGGCTGGGGCTGATGAGCACAGGAAGGTCTCCCCTTCTTGTAGAGAAATCCAAACATACATGAAATCATCTGTTGGCTATGCCTCCCAACTCACACATATGTGGCTGAACATCTCTGCCCTGTGCACGCTCCTCAGCTGGCAGGCGTGCCAGGGATGGCGTGACAGACGTGTGCTGCTCGCAGCCAGCACGCCCGCAGTGGTGCTCCTAGAAAGCTTCAACCTTGGGACCATCTAAAACACCACCCCTGCAGGGTGGGAATGTCACTCTGCCTTTGGAGAGGGGAACCACAGGAGGAAGTTTCCTGGACACTGAGGCTTTGCTTCTCAAGTGCTGGGAGTAACCCACTGAAATTGCTCCAGATGGGATGCTTCCTTTTCTACTTTAAATAATCCACCTGGATTTTCCAAAATTCCTGATACCTGTGACTATGGCAAAAGTGTCACAGCCTGCTGAGAACAGCCCTCACCACCAGCCCTGCGGTGAGCCTTCATGAGCTACCGTGCTACTACAAGTGTTGGGAGCTCACCAGCTTGATGCCAGCTTGGGCACACTTCTGAGGCACTGTTGACCCTCTGTATCCATATGAGCCATCCAAGTCAGTGAGGATATGGTGGCAACTCACAACCTTCATAAAAAGCACTGTAGGACATGTAGCTCTGGAGTAGTTGGATGGTCCTACCAAAAGGTCATCACCACTTCATGACGGACTGGGGATGCTTTCTGGTTTCAGCAGATATGCTTACTCCCGTTGAGCCCTTCTGTCCCACAACCAAAGAAATTAAAAAGTACACAAAACCCAAAATGCACAGACATCAAGTGAACAAATACAGAGAGCCTCTTGCCATTGGGAAAGTGCTGCCTGGCTACCATGCTGTGCTGCTGGACTCAGAAGCCTCTTTGGCAAAGCTGCACAGATGTCCACAGATTAAATGTGCTCAGACCAGCAGAAAGAGGCCTGGGCATTTTTATTTACTTCAAATATCATATCTGAAGACAGCAGAAGCTAAGCTATCAATTTAAGGCCAAATTTCCTTAAAAAAGACTCAGCACCATTCTGAACACCTGAAACAGCCAAATTCCACTGAGTCCCATAACTGAGGAACTGCAAACACTTAAACACTACAGGAGTGGGGAATTAATTCAGAACCCACTGATCTTAATCTGCTTGTACCCCTAAATATTCTTTCTTAAAATAAAAACATTCCTGATAAAAAACCAGGATGCTAGCAAATACTCCACAGACTGTGCTTGAAAAATCCTTTTGGTGCATACCAACCTAAGAAACCAGGCTCAGTAATAAAAGGAACAAGGAAACCAGACTCTGAGCCTAGACTAGCAAATTTGCATGGACTGTTTTGAATACAGATTTAGCAATCTGCTTTTCGCAGAGCCCGTATGTCAATTCCACAGCCCAGACCAAAAGCAATCATAAAGCTCTTTTTCAATGCTAGAAGAATGTACTGCTCTTTGCTGAGCAGGAGGCCTTATTCATGGTTGGAGATACAGCTATGCGTAAACAAAGATAAAACACCTGAACTCTTAGCTGTGCATTCCTGGTGCAGCCACAAGTGGGGCACTATAATTAGAAATGCACATAGAAGAGCACTCCTAGGAGTCTTCAGCACTCAACATTTTGCCTTGTTTCTTGTTTGCCATCACTCAGCTGAAACTGTTCAATCCTGCCCCATCACTCTGCAAGAAAATATGTCCATTGCCTTTTCACTGGTTTTGTTATCCCCAACTGGTTGTCAAAAGAAGTGATGGAATAACAACCAACACTGTCAAACATTTAAATCCTTTTTAAATTCCAGTCATTAGAAGACATTATTTACCAGTATGTTTGGAATTTAATGAAAATGTATCACTTTTTAAAATTTAATTTTCTTTACTCCTTTATTGTTCTGCAGCTCACACTGAGAATGAGCTTCTTTTCCTTGAAAATATTACTCATTTAGGCTGAGAGTGTTGCATAGTGGCAGATGTCTAGTACTGGGCGCAATGATACAGAGGCAGGGACATAGGAGTGAATCCTTAGATACTTCACCTAACTTTGCCTTCATTTTCTCCACCTGTTAAAAGATACAATTTCTTTCTCTTTTTCACTGTGTGTACAACCACATAACCTAAAGGCTCCAAGACCAAGGTTCCAAGTTGCTGGATGCCATACGTGGGTAGTAAGAGGCAAATCATACTGAAGAGGTTGCCAAGCTAAAAGGACAGAAGAGATTTTGAGAGGAAGCAGAGTAGAAATGCTACATTCAAGGTCATTCAGCACAGTGGTGGTAGCTAGGAATCAAACAGGTCTCCAACAGGTCTCCAGTGTGCCAGCCCAGTCCCCTCTGGATCAAGCTGCCTCTGAGAGCTGTACACAAGTAGATTTGATCTTGACCACCAAAGCATGGCCTTTTTGCTTTTGAAATACTCCATAAATTTGGACCACCCACTATTTGCTTTTTAAAAAAGGCTAATTACCCTTGGACAAGGTACACCTTACTACCTGGTACACCTCACTACTTGGTACACCTCCCACAAAGTCCTATTTTACCAAACAGACAATCTGTTAGAAATCCAGGATAAAACTATGGAGTTTCAGCAGGTAGGTGTCCAATTCTGGACAAAGCAATCAGCATTCAATACATAATTCACAGCAGGGTAAAAAAATCCTAAGATTTCATATACTGCTATTTCCAGTAAACATTTATTTTAAACATTTATTTTATGGGCTTAAATTTTGTGGGGTTTTTTTTGGTTTGGTTTTTTTTTTTTTTTTTTCTTTTGCTTAAGGCCTTGCTGCACTCATCTCTTAAGCAAGGATTTAAGCAGAATGGGTAAAAATTCAGGAAAATATCCTTTAATAGAGAAGCCAGATGACCACAGCATTCACCAGGCCCCCTAGTCGGAGTTTACCCAATTTAGGAATAGCCCCTGCTCCCATCCATGGAAATTATGCACCTAAATGCCTTGTCTATACAACCTCCTTTTATTAGTGAAAGGCATAGTGGGTTCTCTGCCTCTGAGCTTTCCAATGAGTTACTGCAATTTAGAAGGTGCGATACGCGAAGAGGAAACACATTGCAGCTACATAAGAGGAGCTCTGTACTTTACTCATCACACCAGCATTTCTAAACTTTACAAAAGAGGAGGAAAGTATTAATTAGATTTTTTTCATAATGCATCTGCAGTTCCTCAACAATACCTAAGGCAAGCTCAACTATTAACATGCATTGCAGTCATGGTAATTTTGAGATCATGTTGTTCTCCCTCTCCATTTCAATTTACCGCACATGAAGGCTGGAACTGGTCATGCTGGTGAAGGTCACACAGGAAACTCCCAAGCTCAGGTGATGTTTGGTACTTTCTAAAACTTCAGCTACAGCTGAATTCCTTTAATTCAGTCTCTCCTACATCACCTCACCTGACAGGAAGCATCCTTAGATGCTGTTCTGTTGCAGCAAAAGATGATTTAGTTTTGTAATTTTCTGCTCTTTTCCATACGTGCAATTTTGAAAGAAAAACACCTAGCATTTTAATCACTTGTGACTTCTTCTGTGATTTAGTCAAAGAGACTTTCACTTGCAAGTCATGGGCTCAGCCCAGGGCTGAGGTGATGGTGATTGAAAGCTGCTTCTGACCCACATGTTGCTGATGGCGAATATGAAGTAAACTACCAATGCCTAGAAAACGTCTGCTCAGGGGACTCTCAACAACTGCCTCAAGACAGAGACAAGAACTAACCAGGAACGAAGCCTGAGAGAATCTTTCACTTTGAGGTTCAGCAACGGTGGGGTTGACTCACATCAGGGAACCACACTCACAGAAGGACCTCCTCCCACCAAACCTCTGAGGAGGAATGATCTATTCTGCTCCATAAATGATCTATGTTGCAAAAACGCTTTTCAAACTCATCACTTCAGAGGAGAGGGAAACAGCTCTGCAGGACAACTTCCTACCACCTCTGCCCAGGGAATGGGAAGCAGCCAGCAGGACCTGGGTGACACCTCTACCTTCATTTTCCAGCTCACCTGACTTGAATTAGGCAGGATCACTGAGCACAAGAGGGTGCTGCTGACCACAGGCGTCAAAACTCTCTCCCTGCCCTCTATTAATGGTGGTCATTTTTACTTCATGACAATGTCCTTGTCACCTGCCTGGCACATAAAAAAGTATTACCAGAGTGATGGCCATGTAAGCAAGGCATGCATGGTGCAGAGATGCATACTCATCCATGTCCTCAACAGCAGATCTGCTGGCCAAGGGGAATTGTCTGGGATTGACATGGGCCCACCCATTCTGAGAAGTATTCTTTCCAAACCTTCTGCACAGGGTACAAATCTCGCTGCTTCAGAGGCACCTCCTGGTGTAGTGTGTCTCATTGCAATCCTGAACTCATACCAAGGATCAAAAGAGATTCCTTCTCTGTGAATTTATGCCAGAGGATAGGGTATGTTAAATAAACTGCTTGTCATTATCCTGCTATCACTAATACTCCAGTGAAAGAGGACTATGTTACAGTTTAGTTTATGTTGCTTTAAAACTATCTTGAAGATAATATATAAAAAAGAAACCCAACAATAAAATTTTTCTTATTCCATAACAGGAGTACCCCCAAGGGCAAGGTATACCTATAAAATTATTATAACGCTTTAACTGCATAAGCACAACTGGAAACGTCTTCTCTGAAAACGATTTGTAACTCTATTTTCCTATCTGCAGCCATCATCCTGATAAATTTGGGAAGGGCATCTAAGGTGTAATCCAATAAACGTGCTGATGTTCTGAGTAAGTACCTCACAGTTTGCAGCCTAATCTATTATCCTACTATAAGACCATCAAATGACTCACCAGTTTTAATACCTAGTACAGATCAAACAAAGGAAAATATCAAAGCTTTACATTCTAGTTCCACCTTTCAAGGACTTAAGTAGTCTTTAATTACAGCAGATGACACATTAAACTCCAGCATTTTCTTTCTCTAACAGCTATAGTTAGAAGTTGCTGTAGCTGTACTTTTCACAGGACATCATTACGTTAACCCATAAATCCTAAAAAGTTTGATAAACTGAACAAAGAAAGTAGGGATTTGGTGTCAGAGATGAAATTCAGCTTCTTCTGCCCACTGGACCACACACAGTGATTGTAATGCACCAAGGAGCAGCAGCAGCACTCCTGAGTAGGAGGACAAGTCTTCAATGCCCCCACCTGAACTGTGGGCAAAAAGCCATGGGAACAAGCGTGTGCACCAAGCAGCACAGATCACCTTGAAGGCTGATGAACTTAAGAAGTTAGATCAAGTCCAAAACTTGGTCTATGCCTTCCAATCCTCCAGAAAATGAAACACACCTGAAGAACTTTTTATTTGAACACTGTGATTTTTATTTTTTATTTTTTAAATGTTATAGGTACAAAATAAAAGTGAAAAAACAACCTATTCACAGAATATCTGATCCCAAAGGAAGGAGCATCAGGAGACAGCAGTACTGTCCTCAAACTGCAAACGCTCAGCAATATGGTTACAGAAGGTTACAGAAGTTACATGCTAGAGCTGACCTCGGGCATTGCCAAGGAAAATGGTAAGTACAAATCTCTTCCAGTGTTTTGACACTATAAAGCCTTTCTCAGTAACAGAATGCATTCTTATGTGTTTGGCCCACGCAAACAAAATGAACATGGGTTATTTGACATAGTGCCTGAGCACTATCACTGTAACAACTGTCTCATTTATCGCAACAACAAAAACCCACTGGGAAAAGGACTAAATTGTATCTGGTTTATGTTGTTGCTCTTTTTGACTGGCTGACCCAAATCCGACTGTTCTTCAAGGACAAGTCTGTAAGTTTATGCAAGAACCGTGCACATGCTGCTGGAACAAAAGAAGAGTTTATCAGGAGGTCCCTGCAGAAGGGATGGAAACCACACAGGCCACCATGCCAGAGCCTCTGTGTGCAGATGGATGCTTTCATAAGTGCACAAATACGATTTAACTCTGCTTTTGCTAAGCTCACAGGCTTAAATAGAACAAATCTAAACAAACTCTAATTGCTACTTTAGTCCTGCTCCAAAGATACTGGTTCGCAATTACTTAAAAGAAATGCAATAATGAAAAGAACCAAAAAACCCACTAACCAAAGACAAGGCCTGTTCGTGTACTGGGAGTGCACAGCATCAGTCAGCTACCCCTTTGGTACTTTTGACTTCTGAGGTTTTGTTCAGGGCTGACATTGGTAAGACAAACACAACATACATATAGCTGCAGACATATCTACAGACCCATATAAGAGTAAGAAATGAGACCAGTCCTGAGATTAGGAAGCAAAGGCAGGGCACAAATGAGCACAAATACATCTGGGATGATTTTACAAGACCTCAAGAATTGCTCTTTTTAAAGTGCCACTGGGGTGTCATGCTTCCTCTGTTAAATAGATGACATCTCACCAGAACTTAAATAGCTCCACTTAAGCACTACCTAGATGAGTGACAAAAACTAGCTGAGCTGCTGTCACCCCTGCAGTCCTTGTCTAGACACAGCAGAGTAAGTGCGAATTCCAGTCTGCCTTGCTGGGCTACAGCCACCCTGACAGCTGAGCTACAATCCAAGCCACTTCATCGCCACTGATTAGATGACAAAAACAAAAGAAAACAACTTGAGACACAGATATCTGGGTCTTTCTGGCAGTGTGACACACAAAAAGTTAACAAAACAGAAAAACAACAAGGAAAAAAAAGCCTAACAGTACTTGTGAACTGAGCAGGTTTTAATTCACAAGCTATTGTTGGTGGAAAGTTGAGGCAAATGAAATACCATTTTTTGCAAGTATTTTTCTAACAATCTCCATGGCAATCTAGCAATCAGGATCAGAGGCCCTTCGCTCAGAGGTATGGCAGCTTTTGAGCCAGTGCCCCCTTCAGAGTGACTGCCCCCTTCTCTCCATTGACAGCCACATCTGGATGCTATCAGGAGGAACTGGCATGCCTGCTCGCAACAAATACCAAGCGGTTAACAAATTGCCTCCAGCAGTCAATGCTGGCCACTTTCCCACTCTCTGTTTACGCAATGTGCCACTAACCTGTTGAGCTCGAGGTTTGTAAGGAGAGCTGCTCTCTAGGTCAGCCAGGATGCTCGTCAGAGAGTCAATTTCTGCATCTAAACTGGACCGCCTCTCCTCAAGTGTCTTGCCACCAGGATTCACCTGAAAGAAAAGAGAAAAGTTCCAGTTATTTAAACCACTTGGCCTGCCACTTGGTTTCTTACTGTCCTAATAGAGCTTCTACCATGCCCAGCAATAAATAACTCTCGGGTTGCAGGGAGAAACATGCTGAAATGCTATAGCTCTCCTCCAGAACCAGCAGCTATCCTCAATCTCACAAGGATTTAGGCTACTTTGGGGTTTTTCTTAATGTAATTCCCACAACAGTCCTATTGTGTTAAATTGACTTGAAGGACTATGCAACTCAGTGTGCAATCTGCTGTCAAGGTGAAGAGGCAGGACGATCTCCACTCCCACAGATGGAGAAGATGTATTTTAGAAAGATGCCTGGCTGGGCAGCCAAAGCTGGGGACAGGCTTGAAGAACCTGGATCCTGAGAGCATCTCTTCTGCCATGTCCCCATCCCAGGCAAAGCACAAACAGTAGAGCTGCAAGCCACAGTGGCCAGCAACTGGCCACCTGCACCTATTATTATTTCATATCAATTTGTGGTAGCTGTACCTGTCTGATTCAAAACTTCTTCACAATTTTCATCTAAAAAATGAGCTCCTCCAAGGAGGAGTGAAAAAGTTCAATTCATTTCTAGCAGATTCAAGGTGAAGGGCATGATTTGTGATAAGCAATCATAAAGTAACATAAATAAGGTCCTTGTGAAGCAGGCTATTACACAGGAAAGCCCATGCCCAGAACAAGTACCAACATACAGCCAGGATCCTTTCTGATTCAAAACATATTGCTTTCTCTCTGTTTTCAAAACAGCACAGCCCCACTTGTATCCAAGATAGGGACGCCCGCTTGGAAGGGAAGAGAAAACCAAAGTTTTTGAGAAAAGCGATATACTCCACACTGAAAGTCTTTTCTAATCCTGAGTAATTTTTCTTTTGTCCTTCCATTTCTGACTTATCTGCAAATCCCCCAGACAGAGTCTCTCTGGTGTACACGCAACCACACAGCTTAGTGCAGAAGATCTCATTCGCAGCTTGACTACTACAGTAATAAAAACACTAAAGAACTACCTAACAACTCACCTAATTTCAGTTGTAAAGTCTGTTCAGACCATAACAGCACCTCCCCACAGACAATCCAGTTCTGTTTGCCTTCACTCTCACCAAGTTACTTCAATTTTCCAAGCCCAAAATTCGCCTTTTCCTTTGGCTCACTAGCTCACAGATAGTTTTTATTTAAATTTCATTTCAGAAGCATTCGATCATTACCTGTTTTACAGAACTCCCCAGTCATCAATCCAACACATAAATGGCAAATTGGTCAAAGAGAGACAGACTATGCAAAGCAGGCAGGCTCTGATCTGCCAAGCTTATACGTGCTGAGGCATTCATTAGTTCCTAATGATTAATAAATCTTATTGGATTACAACAAATTTGGCTTGACTAACAAGAAAGTGGAAGCTCCAATGTGCTTTATGCAAGAACACGTCACTTAAAAGGCTGAGAGTCAGGTTAGAATCTACTTACAAACTCAACTCTTCTTGCCTATTTTTGTCATAGAGCCAAAGTTTTTCCATCCAAACTATTGTTCAAAAAAAGAAATACTTTTCACAGGAATTACCCCAGACCATTATTCCTGGCTAGCTGTAGCCACCTGGATTTTTTAATCTGCAAAAGTACAATTTCCTTTCCACCAGTGCAGTTCATGGCTCTTGCTTGGTTCTTCTCCATCTTCCATTTGCTGGCCTATAATTACACGGCAGCCACAGGCTTCCAAGACATAAAAACTGTGATTGCTCCACTTCAGAGGATTTTTAAGAGAAGCAGCCAAAAGCCAGCCTGGAAAGGGGGGGAGATGCAAAGAGCACCCAAGGCCTCAACATTTCAGGTGATACATCAAGTCAATGGCAGGCCCACAAATAAAACCGGAGTCCACACACGGCCTGTTTGGTATTCTGATCCTGAACAGGAGGGGTAGTGGCAGATGAGAAGATCAGCCAATTTCATTTCTGCTTCTTAGCATTTCTGGGTCATATTATCCCCTGGTTCTCATTCCCCAGAACAATTATGCAATAGCTGACTAGCAAATGCTGCAGAACAAGTTGTAAGGTTGTAAAAGTTAAATGTCCTTTGGAAACCTGGAAAAATAAAATAAAATAGCATGGAAACATCTCTATTGCTTCTGCATTCTGTAAAAGATTTATTTATTCAATTAAAACGTAATCAACATAGATTAAGAGCCCAGTTCTACAAATGCTGGAGCACAATGCAGTATGATAGTGCCAATGAATAACGCTACTAATGTGTGTAAGGGCTTATTTGACTGGACTTTAACTACATTTAAGAAAAGGTAATCCTCACAAAGACAGGTTTCTGCTTGCTTTCTCTTCCCCATCTCCACAAATCTCGCATTTTTCTCCCCACAGTGCTCCAGATTCAACCAAGGGATTTGCTGCATGCAGAAATAGGAGAAAAATTCGCAATGCTAACTTTAGCAGCAGAGGGTTAAGCTATTTCTCTTCTCATGCTCTTTGTCATGACGTTGCTATAAAGGTTTTATGATATTGCTCTGGAACAAACCCCAAGCACCAGGTCCCAAGGCACAACAGGTTCGCACAGACACGGCTCTGCTCCGAGGAACCCGGACTGGTTGAGCTCATGACCTTGCAGATACAAACACCGGAACCAGAAAGAACTCCTAATTCTATTTCTGCCTGGATTTATGGCATTGTTGCAGACATATTGCTTGTGCTCCCTCCCTTTCAGCAAGCAGAATATGGAAAAACTAGTTCAAAAAGAAAAAGGATGCTATCCTTGGCCTGGCCAACATGAGTTCGACAAAAAGCAAACATAAGCCAACCCAGTTCAACAAATTACTCATTCCAGAGACTATCCACTCACGTGAACTTCTGCAACGCCTACACTCCTATCCCCTGGCTGAATCCCTGCTGTGAGGAAAAGGAGAGAAAAACAGCAGAGAGCTTCACTGCTTGGCTTGTTTGTCCACTCCTGAATTCCTGGTGTGCAGTCAGAGCAGCTGTGATGGTAATCCACTCCTGAGCCCTGTCAACCCACTCTGTTCTGATGAAAACTGGCTTTAATTTTGCTAATCCTGCCACCCAACACCAATCAGTGCCACAGGTCCCTCCACAAAACCCCAAGGGGCACCATTACAGAACATGCAGTGCAGAGGGCAATGCACGGCCTCAAAGTTTGCCTCACTGTGCTAGGAAAGGACATAAGACTACTCACCAAGCTAGAAGACATGAAAAGCACAATAATTTCCCTAGATGCCACCTTTTTCTACAACCTAGATCACCTACTCATCACATTTCACAGGTCACAGTAAGGAAATAAGAACGCTTCTCTTTTGCCCAAGCCAGCTCCTTGCAATGGGCTCAAAGAGAAGAATCTGGCTCCCAGATGTCCTTCCTAGCTCCTGCTCCAAATTCCTTTCCCTACCCACACCCAGATGCCTCTCTTTTATTCTCCGTTTTCCCCTCTCTCCATTCCCTGTTTGCTGCCATACAGCGCTGCAGCTTGGGACAGTCATTAGGCCCTGGGACAAGAGATGTGAGGTAGGCTGCCAGGCTGGCCTCTGAGCCTCTACAGGAAATCGCATTGATACCCAGTGGTGTTGCTGTGCCAGGAAAAGATGGAGGGTGGCTTTGCAGCAGTGACTGTCTGACTTACATGGATAGCAGAGCAAAAGTAACTCCAGAGTCCCAGCATGTATTTTCTACCAACACAAGGCAACGGCCAAACTCCTGAACACTTTCAGAGCATCAGGACTTTGCTCACTGCAGTGCAACTTTCCAGCACCAAAATCCACCTTCTCCCCATCCACCTTAGCCTTGCTCAAGTCTTCTCTGAAGTAGAATGAGCTGAGTGTGTTCCATGAGCATTGTGGCCAGCTCATCATCTGACAGCTCCCAGGAACGTGAGCTGTCATAACTGGGAAATACAGTGCTGTTATATATGTACAGACATGTTCAAGACAGCAGAGCTACAGCTAGACACACAACCTTCCTCATAGCATCAGCTTGCTCTGTGCATCCTGCTATCACAAGTCACTGATAACCTCCTAAGGCACAAGTGGAAGAATGGAGATGAAAACCATGGATATTAAGAAAGGTCGTAGCTAATGGCTCAAAACAAATGGGCTGGGGGCCTCCAGTGCCTTCTGCTCCTGGTATATTGTTTTTATCAGGAGCCTGAGGTGCTTGTGGAGCTATCTATGGGCTGTGACAGGTCGACACTGTTCGCATTTACACATCCAAGAACAAGGAAAAGCAAAGGCAGTCATGGAAAAGAAGGATTAAAGTAACAGGAGGAGCAAGGAAGAGGAAATTTAGGCAAATCAGAGGTAGTGAGCAGGTATATAGTAAATAAGGACTTTTGCCTTGAAAGAATTTGTTGTCTTTTCCTCCAGTAAATTTGACTGAGGTACAGACAAGGTTGCACCCACAGCAGCCACCTGCCATGCTCTGCAGGCTGTCGAAATCCTTGGATAGGCACTGAGGAGGTAGGAAGAGCAAATGAAACAGCTCTCCAAACAGGGAGTTAGCATCTCTTTCTACTGCATGGCCTCAGGCGCTGAGCTTAGACAGAGCCACAGACAAAGAAGGTTGGGGCTCTTATTTTCTATTTTAGCTAGGGATTGGTTGGGAAGAGGAGGGAAAGATGTTTGATTTTTATGGCATCCACCATACATACAAGAAGAGACTGGAGGAGTGTTAACCAGGAAGAAGAAAAGAAGTGATTCAGTCTTGATATACTTCAGGCTGGTGTTTGTGTTTAATTCCCTTTTTTTCCCTCCTTTCTCTGCACTTTCTCCAACAATACCACTGCCAGAGGCAAGATCCTTCTCAGACACACACCCTTGCCACCTCATCTCTCTTCCTGTAGATTTCCCCAAGGAATTATTTCCAGGGTCACAAAAGCTATCTAAAGCCTCAAAAGGCATTACAGTGGCAAAAAGATGCATTCTCCATCAGGAAAATGAGGCACCCTGAAGATGAGCTGCTGTGTCTATTCTCCCCTGAGCCTAAAGACAAGTGCAAATATTTTCTTTCAAATTCCCTAATGTAAATTAACAGTCCCAAGAGGCTGCCCCACCAAGCATGCACATGGAGGCAAGAGCTGACTGAAGCATTCAGGGTTAGGGGGGTCTAAGATGATTGACTGATGCCTAATCATTGTTCCAGGCACCAAGGAGGGGCTGGGAAAGTAGTTGTGCCCTTTAAGAACAGAAAGATTGCGTCTTTTGAAACAAATCCGAAATGATGGAAGATTTCAGCAGATGTGACCGCAGTGATTTCACCAGACGTGATTGTTTCAAGGATCTAATAGAAAAGAACTTCCCTGCTGTTCCATCAGGTTGAAGCCAGGCCTGAAATATCCTTTTCAGTCTTCCGATGACATCAACGATAAAAGCCAAAGGGAAGTTAGGTTTTGATTTATTTTTTTCCCCCTGCTCTTTCCTTTTTTCAGTCACGGAATAGTTTTACCTGGTTTGTGTTGCTGGATATTAACAGGACCAAAGGAAAACACTTCAAAAGTTTTAAGTGGGCTGTTCAAAGGCATCATTTGGTGTCTCTGAAACACCACTGTCATTTAACTGAACAACATTTCTACAACTCTGGCCACTTTTGAAGATCTCCCAGTAAAGAAGCAGGTGAGCCTACCCGGAAAAGGACTTAAATGGGGTGGAAGGCAATCATCTACTAAACACCAGCCTACCTTACTGCCCCAAAAAGAGCCAATAAATGTGCCAAATACCTTCTCTCAGCAAAGTTCACATCAGCACCTGTGCCACTGCAAACCACAGGAGACACAGCAGGGTAAAAGGGGGCTCCACTCCTGAGGTCCAAGCTCAGCTTGGTCACAGACCCATGGCACGGGTCCGGGGTAGTCACAGTCCCACATCCAGTTTCTCCACTCATGGAAAATGAAAATAGCACTGGGTATCATGAGGATTAATTGATCTTATCTCTGAAGCAACTGGTGTTGTAAAGAACTGCATGGGCTTACAGCTGGGGCAGATGAACAAGCAGATGAGGAAAAGTTATTTGCTAAGCACTGCTAGGAGACATCTTGCAAAACCTTAACAACCAATTTATAAACTCACTGTGGTGCAGGAGGATTATAAAAAAGACAAGTAATAAAAATAAGTAATACCCCTGCCCCCCCCAAAAAAAAGAAACAACAACCAACCAACAACACAGAAAGCAGATAAGAAGAAAGCATGCAACTAGAAGGCATCGGTCTCAAAACAATAAAAAAGGGGTGGTTTTTGTCAAACAACATGCTATCAAAACTGCAGAGCTGCTTCTGCTGCAAGACACTGTGGTTGCTATGAGTTTACATGGATTTCAAAAGCATCTGGAGAAATGTGGAATAAAACTCCACCAAGATACTTAATAAAAAAAAAATATTCTGTGCTTCTCCTTTTACATTTTCTCTGGACGCTCACTACTGACCATTTGTGATCTGATTTGGCTCTCCATAAACATTTACATGAAGCCTCCACTTGTGCTTTCTACCCACGAGCTGACACCGGCCAGGAGTCACTTCTGCTGATGGGTACATGTCAGTCTCTCCAGGCTAATAACTGCAAGTTGCCTTAGTGCCAGAGCTTGGACC
Organism: Strigops habroptila; assembly: GCF_004027225.2. Classification (NCBI taxonomy): domain Eukaryota; kingdom Metazoa; phylum Chordata; class Aves; order Psittaciformes; family Psittacidae; genus Strigops; species Strigops habroptila. The sequence continues at coordinate 36,805,346 of NC_044284.2, read as the reverse complement.
AACACTGGAAACGCAGTTCTTCTCTCCTTCTAGCCGAGACAACAGAAGTTACATCCAATTGCACTCAGCCTCCTGGGACACATATGAAAGACAGCAAAGACCTTGTTGCAGTTATGAATCTGTATAACAATAAGGATTTATATTTCCCCAGAGATCAGTGTGACAGGCACTCCTCACATTCAATGGTTTGGAAAGATCCTCATCCCAAGGAGCTTATCCTCAATTGAATACCAGCCCCAGGAAAAGCAAGCAGGTAGAGGGGTAAGAGTGAAGTGCTGCAACTCAGACACAACCAAGCTCCTTCTGGCCATCAGATGAAGACAGTAATCCACCAGACCAACCCAGATCCTTAATGGACATTTCATTCTTTGCATTTGCTGTCATAGCCCTGACAAAACACGCCAGAAGACAACCAACTGCTGTCCAAGCCGTCCAGGCTCCAGCTGCAATTTTGCTGCAGGACGGCCACAATTTCACGTAATTAGAGGGTTGGATCCAAGCTGTGGCCATGCTGACCACTGGCCTGTGGAACAGTGGCCTTTGTTCCATCACTGTTTAATAAGCTACTGCCCTCTGCACATCCTGAGAGGGGCCCCAATCCCAAAACCAAGGGGCTGAATGCCACCAGTGTAGATAGGCAGTGAATTATCACTGGGCAGAGCCCAGAACTGTGTTCCCTTCCAAACATCTCCTGCTCCTAACACTGGAGAAAAGCTTTTGCCACAAACACCCATGGTTTGTTCAGACTTCTCAAGACCACAGAAGAGGGTCTGTCCCTGAATATTAGCTGAGTGAGCAGAAACAAAAAAGAATGAAGCTGCATCATAGAAGTTTAGCCAACAGACTCCATGGCCTGGAGCATGCAATGCTGAAGCACTGGGTACGAGACCAGCAGCAGATGACCTCGGTGGCTGTGATGGGACATGAACAATAGCCCATAAGTAGATTTGCAACAATCTCCGTCCCATTGCCACCCTTGAGGACAACGGAAGGCAATTATGTGACAGGAGTAAAGAGGATGCAGCAAATAATTAATGAACTCAATGAGATCCACCTTGCAGCCCAGGGGTGTGCTTGTAGGTGCCCTGAAATTGGAGATGCCAACACAGAGGTCCTGTGCTGTCTAGTCCCCTCAACCCCCATCTGCTCTACCTCAGGATGGTGTTTTATCCAGGTCCCTGCTCCCCGCATCACAGACTGACACATCTACCTTGGACATTCAAACCTGCACTCCTCTCTTTCATGTTCCTGACCGCTGCATTTCGCTCATGAAAGGAAGTCCAGGTTGGCTAAGTGGAGCTTTTGAAACTGCTGAAAACCAGTAACCTGACAAATGCCGTTCAGTTGACTGGAGGAACTTCGCAGTGCGGGATAGCTAGTACATGGAGAAGAGGCACCATGATCCTCAAGCACATGAAAGCAAAAGAATGTATTTGACAAGGAACAGTCAGGGTATGAAGAAAGAGGAGGAGTCCCATGAGTTGACATCTGCTAGAGTAGCAGACCTGATGGTCCTGATAGTTTACTTAACATGTTTGATCAAAAGCTTTGGGAGTCTTGTCTGTGTTAAGTGCTACCAGATGCAAAATCTGCAGCAAGATGAGAAGTATAATAATAAACTAAGGAGGCACATAAAGTTATTTGAAATCTCAATGGAGAAGATGGGGAGAGAAGGGGGAGAATAAAACCAGTTTATTTTTCCATTAAGGCAGCTCAATATTCTCCAGGTGGAGTTACAATCACTCATTCTTGGAAATTCAAATGAATTAGTGAAACATTCCTGTTCATCAGCAGAATATACAATATAAAGTGGATTATATCAATTTTTAGTTTATGCCTTCTACAGGACAACACTACCTCTCTACTCATGGGGCAGGAACAGCTGGCCATGAAATCCTTTTGACCCAGCATGACTTTCACTGACTTTAACTAACTTTACAGCAGCAGTGAATATATCCTTTTTCTTTTAATTAATGCAATTACATTACGAGTTGTTATTGATAATTATGGTGACTGTTAAAAGTTTCCCCTTTCTTTGCCCACTCCCCCGCCAACTTGAAATCTGCTCCAATATCGTCACAAATTAATGTTTAATTAGCCATCAAGCAGAGCTGATGTTCCCCTCAGAGTATTGTTGTTTGCAGAAAAACTGAGAACTAAGAGGAGATATTGGATATTTCATCATCTGCCTCCAAGGGGAACCATAACTGAAGACTAACCAATTACCCCAATAGATTTGCAAAGTTTAACCAATGTAGAAACTAATAGCTCATTAAATGTCCACTGCAATAAAGGAAGACCTTCCCATTGACTCACACGACGTGGATGTTACACTTCTAAAAGATCTCATGTTGATGTCCAAGAGCAAAGACTCCCTTCATCTCCATATCCTGTCCAAGTTGTGATCTTCCTCTTTTCCTTGTCTGGCATAAGAGAAAAGAGGAGGACGGCTCCAACGGCACAGGACATGTCTGACAAGCCGTGAATTACACACGCCTACACAGAGGGTAAGCTGTCACACCCAGCCCCCCAACTCTGGATTTATATTCTATAGGGGAAAACCACACCAAACATCAGCTCTTGCCCAGTGCCGCGCCATCCCGGAGCAAGGAAAGCGCAGAGCTGAAGGTGATTTTACTCTTTTCAACAACTCTGATGAGTCTGGCACTGAAATACCGTGTCCAGTATGGAAGGCAGAGTTTTAAAAACTTGAGAGACGACCCAGAAAAGCAGAAACAGCTGACAAGGAGACACGTAGAGAGCTCACTTGGTTTCACTTATGAAGGAGATTGAGTAGCTTGATAGCAATATCTAAATAGCTTCGCAGAATAAAAATGCCAAATACCACAAGACTGTCCAATCTAGCAAAATAGAAAAACATGCAGCAGCTGGGAAGCCAAAGGCAGGGAAATTTTATTTTAAAATAATACAGATATTCACTTTTGTGTAATACTGCAGGTAACTAAATGCTAGAACAAACTTCCAAGATTTCTCCATCACTTGATACCTGTGGATCAAGGCTGGATGCCTTTGGTCTCCCTGGGTGATCAGACGAAGCTTTATGATCTGCGATATGCAGAAGAGCACAGCTGACAATTTAATGGCTCTGCCTGGCCCCCACATTGACAGAGGTGAGAAAGCAACAGCACTGCTACATTCATAAAGATCTACTGAAATCACTTTGTGTTTGTACCACTTTAACTGGAAATTAAATTTGCATGAACAAACTCTATCCCACACAAGACTGTATATTGTGACAGTTAAATGAAGAGCTTTTTAAAAGGGACATGTCTCAGGCAATTTTAATCAAAAAAGATAGGTTTTGTTAAAGCTACCAATTTCAGAAAATTAAGGTTGACTAAAACTGTTTTTAAAAACTCCTTTTGGAATTTAATCACATGTTGGAAACCCATATGCAGCTGCTTGTGTCACCTGCAAACCGGCTCTATAAAACATAAGCATATGCTTAATTTTACACGTGTGCTTAAGTTCTATCAACTTTAATGGAGTTTAAGCATACAGTCAAGCTTCTCTGAATTTGAGAAAGCATTCTCACAGCATGGGCTGTGAAGCTATTAGGAAACCACCACCGAAAAAAAAGTAGAATTAAAATTGGCCAGTCGATTTTCACAGCCTGAATAAGCTCCAAGTCCAGAAGTTAAACATGTAACATACTTCTGAATTTGTTTGCTTGTTTTGCTGTAACAGGAAGGGGTGTCCGCCAAAACATTTGCAAGGATTCAAGAATCTCCAAGGGAGCCTGGCAAAATGTCAGCAAACTGGATGTATAAAACTACATGAAAGTCAATGGCTTGGGTTTGGCTCCTGCAGAAATGAGTCATGTTAAAAACCTACTATATGTCTCTCAAAGTTGAGAAGAGGAAAATCTGGACTCTGCTTCAGTCCACACACTTCTGGGGCAGTTGATGGCTGCAGTCCACAGTTTGGAAGACTTAGCTGGGCAGACCCTGCAGTTCTGATTCACCGAGGAAGGTCCTTGCCTTCAAAAAGTTTGCAATCTCATTTTCCAAACCATTAGGTCCACTTTTACCTTCCCTTCAAGGCTGCCAGATGTGTGTCTGGTATTTGATTTGGTTGGATGACCATGGGTTTTCTTTCTTTTTTAACAACCACCTCCTCATTTGGACACCTTACCTTCTACATATTTCCTAAATGAGAACCTCAGCTTAAGAAAAAGGACCTGAATTACACAGAAAGCTGAACAACAAATAACTTGTGCTGGCCAGAGACGGCTGCAAAACCTTGCAGAGAGAATCCCCAGCATGCAGATCCCTCCTGGGTGGGCTCCAAGGTTTATTTTGATACCGTGTATATACAGATAAATGAATGCAGATAAATGAAAAGTTGTTTTTCAATAAGAATTCACACATCAGAAAATGTGGTGTCCCCAGCACACAATAGAACTCTGGAAAATATCTCTTAATTGTATTTTTGCTTGGGATCAGCACAGCCACAGAACCCAAATGGGATTTACTTCTGCACAGAAAGTATATTCCTTACCTAAACGTCTTTAAAAGGCTCACCTGACCTTCACGCAGACCAAACACCGCTTGCAGAGGGCAGCCCTACCACTCTCTGTGGGAAGTGCTGATGCCCGAATGCCTGCACAGACCTCAGCAGTGGCATCTTTTGGGAACATATAGAGGGGTATTGCAGGGCAGAATCAAGGGAATTTACAGAGACAGAAACAGGGCGAGGATGGGGAGAGTGACTGAGGAGTGAGTGTAGTAACAGAGATGAAGAGGAAGGCTAGACCTGGGACGTGACAAGACATGAGGCTGTTTCCATGGCAAAAGAGATGCGGAAATGAGAAGATGGAGAGGAAAGGAGCTGTAGCTTGTTGAATGAGAGGAGTTTGTACAGCACCTCAGGCAGAGCTGTCACTTACTGCCTTCACCAACAGTTGGAATTGCTACAACTTTCCCAAACATTTCTATTTTACTTCTCACACCACTAAAACCAACACTAAAAATGCCATATGATGTTTTCCAGATGCTCTTTCTTACCTGTTCTTTGTGTGTAAAAGCTAATCTTTGTGTGTGTCCTGCATTTGCATCAGCAAATCAAAACTAAAAAATACAATTGTGGGAATGGTCCTGCAAATATAAGAGTTCAATGGCAGAAGATACTTAAAATCATTATTGCCCTGGAAAAAATTCTTCTGGCTATAAAAACATTTTTCATTGGTATTTCTACCACCTTTCAGCTTGCTAGGTCACTGTGCCGCATGCTTTTTACAGAGGCAACATTTTCTGACAACAAAACCACTATCATGGCAGCTGAAGCTGTTTTTCCCGTGATGGAAACTAAAAAAAAGATACAGGAACCTGCATTTCAGCCACTTTCATTCTTGGAAATCAGATGCTCTCACAACTTCTCCATATCCATGTCGTCTTACCACCAGGCAAAATTTGCATCAAAAATGGGATGAAGTTTGCCGTATTCTTTGAACTACTCCAGGGCTGTAAAACTGAATTTAGCCAGACAACTGGATTCTCCCATCACTATAGCTCTATTTGCTTTCACCTTGTTTGACCAAAGCTTATTTCTGTACTGCACAGCATCACAGTACTTGAAGCACCAAACCCAAGGTGGGAATCTGACTCATTTGCTCTGTTATGTTCCAGCCTACCACCATGCCCAAGCTGCATGGAAAGACTTTGACTTTCTAAACCACCATCTACCAATTCCAGCCAGCTTCATAGCAAAAGCGTAATAATTTGTCTCCTGCAATTTTTAGAATTCCTTCTTGCTACTGACAGTCTGTTTGTCTTAGTCTCACCACTGTATTACAGTTCCTTAATGCAACACAGGCTACCCAGGATTTGACACAAGAGTAACTGATCCTGCAAGAGATCTTTTCTAGAACCTGCTAATCCAACAGAAGATTTCAATAGCACTCAGAAATTATGAGAGTAGAATTTCTTCAATACTGATTATGTTATCTCACACTCTTCCATCACACAGCTCATCTGCTTTGATGGGAGAATTCCTACATCTTCATTATCTTTTTATTTTCCCTCTGCTTAAATAATTCTACCTTAGATACAATGATGGTTTTGCATCATTTTTGTCTGTCATAGGCCGATACTAGCTCTGACAGAGTAAAATTGCCTGCTGCTTCTGCTTGCTTTCCGTGTCTCCCATTCATTACTACTTCCCACATTCATGTCTCTATTATTCACGGATGGATAATCCAGGTTACAGATTAACCTCTGTTCAGGTGCAACAAGTGAACCCAACTCCAGCACTAGCAGTGTGAGCATCCCACAAAGATGTACCCACATGAGTCAGGAGGTGCCCACCAGGGCTTGTAACCTTGGGCACAGCACTGTGGGACCACAGCCCACTGTTTGGACCGAAGCCCGTACATGTGCATAAGACTGCCCAGTGTCTTAACCAGAGATGGTTTTCCTGATCTCTCAACATCACAATCAGCAACATCTCTGACCTTTTTGTTTCCTCTCATAACTTTTTAGATAGTCACCCTTATTTACATACGATCTGTATTAGGCTTTTTGCTTTCTTCTGCTCCCTCACTTCATCACCAGCTGTATGGAAGATTATCAAAAGCAGCTCTGTTCCGTCTCTGAAAGCACATCCCAGCCTCAGTCACAACCTTCCTCCCAATGAAGGCACAAGTGTGCACCAGTGCAGGTCCTGGCGCATCCTGTGTGCTGTGTTACTATATTAAACAATAACATAACAAATATATTAAATAACACAGTAATAAGCATGATGAAAATAATGAGCACAGTTAACTGTTTGGATCCTTGCTTCCTTTGTAGTGCTTGCCGAGAGTTTAGCTATTAAAGGCTGCATTGCATTATAACATTGCCAAGATATTAATAGCCAGGCAGAGAGATGAATGGCAGGCTTACATTGCACAATTAAAACTTTTCCAGTTTACCCTTTCAGTAAAATTTGTGGTTTATAATAAGCATCTTTGTCTATTCTGAAGAGAGTAAGGATTGGAAAGTTACATAGCTAGGAACAGAGGTTCATTAAAGATTTAAAATAGAATGTGGTTTGGCATTGTAAAACAAACACGCGTATAAGATGGGTTGCATCAAGAGCTGCCTTGAAAGAAATGCTCAGTATTCCTTTTCTCTTGTGATCCTGGATCTACTGGTCATGCTATCCACGGAAAGGGATAAAAAAGCAGCAGGAAGGAGGTCTGCTCTATATCCCCACTCATTATGCATTTCTCATACATACATATAGTGTTCATATATATGTGCATACAAGAAAAACGTGCATTTTATCTATCACGTATCCAGATACTCAACATATACAGACATTGTATTACTGATTTTGCTCACCTTAGCACCTAGAAAGTCCTATTATAAACAGATATTGACCTGTAGAGATCCAGTGAGCATTCAAACATGTAGAGAGCATACATGTTATTTGTTCAAGTCTAATTGAGAAAGCAGCACATTCCTGTTTCTCAAACACATGAGGAAGGCAGAAGAAGGGAGACACATCAAAAGCATTCCTACAAAGCCAAGGTTTGAATAAGAGGGTTAACATTACCAGGTAATTTATTTGAACTGTTGGACACGGCTTCAATTTAGATAAAAGGCAGTTGCTTATCACATGGATTTTAATAAATCAGGTTAGGAGTCCCAGAAATCTGCAAAAGCTGGATCTCGAATGGCAAGCGATACACACAGACTATGGCTTTATTTACAGAGCCACTGAGAGCTACTGATGCTTGCCTGGAGCCAGGCAGCCCTGCCAGCAGCGAGAGCTGCACTGCATTACCGATGTTCCTCCTCAGCGAGCACCTACACCCAGGCCAATAATCCTGATGATTAACAAAATCTAGCACTAGAGGGAGGCTGAACACATGTTCTGCTCTCTTTGGCCTTTTCGGCTTCTCCAAACATGAAAAGGCAGGCAACTTAAAGCAAACCTAGCACCCAGGCAGACCCCAGTTGCCACGCTGTTGAGCAGGAGATGTGCTATTTAAGGCAGCACCACTGTAGACAAAAATCAAGCTTTTTCCTCTCCAACTATTTGCCTATATGTGCACCCAAAATTTAAAATAAAAAGAAATAAAAAGAAATAAAATTCCTCCATTCTGGCTGTTTCCTTAGCCGGTGAGTCACAGCCCACAGAGAGGCACGACCGCCGCCACTCTCCAGGAAGGAGCCTGGCAATCTCCTCCGTAACAAGAATGAGGCTCTCACTGCTCGTATCTATCAACACGTCCCCACCTTTTCCCAGGCGTGAGCACTGGGTAGAAGCGAGCCAGGTCTCCTCTGAACAGCCTTGCAGAGAAAGGTGCATTACTCCTTCAGGCCATGTTTCAGCATTTCTCTTTCCAAAATTCCTTGGCAATAGGAATTTGAGCCCTTCGGCTGATTTTCTGCATATTGCAACAGGACAATACAACCAGTGAATCCAGTAGGTCTGAACATGGGAATAGTTCCCTGCCCACCGTACTGCAGCCTTTCTGTGCATAGGTGGTTCTAACAAGAACTGTTACACCGAACTATTTTATATTTCATTTCATGCAACTGTTCAAAACCTCATTGTTTCTTCACTCTAACCCCCATCCTAAAGTGCTTCTGCAGATACTCGTTGGTATATCCCAAATTCTTTCTCATTCATTCACAGTTCTTACAGTAATGTAGCAGACAGAATTGCTCTGGGACACAGGAGATGTAGGTCCTATTTTTAACTTACCAGTTGTCAGCCTGGTGACCTACGCAAAGCGCTTTCCCTGCTTCAGCTTCCTTATCAGGGAGAAACTGGTAATTCTTTTGTAAAGGGTTTTGCGGCATGTCAATAAAAAACACACTGATAACAGCCAAGGGTTGTTGGAAAAGAGATGATCTCCTGGCTGAATACAATCCTCTCCCTTCCATGTTGCAGTAGAATCTAGGGTCCCAAATGAAAATGAGACCCATATTGCTGATGCAGCACCTGCAGGTAATTACAGGCAATTCGTAAATGCATATTTTTGCCAGGTGGCCCTTGGCAGGTCCGCAACTGAGGGTCACATCTGCTGGCCACATCTGCTCTGAGCCACCCAGGTTCTGCACCAACATAAAAGCCTGGGCTCTGAACCTCTCCTTTAAGGAGAACTGGTTGTTTCAAAGCCAGTGGAGATCTAAGCCCTGGTGATAATGCTTATTGAGATGCTCCCATAGGATGTATGGCTCCAGATCCAGCCTTCCCAGGGATGGGATGAGAGGTAGGAACCGGCTTTTCACACCACTGTGCACAGTCCTCATCCCTGAGCAACCCTGCTGGGCAAGGAAGGAAGAAATTACCAGTGCCATGAGCAAGGGTCCCTCTCTGTGAGCAAACAGGGCACTCAAGAGGTTGTTTATGAGAGATTTTCACTTTTCCTATCCTGGCCTGGGCAGAATGCCTGTTTTGAAACTAGAAGGTAAAAAAAAAAAAGTAAAAATCTGCCTGCCTCCCTCCCAGATCTATCTATTTCCCTTTGACAAACAGTGATTTCATTTTTCTTCCCATCCAGGATTTTTTTTTCTCTTTCAAACTGAGCCCAAGCCAACGTGGCAAAACCCTCTTTGCTCATGTCCTTATTTGTCAAACACGCCATCACCGCACCCTCACCACCATTCTGGGAACAAGCCGTTGCCTTTGCCTGCTGACTTCAGCTGAAGAGGAACTTCCCAATACAACTCTCCCCCAACCCAATGCACTCTTTTTTAAAATAAATGTTTCCTTTTCTCTTTCTTTTTAAAGCAGTTGATAAGAAAAGAGCTTAAATTTCCTCCTGTTTTCCTCCCAAGCCCTGCAGTGAACCAGAATATGATGTATCGTGATGGGAAAACAGAAATCACAAGAAACTGCCAGATCTGCTGCAAAGGTATTTCACGACCCAGGCCTCTGATTTCCATCAGAGCATGAACACCTCAAGGGAAGTCACATACTAAAGTACCTTTTTGGATCTGATCCTAAGTGGCCAGTTCCACTGTCCAAATAGATTTCAAGAGATAAACAGGTCTATGAAAACTGGGTATTATTATTTTAACTGCTGCTCTTAAGCTACAACTTAAACTGTAATAATCTGTGCGGCTTTTAGCTGTCTGCTAACAGTAATGCACAAAATGATAATAAAGTAAACATATATATTCTGCTTCCCCAATCAACTTAACACCTAGTACAAAAAGCTTTACCTGGAACCACAGCACAGGTATTTCATAAAGTGTCATCAGGACTCTGCCATCCAGAGACAAACTTCTGTTGTAGAGGGGCTGATTTGCTGAAGCAGATAGATCTCAAACTCTGGAGTAAATCTGGAGGTCTTGCACCAGACCTGCAGGGGCAGAACTGCCCCAGGCAGCAGCCTCAGATCTGGTCTGTGCCTGGGAGATGGGTCGTCTGCTCTAGCACTTAGATTTAGCAACAGAGAAACTGAGGCATGGAAATGAAACGGCCTAGTATTGGAAAGTAGAATCAGGCAAGGCTTTAGTTTGTTGGAGCCAGATCCAACACATGCTCATGAGACCTCTGCCTTCAAGGCAACTGTGTCCTGAGGGCTGGGAAAGGATTTACAGCAGAAGAAACACAGACACCATTCATTCTGCTCCTTCAGCATGGGAACCTCTGTCTGGAGTTGTGAAAATAATCATGTTCAATGCACAAAGGCACCAAAGTAGCTTTCTCCACCACCACCTGCCTTTTCCCCTCATGTTTTGGGCCTTCTATCTTGTGACTTTTGTTGCTCCTGCAAGATAAGGAGCTGATTTTGCAACATGAGACGCAGCTGACTCCTGACTTAGCCCTGGGTTTTGTCTACTCCTGATCTCCTTCAGAGGATGGAAGGGAAAAGAAAGGGGAAAAAGGTGACAAGAGAGCACAGATTAAAGGAGGGAACATGTCTGCTGCACAGGGTACATCTGGGCATGCTGACAGTCAGGAGTGCGGGGGTACAAGTGGTAGGCTCACCTTCCTCTGACTAGGATTGCCACGTGAAGAAACCTCACTCTAACCAAGCTCCTGCCAAAGCCCAATGCTGTGAACACAGCTCCAGCCCCAGCTTCCCAAAGCCAGAGAGAAAGGGTGTGACAAATAGCAATTTCATGAGCTCAGCAGGAAAGAGCCATCCCGCAGGGTGGTTCTAACAAGATGCACATCCCAGTGACAGCCCTGAGTGGTTCAGGCACCTCTTTGGACCCACTGCAGGAGGGAGGCATGAGGAGCTGAAGACATGAGCCCCTTCCAATAAACACGGCGAGGTCCCTTCCTTGGGCAATGCAGCAAGGGGGAAGCCTGACACGGGAGATGCACGTGAAGTGCCGTGACCCCTTCCCGCTGCCCAGGCTCCTGCACAGGCAGCCATGCAGGCTGTGCCCTGCCCTCACCAGTAGCCTGCTGCTCCACTGCTTCCCAGGGCGGTCTGGAAGCTCCTTTGCTCCCACAGGGTCCACTCAGAGAGATAAAAGACAGAACAACACTTGCTGGGGAATTACTTCATTCCCCCAAGGCTGGGAAAAGCCATGCTCCACACTTGGCTGATGTCCCTGATGGCTGCAGCCTTTCCTGGCAAGGGAGAACGATCCTCATTAACCCCTTCCCTCTCAAAGGCTGCTTATAACAGTGAGCCCACTGCAGGAACAGCTGAGACTTTGTGATAGCATCTGAACATCTTGCCACAGGCAAGAGATCACACAAAGCCCATGAGGAGGGAAATGTTTTCTTTTTACAGAGGCACAATGCTGATGAATTGACTCTAGAGTTTATGATGGGGCCAGGAACTAAGTCAAGTCTCTTGAATCCTGTTTAATGTCTGTTCACTAGCCTATTCTCATGTTCAAATCCATCCAGGGACACAGGACTGCCACAGCCCAGCAGGGTCATCAAGGGCAGCCCCATGGCTGTGGGTATGTGGTTAGACAACTCTCACCAGCCTCAACCCTAGATCAAGCTTGCTTCACTCTCACCACTCCTCCCAGAAGGCTCTTACAGACCTTTGCAGCCTCAGTGCTTAGAAACTTTCTAAACACCAGTATGAAGATACTCCTGGCAAGCTCAGACCCTCCTGTTCCTGCACCAACACTCACCCAAAGCTGAAATAGCTGTTCTTCTCTGTCACTTACTCCCCAAGTGTATTTCAAATTTGCATCCATGTCTCCTTCTCAGCCTTCGTTTTGCTCAGCTAACAAGCTAAACTCTTCTGGTCTCCACTGGCAAGATAAGCTCCTCACTCCTTGATCACCTTGACAGCCTGTCCCTGAATACGTCTCTCTGACTGCGCCTGAGCTAACGCAACAGTACCCAGCACTACAGGCAAACCAGTGATGTCTGCATAACGATGTTCGTACCTTTTAAAGGTGTTCAAGGTATGTCCCTATCCACACAGAACATGCCATCATCACCTGATGCATCTTAGAAGTTGCGTTTTTATTCAGATAGCGAATCTAGAGGATCCAAGCCAGCAAAAAGGGAGTGAAAAGGGTCTCAGTGACATCATTGGAGCCTGGGCCAGGGCTTATTTGCTTCACTTAATTTTAGGCAGCTAAACAAAGCACTTTTAGGATCAGATTACTGCCCTAAAGTCTCTCCACAGTCCATGGAAGGAGATGGCCCTTCCAGAAAACAATTCATTCTGGGAAGGTTTCACTCCCATCCGCCATCACAAGGACATAAGGCAATTAGTCTTCTAATTCAAGCCAGATGGGAAAAATCCTTTAATAGCCCAGCAAGTTTTGAATGGAAATATTCCTTAGTTGGGAAACACAGCTTGCTAAAGCTGACTTGGTTGTTCCTGACGCGTGATTTCTAAGCACAGCACTTTGCCACCTCGTTTTATTATCAGCCATTCATTTCCACAATTTTTGGATCAGTTCTGCACAAACAATAAAATTCTTGTCCTCTTACCTGCACATTGAAAGTAACGTCATCCAGAGGGGGTGGGGGAGGGAAGGCACCTTGTGATGATGTGACATTCCCGAGGTCATCCACAGGAGGTGGGGGTGGAGGAAGGAAGTCCCCTAGGAGAGAGAATGGGAGAATTTCAACTCACCAGTTGTTTCCCGCATCAGGATGAACATCTCCATGCAGTGCCACACTGCCTCCCAGCTACAGGCTCTCAGCACCATCCTCAAATACCAAGGAGAAGGCTCCAAACCGCTCGGAGAGGTGCTGAGCCAAACCCCAGTGACCCACAGTCCTCTGGACCACCCATGCCCAGGTTCAAAGCCCTTGGCTCAGCCCAACCCAAGCAAGGGTCCCAGCTAGGCACCTACATGGTGCCTACTGACAACAAGTAGTTGTTTGTAGTAGTAGTTGTTTGTATGCTATTTGCTGTGAGAAGCAGATGGGTACGAAGCCCTGGGAAACTTTCCTGTTTGATTTCAAATCAGTCGAAATACAATGCAAAGAAAATAATTTTTCTGAAATTAATACTTTGGTGTTTAGTTCTAAAAAAATGCTGGGATGTTTGAGTGCTACATAAACTTTTCTCCTTTACTCTGAAAATGACCCTTCAACCAATCAACCAACACCATTTTGCAAACAAATTCAACTCCAGCAGACATATGCTTCCCAAAGAATACACAGGTGATGCTTCTCCCTGCACAGCACATTAGTCAGGCACTCTTGCTTTATCACAACCCTTCAAAATACCTTAGCAAAATCAAGGTAGAGAATGTGTTGAAGGGGGTGAGACAGGGAAAGGGACAGGGTTTATACATAAACAGAAAGGAAAAATTGCAATTGCTTTAACAGAAGGGGAAAACAAGGATTGCTAGAACAAACAAAACAAATACCGCTTTGCCCCTTTGGAAGATCCATTCCTTCCGAAAGAAAAAAAACATTGGCAAGATTTTTCAGAAAAGAAGCAAAGGACAGAAAAAGAGAAGAGCCCTTTTCTGGTGTTTGGAAGGAAACAACTTTCTCTGCAGTAGGAGACAGCTGGCTTTACCACATCCCAGCCCAGCTCTGCTAACTCTGTCCTCTGTGTCAGACAAGCTGCTGGCTTCACTCTCCCCACAAATGGGAAGGTTTTTAGATCGGGAAGCAGAGAGCAGATGCCTGATGAACTGGGGGGACCTTGCAGATGTTTGGCCTTTTCTTGGTTCTCTGCGAACAGATGGACTTTCCTCCTTCACAGCTTTAGTTATTTATTCTGCCACTGCACTTTCCTCTTTCCCACACACAGCTATAGGACCCAATGCTGTTCCCACTGCACTCACGGGAGATTATTCCCTCGGATGCAGGAGGGAAAGCTGTTACTCTATTATTATTATTGGCATTGCTGGAAGTCTTCTTCCAGCAGAGAGGAAAGCATGCAAAGACTGTAAAATCTGTGTCCTGAGCAGTGTACGGGTTTAGATAACATGCGGAAGACACGGGTCTACATTTGAGAGAGCAAAGGAGGATAAAAAGCTGAAAGCAAGCAGGATCTCCCTAAAATGCACCTCAGGGACCTTCACTTACCCCCGAAGCTTTGCAAGCCAGACAGATTTCACTTGCTTAGAGCTGGGCAAGCCACGGAAGGAGACAGGAGAGTTCTTGTGAAAGTGGAGTATATCAATACCATTCACAGCTGAGCACCTCTGGTGCCAGCCAGCTACACAGGGAGCCATCTGGGGAAGGGACCATCCTTTGGTCTGCATGGATGCACCAGTGGCCATGAGGAAAATGGGGGTCTGGAGTTACCACAGTTAACCATGGGCTGGTGGAAGACACACCCCACTCTGAGTGCTCGCAGTTTCCTGACTGATTTAACCCTGCTGCCCTTGCATGAATAAGCGATAAGATGGGCAAAAGGCCAATTAGTATTGATTACTGGTCAGCACCAAGACTGGCATTTTGGTTGACATTCATCTGGCATTAGGGTGAACACTTGGAGATACTTAAGTTATGAAAGTGATTACACTGAGCTCCATCAATAGAAAGACATCAAGGCACCTCCAGAAGGCAATCTATACCTCAAAGCAGGAGAAATCACCTTCCAACAGCAAGTACCTCTACAAAGGCAGCCTGAAGCAGGCACATTTACGGGCAGGGAACTGCATCGTGCTCCTTCTCGTACCGTGGCACAGCCTGCCTTCAGCTCCTGCAATAAGAAATCTCTACCCATAACCATATATTTAGAGGAGCTAAACATCTCATTGCACCAGCTACTCATTTCTTCTTCTTACAGCTGTGAAGACCATGAGTCAACCTACAAAGGGGCTGTGCAGCGCGACACATGGACCAGCTGAGTTATTTTAGATACCGTGGCACAACTTGCTGTGAAACCGTAGCTGTGAACTCTTCTCTCGGCACTCGTGCCTGCTCCTGTGCTGGAGCATCACTCAGTGCAACCACGAGAGACGATACCATCAGCCCCAGTAATGCTCTCACCCATATTTTACACACAAGTAATTAGACAGAAATTTAGCCAGTCCATCATGGCTATGTCGGAAAACTATAGCAGAGCAACAAGCAGAAGCAATGCCTCCCAAGCCCCAGCCCAGCTTTTGGCTCCAATCAAATCTGTTCCATGCAGATGCATTTGAAAGGTTTTATTCCTCTCCTCCCCAAAATTTCCCCCTTTTACTCTTTCCAAGGAGAGTTAGGCATTTTATTATTACACTTTTCAAATGTACAAACAGATTTTTTTTCAAAGCCTTAACAGGCATCTACATCAGCATGAGCTTGTCAGGCTGAATAGAAACTCATAATATTTTTGCTATTGGCTGCCTGATGCCTTCTGGGTACAAGCACAAGCTGAGAAAAACATCCTGTCTCATGCACCAAGCACGTTTCTCACAGTCTAATCTTTAAATTTTTAAGTGCACTTCAGTTTTTTTGCAGGATCAGGCTGGTGTCTCAAGCCTTTGTTTTGAGGAAGATATATCTGCCAGTCAACAAATGAATTGCAGCACAGTAATTGCCTCCCCCCTTGACTGACACAGTTGTTTAGACATGAAGATTTGCAGCTTTGAAACTTCTAGACACGAAGAAGATCTCACATGTTCAGTAAGAAAAGACTGTTTGGGGGAAAAGCCCTCGGAAACACAAAAAAGCAAACCACCATATTTTTCCCTGAAACAATAACTTAATGAAATCTAACAACCAACAAAACAGGGTTCATACTGGTCTTCCCAAATGACTGGCAGACATCTGAAGACTATATGCCCAGATGTTCTTAATTTTTCTCCTTCCAAACAAAAATAACCCTTTCTCATCATCATCTTGATAATTTCTAGCTCTGAAGATGGGTCAGAATCAGTTTGAATCAACTGAAAAATACAGCTCTCCCCGGACTCAGAGACTAGACTAAGGACAGTGAAGTGCAGTGATGAGCACCTGATGTGTTTCCGTTCTGATCCAAGCGGACTCCATTTGGCAAAGTACTGAGCCAATACAGGCATTTCCCATTGCCCAGTCAAGTATTTACCTTCTACTGCAGAAAGTCAGTTTGCAATTTGAGGGTGATCTACACTGAAACAATCAAGATTTACCTTAATTTGTTTAGCACTGGGCTAAAATCCTGTTGATTGAGGCTACCATAAGCCTGTATTCCACAATACCCACTGCAAAAACCCACAGAATATTGCAGTATTACTACGTGGCCTGGGAAACTTCACACTGCCAAAGTGACACCACAGGATTTTTATAGAAACCTTCAGCTAGATAAGACTTGGTGACTCTTGGGTGTGAACACGCATCCTACTAAGTTTCCCAAAGCGAGTATTTTCGTGTATTTAACACACATCACTGGACAAGGAAAGCACATGATTAAAATCATGTTTTATGTCATTATATCGCTGGTCAAAACCATGTCATGAGGGGTCACTGGCACCATGCCAGTGTGGAGAAAACCATCGCGTGATTACACACCAGCTCCACAATCTACCTAAATATACTGCATTGACCTGTGATTCCTAAAATAAAGCAGCTCCACCAACCCAAAGCACTGTTAAAATTACTACTCTCTTACCAATCACTAATCCTGCCATTTGAACTACTTCTGCTAATCAGCTACTGTATTAATAAGCAGGAGGGAGAAAAAAAACAAACCACCAAAACAAAACAAAAAACCACACCGGCTAATTTCATCCTCAGCATTTAAAAAAGGAATACGGAGTCTGTCAGGTAGTTGCACTGAAAATTTACTTCACCACCTGCTAGCTGAAATATTGCTGTTATGGATTTATATTGTATTAAAAGGTCACTGGCTGTTTAAAGTCTTAAACAGTTTTAATCATTCTAAAAGTCTCTTAACAGTAAGAAAAGGAAGCTCAGAACAAACAGCAGCAGGGATTCTAATTAAAAGGGCCAATTCATCTAATTTTATTTGGGGTTAATTATTCAGGATTCACTCTCTGATGTGTAAGGAATAGCAATTAGTAATTTTAGTGATTTGAGGAACATTGGAGGTGTAATCAGTTAAAATGAGTGAGTGTTTACAACACAAGATGTTGAATTAGTTTCTCCCAGCTGGAGAACAGGAACATTAGTCCCCTACAGTTCAGGACTATGAATCGCAGTCCTGTGTAAAATATTCTCTTCAAACAGAAGAAAACACATGCTAACAATCATCTGGTAATTTTGTTTACTACATGGAAAGTCAATAGGCAACGCATACCATGGCAGCTTATGCATCCTTACCTGCACCTTCATCCCACCATCCAACTACCCAAACCGCTGGGATTCGTTGGAAACAATTCCCAGCATTTTTCCTATCAGTACAACTTCAGCCAGACTACCACCTTCCTGCCATGCCGCCTTTAACCACAGCTAGCTGAGATAATGAAAGAAGCAGCCTGTGAAACTTTCAAATGTTAATTAACTTCGGTGGTTAAATACACAGAGGAAAAATGACCGTGCGATTAACTTAAAACCTCTAGGTACAATTCTTCCTGCAAACGCAAATCCAAAATAGCTCTGCTGGAATCGTTCTGGATTTCTTCCAGTGTTACTAGAGCCAGAATAAGGTACTAAAGCTTTCAGGAGAAGCAGATGAGACTCTGATGAGGACAGAGGAACCGCACGGGGGAGTGCCAATGAGGAGATCCAACACTAACTGCTTTGACATTTGGGTCTGAGCTGAGGCAGCAGCTCAAAAGCCATTTTTTTCCATGTCTCATGAGGTAACTGAGTTTTACCACCATGTAGGCACAGCCAGGTGCTTCAGTGGAATTGGAGCTGGACCCCTTGCACTGCCTACACGTTTGTGACTGCTAAAAGGAGCGACACTGGTATACACCATGCCAGGCTCACTTTAAGTGATGTAGCTTTTACTGAGCAACTTGATTTAGCACAGATGCTATCTTTAGTGTTCCATAGACAGACCTTTCACTCCAGCTCTGGTCACCTGGATGGAAAATCCCACCCACCTCTGGTTCACGTCAGAACTTGCTGATCTCCCTCTCAAAACAATCTCAAGGCAGTAATTAGCACAAGGGTAGGAAACAAGGGCTCAGTTCCCTAAATTATGCAAAATCTCAGCTGCTTTGTCACAGTGGATGCCCCTCATCATGCAAACAACGCCTTTTTTTTTTTTTTTTATGAGACTGTGGTTTTATTCAGCTTGTGTCTGTAGGCACCTAGCCATGCCATCCTTCCCAGGAAAACACAAACAATGTTCCTGCAGCCTCAGTGGCTGCAGGGTAGTGGGAGGCAGGTATAACCACATGCCGGCTTGTTTTCCCCTGTACACATCAGCTGAAAATCCTACACATCGTAAGCTTACGATACATGCCGCTAAGTACAAAGGAATTGATACAAGGCTGCATTTTTGACTCTTCCACTTACTTTTCCATATGACTGCGAGGCAAAGCTAATGTCCCACACCAATCTCTGTGCAACAGCGAAGACTTGTTTTGCTCACTTCAACATGTTTTGCAAACATGATGCAAATAAGCCAGTTCTGCTCCTGCTCAGATCACATTATACATAACGGTTATCTCTGTAATGCTGATACTTGCTTAGAGGAGAAGTCTGCTAGTATCAGAACTCAGCTCTATGGAAAACAAATCAGTCCTTTACTAAAACTTAGTGAAGGACTAAAGTTGAGTCAATGTAAGAAACAGCCCTGTAAAACTTTAACTAAAATCTGTAAGGAAAGTGAGCCGTAAGATTAACAGAAAAGCTCTAAGTACCATTCCTTGTCACAGACTTCTTTCAGGACTCTGGGGATGTCATCTAGCCCTACTGTGCCTCAGTCCATGGGCACACAAAGCCTTCGTTTGCCTTTTCTCAAGTGTTTATTTGTAGATGTAAGCACAGAGTCTGTCTTACTTGGTCTGTGCAGCAACTAGTAGGATGAGATCTCGCTTTCAGTTGCAGCTGCTCAGGTCTAATAATTGAGGACAAAAGAAGTTCCAAGTGATGACAAAAAAAAAAAACCAAACCAAAAATCCACGACAGAAAACAGCCTGCTGAAACGGAAAGATTTCAACACAAACATATGGAAACATGCTGGAAAGCAGGACATGTAAGTCAGAAGAGCAAACCTCATCCTTGAAGAGGAAACATGGGCTGCATTCCCACACACCATCCCTCTCCTCTGCAGAGCAAAAGGTCCATGAAACAACTCACTGAGGGAAACACTGCCTCGCTCAGAACAAAACCGAAACGGGTTATCTATTTGTTTATTAGATTATGGTGTTCAACTCATTTTTTCATTGCTAAGAGCTCCTGACAAGAGTTGACACATGCATTAATTTACTAAAGAGGACTGTTGTGAAGGAGTTGAAAAAAACGAGCTACACCACTGGATTAAGACCTCATTCTCTGTGGCTGTTGTTGTGTAGCACAATCAAAATGAATCTGGTTTTTCAGCTTTCTCCCCTGAGGAGGCAGACAGGGATTATGGGGACCATGTCTTTTGGATACATCCTTTCTTATCTCCAACCAAACCCTCTTTGTGCCTAGTGATGAAATACAAAACACTGCACAGATCACAAAAAAACATCTCCCAGAGCTCTTTACTGTCAAGGGACTTCCTCAAGTTTTGGAAGCTGCAGCCAACAGTTTTTAAGCAATCTCAGACTTAACTTGGCCTATAACTGGTTTTGTGTTGTTTTCCCACTTTGGGGGTCAATTGCAATCTGAGTAGTCAGAGGAAACCCGATGTGCTGCAGCCTTGGCCAGGAGTGGCCTGTGCTGCAGAACATCTGGAAGCACTGGATCCATTCTGCTTGCCCAGCATGCAAAGGAGATGGACAACAAAAACAATTACCATAACTAGACCATTTCCCTGCATGATGGGCTCAACCTTCCTGCAAGGTGTCCTCTTCACAAAGTCTTTTGCTTCTAGCTTGAGAGACTGGAGGAAAAATACCAAGTGGGAAATGCATGGGGAATAGCAACCTTCCAATACCTAAATGGGGCCCACAAGAAATCTGGAGATGTACTATTTACAAGGGCATGTAGGGATAGGACAAGGGGAATGGCTTTTAAGATCAAAGCAGGTAGATTCAGATTAGGTATTAGGAAAAAAATCTTCACTATGAGCGTGGTGAGACATTGTAACAGGTTGCCCAGAGAACTTGCGGCTTCCCTATATCTGGCAGTGTTCAAGGCCAGATTGGACAGGGCTTTGAGCAACATGGTGTAGTGGGAGGTGTCACTGCCCATGGCAGGGGGGTTGGAACTAGATAAGCTTTAAGGTCCCTTCCAACCCAAACCATTCTGTTATTCTATGATGTATGGCTCTCAGATGGACTAATTAAGCAAACCCCCATAAACTGATTTTCAGACTGGCTCATTTGGTCCCTCTCATCCTCTTCCTCACACCTATGTACCTCTTATGAACATCCAAACTTGGAAAGATTAAAGAAAAACATATGTCTTTATCAGATGTGTCTTAGTTCACTTTTTTCACCAATACAAACAGCCCTGGCTTTCTTCCTTCTATTGCAATAGTCAGTGTTACCGGGGAGCACAAAAATTAGCTATTTTTTATTTGTGCTATAAGATTAATCGCTTTCTTATTCACTAGTGTAACAGGTGAATAATAAATTACATCCTTAATCCCTGAAGATAATTTAAGATCAAATTAAATGTTGGATAAATAGAATTTACTTCTATCTTCTTTCAAAGTAAATAACTAATGCTCCATATACCCCTTGTAGGGACAAGTTTAGTGGTGGACTTGGCAGTGCTAGGTTAACAGTTGGACTCAATGATCTTAAAGGTCTTTTCCAACCTAAACAATTCTGATTCTATCTCCATATATAAATTTATATAAATATATATTAATATGGAGTGGTGGTGGGTTTTGTGGAGGAAGTTTGGTTCCTTTCGCTGGTACCTATTAGAAATGTTCCATGGCTAGACCATGGAAGAGAAATAGGATTATAATCAAAAGCAAAAAAAGGGGTGGAAGGATATCTTCTCTGGGTAGATTCTACCTGGAGGTGCTCTAACATCCTCTCTACTGTACTTCTGGATAACAGAGAAGGCAGAGGAGGAAAAAAAAAATTATGTAAGCTTTCTCTTCTTCAAAATTAATTTATTGAATTATTAATTTTGAAATGAATTTTACCCTAAAACACCAATGCACAAGCTTTCTGTACCAAGGATCACTGCCCAACACCTCAAAGTTACTACACACGCTTACATGTTATTGCCATATTTTGAGCAGAAATGCTTTAAAAATTGCACTTTTGCATAACTCAACAATGTACCTGGTTAGGAAACAACATGCTAAACTGATTTTTGTAGATAAGTAACTATATTTATGTTTTCCATATTCCACAAAATCCCCTACCGAGAATTGCCGCACCCTTCTCCTTGCTGGTCAGAGTCCAGAGCACCACGATGGGAAAAACAAGGTGAGAGAGAGCACTTCCCATCAGGAGCATCCTAAAGTGGTCAAGGAAGAGGTAAATTACACAGGCACAAAACAGGACTTCCCAAGGATGGGAATGATACGCTCATTCCTGACAGTGATGATATTAAACTGACCCAGGCAGACTGCCTATTCTCAGCATAGAAGCAGGGATAAGTGGTGGCAGCGTGGTACCTGTGCTGGTTTTAGGGGACATGTGGCTCTCACCTTGCATTTGCAAAAGGAATGAGCAAGATACTGTAGTTATCCAAGCACATATTTCCAGCTTTTGACCATTCTGAGAAAGCAGTTGAACAAATCAACAGTTTTGCTGTAACCCTGCTCAGCATATGGTGCTGTCCTTCCAGAAAAGAAGTCTAAGGGTCTGGCACCATCCCAGGGTAACTGAGAGGGTGCCCTTGCAGTAAAACACACCACACTGAAGGCAGGGTCAATTATTTGGTGTAGAGAAACCTGGGTGAGATAGCTTACAGACTGAATTAAAACTTTTCTATTTAACCAATAGAAAATTAATTACTGAAAGATTTGCGGATATTGTTAAAAGGAAAAATGCGGAAGAAAATAAAAATCTTCTGCAAAGATTGTGGTTTTGTTTGAAAAGCCAGAGACTGACTTCGTGAAACAAAATGTTATGGGGAAACAAAAAAGGTAACAAACTGTAGTAACATACTGCTACAGTTTCTAGGCTGGACTTTTGAAATCTTCACTCTGAGGTTTGGTTTTAACTCAGAACTATCACTTGGACAATTTTAGGCAAAAAAAAAAAACAAAAACAAAAACCAACCCTATAAACCCCCAACTGGTTAGGTGGGGAATCTCTCTTGATTTTCTTTCATCCTGACTTCTTTTCCAGCCTTGCTGCTGGAAGCTGCAAATCCATTCTTTTCAAAATAATGATTGATCTTCATTCTAAATCCCCACTTCAATATTAATAACCTCTCAGAAAACAATTAAAATTGATATATTGTTTGAGTGTGTGCTCAGGGAGCAAGAGAAGAGGATAAATCTCCTATGAGCACAAAAAAACCTCTATCATACTTTGAGGCCTGCTGATGCCTGCAGTGACATACAAAGGTTATTCACAATAACATACGCATCTCCCCATGCTAGCACAAGCACATGACTGGAGCAGTGAAAGGGAAGGAGAGAGGGCTTAGCAGCACGGAGGGAGAGTGGATAGTCCATCTCACCTTCGAACAAAAATCCCTCCATCAGTGAGACTGAAAGAGTGGACCTTTTCCTCGACTAGATAGAAGACCCTGCAGGAAGGAGAACAATTTCTAGTTTGACATTACCAGCAAGTGCAACCAGCCAGAGAGATCCCACACAGGTTCTCTGCTTGGAAACTATTTTTAATGCACAGAGATGCCTGATGTGCTGAGGCTTTATGATGAATCATGGAGCCATGCCATTCAGAGTTGCTTATTTACCCAGTCTCCCTGAGCTCTGAGAATTTTGTAGCCAATGTCTCTACTTTCTTCATGAATCATGGCAAGGAGAGAAGTTGTAAATGGAGACCAGTGACAAGTGGCATTCCTCAGGGGTCAGTATCAGGACTGGTGTTTTCAACATCTTTGTCGGTGACACGGACAGTGGGATCGAGCACCCTCAGCAAGTTTGGTGACAACACCAAGCCGCGTGGTGAGGTCGACACACTGGAAGGAAGGGATGGGATCCAATCCAGAGGGATCCTGACAGGCTGGAGAGGTGGTCCCATGTGAACCTCATGAAGTTCAACGAGGCCAAGTGCAAGGTCCTGCACCTGGGTTGGGGCAATCCCAAGCACAACTACAGGCTGGGCAGAGACTGGATTGAGAGCAGCCCTGAGGAGAAAGACTTGGGGGTGTTGGTTGACAAAAAGCTATCTGCCCTGGTAAGTGTGCACATGTTGATATTTAAGGGTGCAGTTTTTTCAGAGAACCATCTTTGGCACAGTGAGACAAACGTGAGAGTCATGGACCTAGTGTCTGCCTAGAGAAGAAGACAACCATCCTCCTTTGGAGATCACTGACCAGCTTTGCCTAAATGAAACCAAACAACAGGAGGTTTTGAAAACTCATTTCAGTTTTGCAGTGCATGACTTGCTGCATGCAGTCATGCAAGGCGACTGCTTTATGGAAAAGCAAAGCTCATTCCTAGAGGATTTAAACAATCACAGATTTCCTGGATGAAAGACATTCAACTGAATAACAACCTGATTTAAAGAGAAAACATGGCATGTTTGAGTACCTGGGCTGTCAAGAAAACAAGAAGTAATCAAGAACACACATGAAAATGATCTGAAATTAGCCACTGTTTATCTTTCTACACAAAGGGAGAATTTTAAATTAAAAAAATACAGGCATAACCTAGCTTTAAAATCCAGTACTGCATCTAGGCAAAACCTCGGTATGGATGTTGAACATCATTTAAAGAATGGGATTCTCTGCTTTCAATAGACTGGGAGATTTACTCTATATCCTTATCGGGGTGTACATATCACATCATGTCATAGTGATTAGCATTTTGCTTGATTAAAATCTTTAATTCCACTAGATTTAAAAGGGTAACTTGAGAGCCACTCAGACAAGAGCCTAAGGCTGGAGCTGATCACAAGCACAGAATAGCATGGTACAGCTGCAGCACTGATATCTGCTCCTCTCATTCTTCAGAATGTTGCAGCTAAATCACCTAGCCAAAATAGGTAAACAAGGGTATGTGTCAGGTCAGCCAGCAAAATCTTTCAAGGCAATGGCTCTGCATTCATCATTAGAAGGAAGATAAAAACCCACTTTGGCTCTCCTTTACTATATATTGAACATTTGCAAGAGAAAAATCAGTTGACTGCTTAAAGCTTGGGATGATGCACACCATCTTCAAGCTATTCTTGAGCAAAATGTTTAATGTTTCATGTGGTTTGGAAATGGCATAAATTCCCTGTTGAATTTTTCATGCCCATACACAATTTAGCGTTTATCCAAAAAATCCCCTTAATTATGCACTCTGCAGAAAATGCAGAAATTCTTCAGAAGGGTTCCAGCCACATTTTCCCCCCTTTTTTGTTTGTTGTTTTTCAGTTTGCGAGGGTCTCCATAAAATATCCTTACTTGGATATGCTCACCAAAGTTATCTGGACTTCACCACTTGTCCTACTCACAGAAAGTCAACTCCACTTTTTTCTCCTCTTTCTCTCCATGCCTTTATTTTGAGGAGAAGAGGAAGAGACAATAGCACTGGGGACGAGCTAAAAGGCTTGAAAACTTTTGGACAGACCCTGCTTTTTACCCTGATACACAATAGGAAGCTGTAAATCTGCCGCAGAGGGGCTGCCATGAAGCAAACCCAGCAGGCAGGCAGCCTTTGGGTAGTAAAGCCTGCAGAAGGCCTGCCATTCCCAGTGCAGGAGATGCAACAGGAAAACAAGCATAATTAGAGCACTGCAATGTGCCAGCTATTTTGGAGGCAGAACAGCCCCTCAGGAGCTATAGCAGGAGAATGAAGCTAGGACAGCCCTCAGACCACTCTAATCCACATCACAGGCATCCCCAGGAACATAAAGCCATCCTCCCACATTAAGTTCTGCTGAGCAGCTCAGGCTAAAGACACTGTTCTGTGCTTTTGTTCTCTGAACACCTTCATTTTGCTGGGCATACATCCCCTAAGGTTCCAGGAATACTAACATAATCCACACAGAAGTGATTCCCATAGTTCTCCTATTTTTGGAGACACATCTTAGAAAAGCTTCCCTAACATACTGGAATGGGACCTATATTATCTCTTCATAAAAGGAATCCAACTTCTAGACTTCTAAATTCATTGCTAAGCAGTTCAGACTTCCTTTTATGCTGTAAGATTTCCTTCCCATAAGATGCAAGATATATTGCCTCAAGGGAAAAGCAGCTTTATGAAGAGGAAGCTACGTGTGCCAGAATTGTTCTCTTCCATTATTGGTAACATCCTTTCTCCCTCCCATTGTTTTAATAGAGCTGGTGACCAGAAGAACCTGCCGCAAAAACGCCAATACCCTAAGTAGAGCATCTACAGCCAAGAGCCCCAAACAGCATCTGCTCTTCTGCAGAGCCTTCTCAATGTCCAGAAAACATGTTTTCTGTGCATGCCCCATACGGAATTCTGATAGAAACATGACTTTACTAACAGACTTACTTTCTGCTCTTCCCACCAGAACATTTGAGGAATGGATGGCTTACCAGTAATCTTCCACCTACATATTTTTGTAGAACTTCACTGAATAGAAGGATGAAGGAGGAAAAGAGAGAGAAAACACATTCAATAGTGATCAGTGTTACAGGGAGGAAAAAAAGTATTTAAAAAAAAATCTGGTGACTGATGTTCCTACATGTGATCCTGAGAAACATTCCCCACATGCATACACATGCTTGCGTGTAGCCCGGACTCAGTTACACGCTTAAGTTCAAGTGCATGCTTAAATGCTACATCCCACGGGCCTTCAGAAAGCATGTATCAAATTAGGCATTTGTTGAAATGCTTTGCTAAGCAAAAGGATCAGTTTACGTACTTTCCCCAAATATTCTGCTGAAATGAGGCTAATGGTTGCAGTGGTACCTCCCAGGAGGTCCCCAATTCTTCCCCGAAGCATTCATTTACTAGGATTTCACTCTTGCACATTCAGCTTTGGGGAATCAGTATGGGAAACTGGGACCAGGGAATGTGCAACACTAGAAATGACAGTATTACCAGGGGTAGCTAATGTAACCACAGATCCCTCCAACTGATCCAGATCGCACACCCCACTAGGGCCACTGGCATCTCTTTGATCTCTTAAAATCTCCTCTAAGGGGCGTAACCTCCCCAAATTCAAGCAGGGGGAAGTCCAGGGTTCCCTCAAATCAGAAACTACTTGATTTGGGACAAAAGGAATCTGCTGCCAGGAGGACTGAATGGAGTTGCTAAAAATAAGCAAATATTCGTAGTGTTTCTGCACTCCTATCCCTGAAGTGAAATGATCAAGAGGATTAATTTTAGACTATGTACAGTTTTAATATGGAAAAAAAAAAAAAAAACCCAAAAAAAACCCCAGCCCCTAAGTTGCATCTTAGCTTTTAAGCAAAGACCAGATGGAAAGTCTATCATTAGAAATGCCAAAGGGAGAATACACTCAAAGTTCGCTCCAGGATGGAAAGGTCATTTCTAGTCATGCTTGTTTTAAATGTTCTCAGAAGCATTCAAGCTTTTTGTAATAAGATGGTTTTCTTTCAGTTTATCAACTTGATTTCCTCCAAAATAAAATAAAAAAAAAAATCCAAAACAAAACAAAAATCACCAACAACACAAGACGGAAACTTTAAAGTCAGGCGCCAGCTCTCTTTTTTCCTCTCTAGAGCAAAAGAGTCATTAAATTTTTAATGAATTATTGTTTAGCTGACAAGAAACGCCACAAAAATGATCTGTTGATTCCACCGAGGGGTGTTTACTTAGAGCTTCATAGGGAGATTTATGAGACGATAGGCAACAGACAACGTGTCAATGAAGTCTGAGAAGCAACGCTTCGCTTACCAGGTACTCATGTCGATGAAGAACATATCAAGCCGATGAGAAATGGATCAGGCATCCCTACTGTGTTTCAAGCAATGTCCCAAACTCCCAGTGAAGACCATATGCCAGCTGATTGGTACAAATCCACCAACCCATTTGCACTACCATGCAACTGGTCGTAAAATCTAAGAAGCTCAGTAAGAACCTCCCTAGGGCTCACTATGCCTTCTTGACTCTAGTAGGTCACATATGATGACTAGGAGGCAGCAAAATTGTGATCAGTGATTTTCACCAGTTATTAGTGTAACCCGAAGATAACACAGTGTTTACAGCTTTACTCCACTTACTAACTCACAAGAGCTATAAACACACAGCTTCAACTGAGATTTCACAAGCCCCTAGTCTCCATGTGCCAGGAAGCCCTCTCCCCATTAAGATAAGTCCTCAGCTGAAGTACAGTAAGTGAATAAGCCTGCTGGGAAACAGCTTACAAACCCTAACAGGAAAATATTTAATCAAAGACAGAAACCTCCATTCTCTTATTTTCCAACAAACGTAAAAAAAGGCACATAGATATGATGATATAAAATTGGCATTTTCACAGTAAACACATCTGTGTCCAGTTACAGATTATTCCCAATAAGAACTGAAGCTACTGGCTAAAGCTGAAAGTGTTTTTTCCTTGCAGCCTGTGCCTTTTCTCAGCTCAACTAGGCCAATCCTTACAAGAAGTATCTGGCTTCAGGTCTTCCTTGTGCACAAATAACAAACATATTTGCAAGGTCCAGACAGCTGCATTTATGTAAATCTGCTCAGAGAAGCCATTGCTGACCTAAACCTAGTGGCAACTGGGTTGCACAAGTGTCAGAGGGAAACGTGACCTGCGGTACCGCTGAATGAGGGACAACCAGACAAAACCAAGATTTCACTCTCAAACAGCATGCTAAAACATTGGGATTGACAAACAAATGCTTTTTTGTTTCTTGGCCACTTGCACATGGTGAATTATTCCATATGAAATATGAAATAATTAACAAACAAGGACACAGTCTTCAAAGCGCTCTTTTGAGCCCTCATTTTAATCATTTACCATGTGCAATAGAAAAGAAGGAAAAACAAGAAGGTAAGAAATTTGAGACAATCAAACTTTCCTTAGTCCCCACAAATAGACATTCGCTGCCTTCCAACAGACTTGACTAATCATTTTTCTAAGCAGCCAAAAGATTTCGCAATTAAATGCTTACAGAAATAAGATGCATCTTCATGCTCCTTCTGATGCCTCATGAATTTTCCGGCTCCTCTCATAAAGAGCTTTCATTACTCTAGGCATGACAGAGCCAGAACAGCTACAAGAGAAAGCTCCCATTTCAGCTCCATCTCAGTCACCGACCAAATGCCTAGAAACTTCTTTATTACTCGCAGATCACAGAGGAAAAAAAAAAAAAAAAAAAACAAGAAAAGGGGAGTTTGAGTTGCAAGATCACAACCACATTTGCTGGGTAGGTTTGTTAGAAAAAAACAATCTGTGGACTTTGTGTAAACTGAGCATATTTGGTCAGGTTCTAGGATATCAGATAGCTAGGGAGACTCACAACTCCCTTCCTGCAGGCTCACATTTGTGGTGACAACTGCACTTTCCACCAATGAAAAGTGACCTTTAGGCCCTGACATTTAGGCCCAGATTTCCCAACTTGTGTTACCTCTGCCTCCAGTTTCACAGGTGGAATTCATAGTGCTTTGAGTTTTAAATAGTTGGCGACATCCATCAAACATGAGCCGTGTCTTACCCAACAGATTCTTAAAATGGAATATTCCCGCTCCAGAGACCCATGCCATGCTGGATGGTCAACTTACACGAGGTACTGGACATGCCGTATCTCTTGGGAAAATTAACATGCCAAGACAAAGCTCATCTCTCAAAATAGTTACCCTACTACCTTATTTCTCTTTTATTTGTTTCCCTACCACAGTTACACAACACATTCTCGCTGGGGCAAAAGGGATCATTAGCAAAAGCACTTTTGGACACACACA
This sequence comes from Strigops habroptila, assembly GCF_004027225.2. Classification (NCBI taxonomy): domain Eukaryota; kingdom Metazoa; phylum Chordata; class Aves; order Psittaciformes; family Psittacidae; genus Strigops; species Strigops habroptila. The sequence goes on along the minus strand of NC_044284.2, from coordinate 36,776,020 downwards.
AACAGGCAGTGCTAAATGTGCACCAGAAACAGGAAGATTAATAGTCTTCCCACATGAGAAGGCATAACAAGGCAAATGGATCCTCTGTTAGCCTGTCTCAGTAATATCTCAGGAAAGCACCGTATACTCAGAATGGAAACAGGGTGGTTCAGCAATTATTTGTTTAAAAAGTCCAACTGTGATTGTAGAGAAAGAGCTCAGCTGTGATCATGCATCACATCTCTTGTCTTGCATTAGCTGCTAAATTTCAAGTATTTTCTGTCTGGCCAACAAGAGAGATTTACTGGCATGGAGAAATGTTTAAATATCAAGAGTTTTCAGGCTCAGCCAAACCAATTGTTCCTGCAGCCCTCTCAAAGACTCTTGTTCCTACTGAAGGAAGTGAACGATTGAACAAAACATAGAGATCTGGCAGCTGGAGATCCACCAGCCCGACGCTCTCGGGCTGCCACAAGGTCACCTCTCCCTCTTGAGGACCTATGTCCCGTTTTTCCGCACACAGGCTGAGCACCTGATTCACCAAGAGAAGTCAGTCAAGTATTCTCATGTTACAAACCCAACTGCCTTTTCTGCTGTAGAAAAGGGTTACAGGCTCAAATTCTGAAGGACCGCTGTTGGGAGGGACAGGTTAATAAGAAAACAATTATGAGTTTAATCCAAATCTAAGGCATTGAATGGACTAAGCAGAAGATGAGGAGCAACATTTCATACATTACTGGTTATGACTGTGTGGTCTCATGCCCATGCTAATACCAGAGGAGGTGCAGGCCAGCTGTGATTTTACCCAGCTAACACTTCTTTCATGTGTTGCCTTGTCTTTATAAATTCATTTTTACTTAAGACAGCTGTGTCAGATCTGAGCTCCCAGTGCAATTTTCCTTCTACACTTGCAGAATGAATTCAGTCAGCTAGGTCATATTTATGCTTGGTTACCACATGAGGAATTACAAATGGCTTTGTTTGTGCCCAGTTGGTACAAAAAGTGATGTCAAAAACCTAACAGGAAGGAAGAAAGGAGCCAATTATAAAAGCAAGATATAATGTGTGAGATAATCTTGGTCCCAGGACAGTGAGAGCTGGCAATTGGAACATCTCATCTATCTGTCAGCTGGGGTCATTCGAGGAGCATGCTGCCAATAGGAAAGGTAACACCTTGAAACACCAATTACAACTTTCCAGACCCAAACTGTGCATCATCCTCCTCTGCCCCTGTGCCTTCATCTCTAACATGACAGGAAGGTAAGATTGAGCAACAGGAATTCAGTTTTCAAGAAGGAGCCTAATCGTACTGTAATTTAACAGACAATTAATGGTTTTGCAGAAGCTGCATGCTCCACCCAGGGGGCTGCCTGACTGCATTGAGGAAGTGCATGGTGTTGATTTCCCAAACTGAATCACTTTTGTAAACCCTGAGGCAATATTTATAGAGTTGGAGGAAATTTTCCAGGAAACATCACTTACTGGCACTCACAAAAATAACAAGGAAACTCTTTAATTACTAAACTTTTAAGGAAGAAAATCTTTCTTCTTTCTGAGAAGACAACAAAGCATCAGCCTCCATGATTTGCTTGGAAGTAGTTACAATTAATATTGTTCCTTATCTCACTTTTCCCTGACAGTGGTAGATGTTGCTCCTAAGCTATTAATTCTGTACAGCTGCAAGGTTGTTGGTTTTGTTTGGTTTTTGTTGGTTTTTTTTTTTTTTCTCTCAACTCTCTTCTACTGATTATTTCCAGGATAAGACGCTGAAGTCAGCCTTATCTCCGAAAACTTCAGGTTTTATAACATAGGTTGAACCCAAAATCATGCTCACAGAGACTCAAGCAAACCCAGGTACGAAAAACAGCTCAACCACAGCAGCCCAGAGGTCAGCCTGAACCCTTTACCCAACTGTCCAGTATCCTGATTTCGGGGAATGGTTACAGCCTTCATTAAACCACATGAATCTGCAGGTAAGTCTATTACTGTAAGTCAAGCTATCCCATGCAGAGGTGAGCTGATCCCTCTGCACAACCTGGACATGCCCTGGCATCACAGAGCAGACAAACACAGAGGAAGGGCACAGATTAGTAGCTGGATCATCCACCTAAAAGTGTCTGCTCCCCTCCACACATGCAACAGTTTCCCTTTGTCTACTCACAGCCAGGGACTAAACCAGGCTTTCAGAAACATTTTGTCTCTGCAATAGTTCTAAGGATGCAACTGCAAATCTGGAGGTGGCTCAATCATCCTGATGTATGCGCCTTTCCACTAAACACACATTTATTTCTTGCTTAGGGAGGGTGGGCAGACTATCCCAGACATGGTCCCCTTCTCCTAAGCAGCCAGCATACCCCATCAGGAAGGATGTAGACTAGTTGACCACAGAAGTGCATCTTACTGGAATTAAAAAAAAACCCAAACAACTCTTTAAAAAGCACAAGATAGGACCACACAAGCTTGTCCGCATCTCGCATACAAAGTGCAAATGAACAGACTTCCAGACTGCCCCTCCCCCACCACCCTTCCCCTCTGAGCCCCGCGGCCAGTGTTGGCCAAACAGTCTTTAAGAAGGCCTCAGAGATATCCCCCTACATGTCTTACATGAACCAGTAGCTTGGAAGAGGACAGAAAACGAGGGTAATGAGAGAAAGGCTGCTGGCACGAACTCTACCAGTACCTGCCCCATTTGACCTCTTAGCTGGGCTGGTCCGGCACGGCTGCTGGGAGGGCACCTCAGGTCCAGCTCTCTGCCAAACTGTCAATCAGCATGGCACACGGTCCGTGACACTCATGGGACGTGACACCCCATGCAATGCAATAGAGACCCAATAAGTTTGTTTTGTACATGCCACTGTGGCGTCGGCTGATACAGCAACGTGCTTTGGCTAGTACTGACATGGGAAGCATTCAAAGCACTCGTGCAGAGATAAGAGGCTCCCCTCATCTCTTGCCTGAGACATGCTGACCTTCCCTCCCTCTCTTCTCCCTGGCATTGTTAAAGATAATATAAAAATCTGCCACTTACTTTTTAAAATGTCTCTGTTTCAGAGGATTCCTCCCCTTCCCCCCCCCCCATTTTTCTGAGGCCAATTAAAAATAAAAGTTTACCAGGAAGACAACAAGAAAAAAAAAGTGTCTGATATCAGTGGATACAGCCTATAAGGATCTCACACATAAAAGAATTATGTCCCTGAGCACTTTCCAACAGACTTTCAGAAAATTTCATCTTTCTACTTCCCTGGCTGGATAGTCTGTTTGAGTAATTCTCTCTTTCTCCTGGGGCTGGTTGCTAAGAGACGCGCTATTACTTCTCCCTCTCTTATGACCCGATTACTGTGATCAGCAAAGACAGCGTGCAGACAACAGCCTGACACGGCTCATACAAGAACATCGGGCTTGTTACAAAATGATGGACTGTATTAACACTCCGCAGCCCCTTCACTTGCTGTGGCCTTTGCAGAGTCTCTTGGCACAACTGGGGGCTTTTACTTCCCCAGCTTCTGAAGTACACGTTCAAACAATTTAAATCGTAGGACTGGGAAGGGAGAAGAATGGACTTTTACCTCCTGTGTTTCACTGCCTGCGAGCCAGAGCAATGTTAATGGATCCTCATCAAGAAACCCTCCTTTCATTACCCTTCCCGAGAAGTGGCTGAGGAACTATGATTATCCCTTTTCACTCTCCTGCAAAAAACTTTGCAAATACATAACATACTTCAGGTTAGCATATTCCGTTGAAGAGTTCAGTAACACATTGTAAAGGTGATCTTGACAATTCAGGAGCTGAGAGGTGACCTGGTCCTGCAAAGAGCTGAGCTGGATTGCTCTGGATGAGGAAAGCAGCTGGGAAGGCATCTAACTGCAGGGGCATGGTGGTCCCAAGGAAGCCACTGGGGTGCCCAGTGTGTTCTCAGGACATGCAGAAACAGCCACAGCCTAGCACTGCGTCCTTGGCAGAAGAGGTCTAGTTGATGGGGCCAGTGAGGAAGATGGGAAACTTGGAGCTCAGATTGTAAACTTGCGCTGAGGAGTACCTGGGGCAAAAAGTTAACAAAAGTTTATTTTGTTGATGTTGCTACCAAAAAGCAGGTCTGCTGCCAGCTGGTATAGCTCAGGATGGGGTGGGTCACCAATCTCAGAGACCATCAGTTTCCACTTTTTAAGAATTTAACCTTCATCACATTCACTTTTTACAACAGAAATTTCAGACTTCTATAATTTCTTATCTTAAACCTACTTTTAAAAGATTGTGTTTACTAATACCGTTTTAGCACTGTTTTCCTACTCTTGAGGGCTCCCTCTCCTCCCATCAGCTTGCTCAGGGGCATCTCCGATGGCAGGACCCCTGGGCAGACCCTCACATGACAGGTGCCCAGACTACACAAAGCCCAATGCCACTGCAGAATCTCTAGAAAAGCCAGTTGCTAAACCTTTTCAAATGGATCTTGTAACAGAGGTGACCCAGATGCACAGGTCCTTCATCTTATATTTATTCTTCACCTCCATGGCATTTCCCATAAACTCAGTGTTTGGCAAAACAAATGCCAGTTCTCACGTCAGTGTGATTTCTATCAGCCAGCCCTCCATGCCAAGCTTAATGGTTTGGTCATATCTAGACTAAACCAAAACCTTTCCTTAGTCATTGTTATCACAGGAATTAAGAGTTGGAAGAGACCTCTAAGTCTTTTGCACTTCAGAGGTCCTCAGACAGTTTGGGTAAATCCCCAATGAAGCTCCTAGAGCATGCTTGCATGTTCTTCCGTGGCTATGACTTTCCAGAGTGCGTGCTAGTTAAAGAAGATGACAGAAGGGGCATTTTTAGATAATGATGTCTGCTTATTAGGAACGAGACCTGATCCCTGCTCCTCCCCTTCCGCATAAGCATCCTCCCAGGGACAGCCAAAGTCACAAGACTCTCAGTCCTACTCACGGACCCTCAGCTCTTGCATCCAGTCCATCTCAACATACTTTGCTTAGCAACAAGTATTTTGGGCCTTGTGTGTTTAGTCCAAATTGTAATTGTGTAGTGTTCACTGCCAGAAATGCCTTCTCTTTGGCCACAAGTACAGTTTCTGTAGCTTCAAGAGTTGCTCATTCATTCCTCTAGCCTTTTATTAGACCAACCTGTAACAGAACTCAACAGACATTTATTGGTTGCTCTGACTTAGCAACACTCTGGCAGAGTGAAAAAGCTTTAGGCAGAGAAAAGGAAAAATACACTTATAATCCTTTATTATAACAGTTAGTTTTCAGAGTGTAGAAGAGCCGCATTGTTTGAACACGGGCAAAAAAAAAACTACTACTTGACTGTTAACTGTCATATAACAATTGTTATTATTTAACAGACTAGCATCTGGAGGATGTTAAAATTTCAGATGAAAATAAAAGGGACAAGTGCTGCCTGCTTGAATTCAAGCTATTTCTGCATGAACATTGCTCTCTCGCCTCGACTGGGCACCACAGTCCTTTAAAACTATATAGAGGACAAACATTATCTTTTTAAAAGTAGTTTTGATATAGTCAATGACAGATGTTTGCAATTCCAGTTATAAAAAGATGGATTCTTTCCATTCAAATGTATGTCAGAACTGTCTTTTTTTCTTTTCTCTTTTGCCCTTCCCCCCCCCTTTTCTTTTCCCCCCCTTTTTCTTTATTCTACCTAAATTGTTGTGGTTCACAGAACAGGCCAATGCAAAAATGAATCACTATTCAATGTTTGAAATAATGAAGTAGAAAAATTAAATATAGTATCTTGGAAGAACAGACAGAGAGGAGGAAAAGAAAATGAGAAAAAATACACATGGCAGAAAACGAAACCAAAAGGCCCTACCTGCTGAGGAGTGTAACGTTCACTTTATCATAACAAATAACAGAGAAAATAGGAGCTCACTCATCAGAACGAAAAACAAGGCTAAGCACTACTTTGAGTAGTTCCCAAATAAGAGACAATGTGTTCCAGAGCCTATGAAAGTTTAATATTTGTAATTCTAACAAAACACGGTCAGAATTGTTAATAAACCTAGTGGCTTGACTTGACATTTTGTGAACTACAGATAAGTATACTGGTTCTATAACAGTTTTTATGCACCTGTTTTATGTGCATTTTTCCTGGTGCCATTATCTGAGGTGGTATTTCAAAAAAGCAAATGGTCATCCTGAGAGCAAAGCCAAGAGCAGAGACCTACATATTTGTTTCTAGCAAAAAAAAGCAGATGCAGACACTATTATCCAGGACAAGCAGTAAGAACTTTTGGGATGACTGCATTCAAAACAGAAGGACCCACCCAGAGCCAGCTTATTTACAGTGGTGAGAATCACAAGTCCTGATACTGGTCCCTGTTCTGTGGATGACTGGGCAAAACTCCATGCCCACATAACTGACAAACTATCAAGTAGAAGAATGCTGCCCAGGCACAAAGGCACCAGCTTGGTCTCATTGCTTGCTTGGGACAGTTTAACTCTGCTATTATGCAAATGAGAACCACAACTAATTTCCAACTGGTTTCATTTGGTTCTTAACCAACAGGGAAGCGGATGTCGTTAGAGAGAAATCAATAGAGACTTCTGAAAGGCTGTTCCAAACTGGTTTGCAGCTACCCCTTAATGAGGGACCCCTGCCTTCCCACTTGCTCTGCAGCATTCGGGGGCTTTCTTTGTGCTTTAAATGCTCTTGTGTAGAAGGTAGCAAAGCCACCACAAAGAGGCCTGGAGCTTCAATTTCATTTTCACTGGATGATGCAGTTCTGACACTAATGAATAAAGTATTGCTTCAACTGCTCCATTTCTTGCGCTCCATTCAGTGCAAGAAACACATGAAGAACAGGAACAAGGATTAAGAAGGACTTTAGAAGTTAATAAGTGCTTTAAAATAATAAGCGTTTTAAAAAAGCTTTCTCTAAAAAACAGCACTAACATGGGACTGTGCTGAGGCACAATCAGGATTATTTGCAACAGTAAGGTTACCTCCTTATTCCCACTACATTTTTGATCTCCACAAGCTCAATCCTTAGAGGGATGAGACCATAGCATCCATGGCAATGGTGGGACCAGAAAAGTGTTAGGGCACTCAGCCTGGTTTTTTTTGTCCCATCACTGACACACTAATGCCTCTTCTGCAGAGCATCAGTGATTGTTTTTCAGCTGGTGGAGCAAGGCTGGAGGCAGAGACCAGCAGATCCCATTGGAAATACTCTGGTACTCACAGGACACTATTCAGCATCAAACCAACTGAGTAACAACATATTCCTGTGCCTCATCCAGGCTACAGCAACAGTCCATGTGTATAACTCACAACACATGCAAGAGAGTGAGCCTCTGCTTCCACCACGATAAAAGACTAAATCGCATTATCTCATGTTAGTGTTGGACGAGGTGCACACAAACCACCACTGGAGAGCAGCTGAGACAGCTCACTACTCCTGTGCCCCAGCCACCTTCCAACAATGAGCACAGCACTGTGGAAGCTCACGAGACGCCTCTCAATCAACACAGCCCTCCCACCAGCAAGGATTGCTCTTGCTATGGTGCAGACCCAGCACAGACAACCACAAAAAAAAAAACCAACAACAAAACACCCAAACAAAAAAAAAAGACCAAAAGAAAAATCCCAAAACTAACCAACCAAACAAAAAAACCCAACCAAAAAACACAAACCCCGCAGAATCTCCAAAGTCAGCCTGAATTTATTCTTTCAGGGCTCTCATCCAAGTAATGAATAGACTCTGGACCTGGTTAGCTTCAAAGAAATGTCAAAGACTGTACAGCGGGGAACAGCAGAGCTCAAACACAGAGTGTCTAGTCCAATAAATCCATACCCAAGTTTCAAAAATTAGACTGAGCTACTGATAGCAGCTGCTGTAAACAAAACCCACTAGGTATATCTGCCTACAAAGAAAACAACAGCCTGACAGTTCGCACTCCCAGTCCCCTACAGACATAGCAGAATACAATTCATCAGTGCTCAAGAGCCTCCACACACATGAAGAGGAGGAGCATAGGGATAGCCAAGCCCTGGGAAACCTGGATCGGCTGGGTTGAAGCATACACATTGGTGTTAACCATGTAACCTCATCCTGGAGCTGGGCCTGCTATTGTGCCTTGTCTCATGATTCACTTGCTCTGTCCTCCAACCAAACTAAATGGAAATAGATGGGTTAAAAAAACCCCAAAAAACCAAACAAACAAAAAAACAACATTAAGAAAACCTCAAAGACCTTCACATGAGCCTTGTTGTTCACCGTATCTGAAAGCCACCAAAGGAAAGGAAGGAGAAAGCAAGAGCTTGCTTTGATTCCTGTCCCTTCATTTAGTTTCCATTATTAAATCCATATTAACTGTTTCTGCAGGTATTATATTCACCAAGGGTGGCAATTACAAGGAAAAGACATCAGCACTAATAAATATCTTATTTGGAAGGACTCAGCAGCATAAACTAAAGTGGCTAATTTTGCAAAGCATGTCCTCAGAGCCTCAAAGAGTGAGGGACAGAGAAGCACATTCAAGCGCTGTGCAGCCCTGGAAACCAAGCGACTGTCCTGGGAGGGATGCTATCTGCACATCCCTTTCTGGCCAGAGTTGGCACTGTGGTATCTCAGCCTGTCTCAGACAGATCAAGAAATCTGACGCATTGTTGTACTCATATGAAAGCAAGACATGGCAAGAATATGAAGAACTTGGTTTCTTGGGAGTGGAAACAATCATTTTAGCAGGAGCAGAAGACCTCCTGGTCACCAAGCAGTATCTGGCACTTCTCAGTAGGTGAGGACAGACTTGTTCCCCCCGCCCCGCCACCCTTCAAATGATCACGCATGATGGCAGAGGAGGCATATTCAACCTGAAAAGAGCTGTGGCAGAACCCATGTATGCTGGACTGGAAAGCCCAACCCTGCAACCCAGCAGGGCGTGGGCAGCAGCCTCCCAGGGCTCACTAGTTGGGCTCCGCCTGTGTCAGCACAATGTGGTTTCTCTTGGACTTGCACTGCTTCTTGTCTGAGGAGTTTTATTTGGAGGGGAGGGGAAAAGGCAAGGGGAAAAGAGCTTTTGCGGCTCTAAAAAGAAGCCTGAAATGAAAAGGATCCAAACCAGAAGGCAAAGCACACTGCAAAGCTTGCCACTCACTGTGCTCAAGCTATCTGATGGGCTGAAGAGCCCCAACTCAGACTTTTCTGAGCACCCCAGCGCCTCACCCCCGGTGCCGTCCCAGTGCATACACCCCACACCCCATCCCAGCTGCCCTGCCCCAGCAGCACTTGTTTCAGAGCTGCCAATTGTCCTCCCGGTGCCATGGAGCCTGCAAACTTGCACCAGCCCCATCACTGCCAGGCCCATGGCAGCGTGCACAAAGCCAATGGATCAACCATCAGCAACTTCGCTCTTTACCAGATGCCTCCTTAGTCTGCCCCGGAGTGTGAGACCCTGTTTTCTGGGACTAAGGTAAAAGAAGAAAAGGAAATTTGCTTCATCTGTAAGCCATAAATCCTCTCAATCTTCCTGAGGCCAGAAGAGATGGGAACAGCTGTGTGGCAGCACTTCCCCAAGGTCCCAGCTCTGTTGAAGATGTTGAAATACCAATTTAAATGTAAAAGCTGGAGAGCCAGAAAGGAATATGTGCCAGGGAAAGGAAGGAGGGCAACCATAGAATCGCAAAAAGTTTGGAAGGGACCTTCAAAGATCACCTAATCCAACGCCCCTGCCATTGTCAGGGCCATCTGTCACTTGATCAGGTTGCTCAAAGCCTGTCTAACCTGACCTCCGGCACTTCCAATGATGGGGCATCCAATTATTTTAAAGGAAACAAAATTAATACTGTCTCCTCAGAAGAAGGCATTATTTTGCTTAAGAGATTTTTTGCTCAGTGAGTACAGAGGACAAGACCTGTTCTGCACGCTGTCAGACATGGTCTGCTGAGGAACAGACAGAGGAGGCAGGTAGCACCAAACCTGTGAACACAGAGAAACAGACTGTCAGGACCCATGGCTGGATGATGTAACATCTATATCAGGACCCCCCTCCTTCCAGCAAAAAGAGAAGATGCTCTCAAACTTTAAATACATCCAGCTCCAACCAAGGACCACCCTTGGCCCCGTTCTACACTTTTAGAGCCACTGCTCAAATGTCTGGACATCTAATTTTGATTTCCAGCCTAACTCATTAGTAGCTACACTTCCTCCCCATGCACACTTGTTTATCTTGTAGAAAACCATCTTCCCCAAGCACAAACAGCTCTCCTCTCTCTGTGTGATGAATACAGAGCTGTGTAAGATGTCAGACACCTGCGTGTCCTGGGGACTGCAGTGCTGACGCTTCCCAGGATCAGGCAAGGTTAATCCCCCAGAAGCTGTCACAGTGGGGAATGCTAACGCTAAATCCTCCAGAAACCCAGCCCAGACAACAGCACGTGGAAGTCTGATCCAGTGTTTGCAGGACCTATAAAAACACAGCTGTGCCTGCCTCTTCAGCTAGCTGCATGGCAGAGACCTGTGCTAGATGTTAATCAGAGCTGTGGTCTTACTGATCATTATTATTATTATCATTACTACTACTACTGCAGTCATACGTGGGGCTCTCCAAATGGATCTTTGCAACAGCCAGATGGAGTCTCTGCTTTGATAAGTCGAGAAATCTAGTTTGAAACAAGTTGCAGCAATTCACTATGGCAAATAGCAAAGAGAGGGGCTCACAGCACTATGAAAATTGCTCACTTAGCTGGTCTAAACCATGCACGCCTTGAGTGCTTCAAGTCATATTAAAATGCTGCTGGCTTATAAACTGTTGGTTGTTGCAATTTCACTTTTTTTCATTCATTTAACCATTTCTTTTAAAGTTCCATTGAGTACCTTTCAATCAGCACCTTCTGGCTAATTTTTGTGCAGATGTTAGGGGGGGGGAAAATAAATAAAATCAAAGTCAAGGTGAGACCAAAGAAATGCCTTTGGTGAGAGGCAGGAGGAGAGGGGTGTACAGCCAATTCTCCCGTGTGCACAGAGTCTGCTCCACAGCCTGTCATTCCAGTGTGCTTTCAATGTGATCAAGAAATAAAACCACAAAATGTGATCAGCTGGGCAGATCTGCTACGCGCCAGCAACATGCCTACAAAATAATAATAATAATAATAATAAAGAAACGTAAGGCCAGAGGATGCATTTTCCCAAACATTAAAAGCAATGAGCTGAAGAAATTAACGGGAAAAGAATTTGCTGGCCTCCCAGAGAGATTCCCAACACCATTCCTGCAGCCTCTGGTAGCCTGGAACCAACTCCAGTGACATGGCTGGGGCAGGCAAGGCTGTGCCAGGCTCTGATGCGCGCAGATGCTTTCTGCCCCATTGCAGCCCTGGGATAGCAGTTCCCTGAAGCAATGCTGCCTCTTGCACTCATCTCCAGCAGAAGGATGCTGCACTGTGTGCTACCCACACTCTGGGCGGAAAGCCCGTATGCCTCCAGTGAAGCAGCTCTGGTGGGATAGAGGGATGAAAACACACTGAGGTACAAGGGGATGCTGCAGCTCTTCCACCTACAGACTCACAGATAACCAGATGGGAAAGGCCTGTGACCAACAGAGAACAAATTTAGGCAAAATGACTCACAGTGCCCCTCTATGCAGGGAACCAGCAGGGCATGGAGCTGCCTACCAGGCTGAATTATTGCTGCAAAAACAGTAGAGGTCATGGAAAAAAACCCCAAACAATTAGGGACCCTGGAGGAGCGAAGGGAGCCAAAGAAAGTGAATGAAGCACATTGGACTAAACATTTTCTCACTGTCCCCTTCTTGCCTGCCAGATCCCAGAAGCCTCATATTCTCAGGGTTATCTATGGCTGGGCTAATGGCTTTGCACCGGCTGCTGACACCTACCAGCAGCGTGTCACCTTCTGAAAGTGGATTAGTTTAAGCTGCAGGCAGGCTGTCGCATCACTAAGCCGGTCCCTGACCAGGTCTTGGCCAACCCTTAGCTCTTCCAGGCCTGTCAGATAATGATGGGATCTCCAAAAGCCCAGCATCAGACAAGGCAACGGATTAGCACTGGAAAAGTCTCCCTGTGAGCTCCTGATGTCTTGTGGTTTATAAAAGACCTGGCAATGCTCTGCTGCTTGCAGGATCGGGTAGTCAGAGTTGCATGAGAAATGTATGCGTGCCGCATCTCCTCTTCTCAGCCTGCAGTGCCTGCTCTGCTCTTAAGGAAAGCCTCCTTCCCCAAATGCCAAGAAACTAAGAATTTTTTAGAAGGTGATAATGTTCCTAAGTCACATATAATTGGAACTACAATCATCAAAACAGCGACAATTAAGGCATACTGACATCTCTCACCAAAAAAATAGTGGCTGATCAACAACGCTTTTCCTAGGAAACAAAACCAACCCTAATGTCATTTTCCATTATTATTTTAAATTTTAAGAGAATTAGAAGAATAAGAATTTCCACTTAACTCGACGGTGACATTTTCACTGCACTTCAGAAATGGATTATTTTTTACTTTTTTAATTCCAAATGTCTTTCTCTTCCTCTTACTCGCTAAGTTTGTTACTGAAGGCAACAGAACAGGTGCATACGACTTCGCTTTTCCCTCCAACACATTTTCTTTTTTCGTTCTGAATTCTCCAAAGTTAGAGCGGCAGAGGAAAGAACTCGTAAGACTTTTCCAACTTTCCTACAAAATGTCCTTAACTTTAGAAAATTGCTTAAGTGTGAGATTTAATATGCTGCTTTGTTGTTCTTTCTCCTTTCCATTACTCTGTAATCTTCCCGAAAATGCTTTGGGGGGGGGGGGGGGAAGAAAAGAAAAAAAAAATATATTTATCTTACTGCACTCAACACTAAATAGGGAAAAGTGGCGATGGAATGAAGTAGAGAATCCAAAACCAAAAATCAAAAGCTGGTTTGACTATTTTCTTGAATACAACTGAGTTTTCCTTTGTGGGGGAAGAGGGAGAGGAGGAGGGAAAAGAGTTTTCCATCAATTTCTAACCACAGTAAATCACCAAGAATAGGAAAGTCACCACTCTAATAAGACAGCTACCACTTTCCTAAAATCCTTGGCTTTCACCTTTCTGCTGCAGTAAGGTCCCAGCACACACTCTCCACTGTCAGCTAGGGGCATCCAGTTTTCGATGGATTTCGATCCAGAAAACTGCCAGGTTTCCAGCTGCAAACCCCAGAGGCACTCCCAGCTGTGCTCCCTCCCTCCATGTGTCCACAAGCCAGGAACCCAACTTCCACACTTGCTGCTTGATTATGTGAAGACAGAAGGACTTCTATAACAGGAGGCAGAGGAAGGCTGAGACATGGTGGTTCTTTTACAGACATAACCACTCCAGAGGCTTTTGCAATGGCTATGTAAATATCCTCAGAATTATTTCATATTCAAGAGTGTTCCATAGCAGAGGAAAAAGGTAAAACTGAATCAAACCAGCAGGATCCCACAAACACATCAACAAAGAACACATCAAGAACAGCCTGTGTTAGCAGTCAGTTCTCTGAATCAAACTGTTGTCATTCCTTCCTAAAAATAATAAACACATACCATCACCTCCTGGTTGCTTGTATGGGTTGTACTTCGGCTTGGGGGCAACAACAGGCGCAAACTTCTTTGGTGTCTGCTGGGTAGACACCGAGATGCTGGGAGTCCCAAAGGTGTGTGTGGTCTCCATCCTTGCAGTAACATGACCAACAGGCTCGTTGGTACTCTTGGGTGGCAGCCAGGATGGGTGGGACATGGTTCAGATCTGAGAGGAGAGAGTCACACGTACATTAGAAATTTAGGCTGGGGAAATACAGTTGCAAACCTACTACTTTGCAGGTTTATAAAATCAAATCTACAAAACCCTTTAACATGTTTAACTTGCACATACTTATCTTTAAACATATTGGTCCTATGTATAGAACTTCAAATACAAACTTGTCTTTCTAGGTCAGAATTACTGATCAGGTTATTGGTGATACCTGCAAAAAGCATTGCTATTTTCATCTTCAAACCAAAATGGATGAAGGCTGATACCCTGGAGAAGCCCATCAATCCCACCATTCATTCAGCATAGTAGTGACACATTTGCCTTTCACTGTTCGGCTTTTGTGAGTATATTAATATACAACAGTGCAGAAGCTCTGGGGACAAGTGTAGTCACAGATAGACAGACACACTTCCAAAATACACCTTTAGCACTTTTTCACATGTCATTTAGAATGAAAATCCCAGTGATTTTCACTCAAACTTTTAAGAAAAATGTTTTCCAATGCAGCTAACAATTCTTGATGCCTCCATTTCTGAATGCCCAGCTTAAGATATTTTAAAAGCATGTCAATTTTGAAAAAATGCCAGAATCCCACAACTGCTGACAACCAGGCTCCTTTTAGATATCTCAACTTGTGTAACAGAAAACAGAGGCAGCCCAAATCATTACTTATTTATGAAAATCTTGGCTTTGGCCTCTTAAAAGCCTACATCACTTTTGAGAACTGGACTCAGATGCTACTGAAAATGTAATCCATAAAAAAACCAAACCACCCTGTTCACTGCAATGAACAAGTGCTTTTCACTGCACACAAACCACACTCGCTGGGTAGCAGTGATGATGGTCCTACAGAGCTGGATTTGAGATGTGATAAAGAAATGAAGAACCCACATAGACAAAAGCCAATGCTAATTATGGAGCTCTTGAGCCCTCTGTCCTAGAATCACAGAATGGTTTGGATTGGAAGGGACCTTAAAGCTCATCTAGTTCCAACTCCTCTGCCACAGAAAGGAACACGTTCCACTAGACCAGGTTGCTCCAAGCCCCATCCAACCTGGCCTTGAACACTTCCAGGGATGGGGCATCCACAAGTTCTCTAGGCAACCTGTTCCAGTGTCTCACTACCCTCATACTGAGGAACTTCTTCCTAATATCTAATCTAAATCTCCTCTCTTTGAGCTTAAAGCCATGCCCCCTTGTCCTGTCACTTCTGCCCACACTCTGCTTTGGTGTTAGGACTCCTCAGGGCCATCGAAAACAGCAGACAGCTGTGACCCAATCAGGAAAGATTTGTTTTGATCATGGAAAAGGATTGGTGCAAGAGATAGGACCAGGCTATGGGAGACAGTAGCAGACTGCCATTGCAGAAAAGCCCTTCCATCTGGGAGCAATGGGACAATGCAGAGGGGCAACTGGATTTGCAAAGAGGTGGTCTCTAACTGCAGCAAGTGCAACCTGCTGGGAATGAGATGCAAGAGAGAGCTGTAGCTTTGCTGAGCGTGGCAGCTAAGGACTGTATTAGCTGGTGTGAACAATTTTCTGAGCTCAGAAGAGGGGGAAGAAGAAAAGGAGAGAAGAAAGGTGAAGACCACCTTGGAGTGAAATCATTACCAAAGTCCACAATGCTACAGCACTCTAACTATTCTGATACAGCTCTGTGGTCATGCATGCAGCCATCTATTTGAATGGCTTACAAGGAGGTACTTCCAAAGCTGAGAAGTGCAGCCACATACAGCTCATTGATACCAGGTAGGAATGCAGCCATAGGCCCACTCCTAGCCTACCTGGGCATATTCTTGGTGCCTCACAGCTAAGACTTCCGTGTACACATGCTCCCCAGAGAAACAAACAACAACGAGCTCTTCAATCAGACCCCAGGATTATATGGAACACTTAGGCAAGAAGGCGGCATATCTGATAGCCTACCTGATATCTGATAGTCTGTCTAGAGAAAACAAAACAGAAATCGCACTTCATTTCCCTTTTCTCCTAATGCGGGCTCACAGATCACTAGAAAAGTCAAGAGTAAGCTGTTGGAACTTAGGAGCAGAGCTATTTTGCTAACTCATCCTGACTGGCAAAACATCTGCATCTTACAAGTTTCATGGTGGAACAAATTCAGTTGAGTCCTTTATCAAAGAAGCAAATGACAACTCTTGGGTATAAACTAGAAAAAGTAGTCCTGTGGACTCCTGCATGGGTAACCTTGTCCTAGCTATTTGCTGTTAGCAATGCTGAGCCAGTTTGGGGGAAAAGGAGCAAGGTCTCCACATGGAGTGTGGGGACAGTACCTCCAGCTAACAACGACTGTTAAAACTGATGTATATATGTGTGTGCTTATTCCAGCTCAGTAAGTTTACTCCAGGTAACAGATTTCCTACTTGAGTCATTTCTACTTGAAGTCACAATGTCTGACCCAAAACTAGTAGATAGGCAATCTGTGGTCATCTTATACCTCCATCGTTTGTTGTGTGGGAGAGTAACCAGCAAGTGCCAAACATTGGTTCTAACACGTGTGGCTCTTCCTTACTGTGCAGTCTGACTGCTCAGTGTGTACACAGAGCTTTTGTGATTCCTACCACTGGAAGGTGAGCCTGTTGCGCTAGACAGCTGATACCAGTGGAAGGAAGCCACCACAACAGGCTTTTAATGAGGTAGATCAGCTGTATCTAGGGAGCATGGCAAGAGTATCCTGAAGACGGACACGTATCCAGGACTGAGCTGCAACGACACGACTTTCCTCCCCTATATGCCTGCCCCCTTCCCTTACATTGACAGTGTGGAGCATCATTCTGAAAGCAAGAAGTGAAATGCAGGTCTTCCCCATAGGGCTGGAGAGGAAACCAGCCACAATGGGTGAGGGCAGAAGGCACGTGAACCATGCTCCCACCACCTTGTGCTTCCCGTTACCCACACCACCCCGATGGACCTAGAAAACACTGCCACTCGAGCAATAAGATTCACCTACACTGCTGCCTCCTCCTTCCATATCCTTCAAAAATGTAAAACACGGCAATAAAACTCAGGCAACTATCTAGGTTTTAAGAGCAGAAAGCAACGAGGGCACTCAGCCTTAAGAGCTAAATAGGACAACTCTGCACTCTGCAGAGTTATCACACTCAAAGATGACTGTATCTTACCCATTGCTAAAAGCATCCTAGAGCTTTATTCTGACATGTTTTTTATCCCCTGGCTTGACATTTCATATGAAAGAGTATCCTGCTGCATGAAACACCATCAGACCCTGGACATCACCTCCATACCGATTCAAAGCGGAAAAAAAAAAACCCACTACAGACCAGATTATCATCATTCCTGTTCTGGAAGTTCCCTAGTTGTTGCTTAGCCTCCCAGGCAACATGCCTTGGTCCCACTGAGCTCTCATGGTCTGCCGGGTTGATGGCAGGGATAGGCTGAGTGATGCATAAACCAAGAACATCTGCTTCAGTAGCCAGGTTGCCCAGTGCTGATGACAGCTGAAGACAATGTGAATCTCAAGGAATGAGTTTAAAAAGCAGACTCTTCTTACAGACAGTTTGGGAGCGTGAAGACCACACTGTCATAACTCAATTGCTGACTATAAGCTGGCATGTAGCTCCCTCTCAGCTACCCTCTAATGCATTTGTTTTGGTGGTGGTGGTATTTTCTAATTGTTTCCCCATTAGCCTTTTCTCTTCCTCTTTCTCCTCCTCTCATTTTCTGTTATGCATTTGCTGCCACTCATTTTTGCTATCTGTGCCTTGACAATGTTTTCAGCAAGTTCCCTTTTCCTCATCTGTTCCAGCCCTAGCTCCCTAGCCTCAATTAAATGTAGCCTAACAACTTCATGAGATCATTAAAAAAAAAAAAAAGAAAATTAATCTCTTTTTAACAGCTGAAGCTAAACTTTTGGGTTTGCTGTTATTTCCTTCTATCTCTCTTCTCCATCCCCATTTTTTTAATCTGGCAAAAGGCTAAGAGCAAGGCAAAATATAAGGGGCAGTGGCTTGTAGATGAGCACAGTGCCCCACTCTCTGCAAACCTGTCCATGGTGGAGCACGCTGGCTAATTCAGGTAAAGCCATCGGTGCTCACTCACCACTCTCTGCAATATTGCCTGGTTTTCAATCAGAAGCTTCTTTGGAGAAAAACAGATGAACATTTTGTGATGTGAACAAGTAATCAAAACAGCACAGGGAAACTTGGGCTTATAACCAAGCCTCTTACTCTAAAATTACTCTTACATATGCCACCGCCTCTGCATCATTGTGGTTCCTGCATTTGGATGAGAACCTTCAATAGGTAAAGGCTGTCCTTTTCTGGCTAGCCAGGAAACACGATCAGCAAATGCATGTTTCACTTTTCTCTTTGAGGTGTTTCCTTCCAAAAAAAAGTTATTTCTGCTGGTTATACAGCAAACAGTAATGTTTTCAGAAGTTTCTAAGTACATGTGGGATGTGAGATTGCATAAGTCAATGGTCGCAAGAAGGATAAAGTCACTTACTTTAGAGAGAAGAAAAAGAACAAACTGTAGTGGATGATGCAGGCTTTAAAGAACCAAGAAACAGGTAAAACACAACAAAAGGAGCATCGAGATGGATGGGCTGGGGTGACACAAGAAGCAGGACCATTAAAAAACATCCAGGGAGCATGCGCACTGGTAGGAGGTAGTGTGGTGAAGTGCATCTGCTTGCCTTGGCTGTCAGGGATGGAGCTGTTAGAATAGCTGCATTACCCATTTCTAAGGGTGACTATAGCAAGCTCCTCCTTCAAGGGTAATAGCAGATGGAGTGAAAACCATCAAACCCAATTTGATCACTTTGGACTTCAAAAACAATCCCCCTCCATTGAAGAATAATAGTGAGTCTCACCCACTTTTTGCTGGACAAGCCACTTGTCCAGCAAAAGTAGCTTGCTGCCCCTTGGATGCCAAATTCAAAGGGCCTGATCCCTCTGCTGCTCAACCCAATGGCTGGACCACAGAGCTCTCACTGAGAAGTTAAACTGTAGGTGAAATCTACAGTTGCCTCCACATTTCTGCTCCAAGCAAATCATTCATCAGGCATGCTTTGCGTTCAGTTAGCCCCTTCGTAGCAAACCTGAATAAATCTAGCCACCCAACATTTAACACAGCCAGGCTGGAACAACCTTTGTCATCAGAACCTGTGTCCCTGGGAACCCTCCCAGAGGGACAGCAACCTTTTGCTTCTCAGTCAGTGCTACATCTCCCTCTGTCTTGGCTGAAGCCATCTGCATTTCTGCATGCTACTCTTACACAGCCATCCTCCTTGGTCACCAGTAACCCAACAGCTCCATTCCTGATCTGGCTGCTACAATTTTTTCCTGTGACTCCTTTACTCACTGAGCATTCTGGCAACACCCCTTTTCCCAAATATACTGCCCCACCCCAGACAGAAATCTCATAAATCTTCCTTATGTCATTGCTTTGAAAGCCCTTCTCATTGACCATCTCATCTAGCCCTTCTGCACTGGGCAAGGAACAGAAGTCTACCCAACTATTATTCCACAAAGCTTATGTTGAGCTAAAGAATATTTGTTATGAAGTGCATGTAGCCTCAACTGAAAGAATGCAAGTACTGGAGAATCCACCACAGCACTAGGTAAATTGTTTGAGCAAGCAATTAAGCACCATAATTACAGCTTCTCCTTTGTGTCTCGCTTTAAATTATCTAGCTCTGCTTCCAACCATTGGATTCTGTTATGCTCTGTCATCTGCATTATAGATCTGCCTCTCTTCCTTATGCAGATCCTCTCAGAACAAAGCCAGGTCATTGGTTAAATCAAATCAAAACATTTAAATTAAATATCAATTAAACTCACTGTGAAAAGCAGAGTTCTCTCAATTCATTCATGTATATTTACTCTGAACTCTATTCAATTTTTCAGCTACCTTTTATGAAATGGTGGATGCTAGCGTAAGACCATTTTTTCAAGAATAGTAACTTAAAATGGAAGGGGTAAAATGATTAATAATATCAAAGCCAAAAACCAGACCGAAATCAGCTGTGGCTGCCTGAGGTTCTGTTATCCTTCCTTCCTTGGAAGCATGAATCATCACCTACTTTTGGAGGCAGAGGATAAGACCAGACTAACTATGATAAATAGCATTAAGAGCAAAGACTGAAATCCCACTGCATAAATAAGGAAAACAGTGTGCTCTGGTTCTATCATTAGGACAATCTTAATGCTGCAAGTTCAGAAAATTCTAACCATGAAAGAATACACCTCATCAGAGGAACTGGAATCCACAAATCCCAAGACGAGACCGCATTATCTAAAAATGTCAGACCGGGAATATCAATAGAAGATAACACCGGGCAGTAATAAAAGCCTGACAAGGGTTTTTGTTTCTTTTTCTTTTTTTTTTAAGTGTGTGGCAATAAGTGTTTGTTTTTGTTTCTAGTTACAGGATGCCATTCACCTTTGAGAAGCAAAGGTAAAACAAGGAGGATTCCAAGTCAATTTAGCCTCACATCAGATAAGCAATGGAAGAGTAGAGTACCAATTTGTCTACTTTTGAAATTGTTAGTACATTCACCTCCGAGACAGGCTGGCTCTTCTGTGATTAGACTGTACCCAAATAAATCTTCATTTCATTTTCGTATTTATAACATGGAGCAAATACTCCTTGGATGTTGATGGACTTTGCCAAGGCAGAAGAATTTGTCCCCGAGTTAATTAAGCTAATGCTTCACACAGGGTAGCAACAGTGTTTAACAAAAAATGAGCAACAACAATCTGTGCTTCCAGACAGTCTGCTCTGTCTTCCATCCCACTCCTTCCTAAATCCACTGGCTTGATGTAGGTCCATGATGTTCTATCTTAGTATCACCCATGCACAGTTAACCATCACTGCTAAGGCCAAGTGATTGACCAGATACAGCGAATAGGACCTTGTTTGCTCACAGTAATGCAAGTGGAAGCTCTTTTGTGGCTTCTCTCTGATGCTATGCACGAACATGATCAAGACACCCCCTTCCCTGGATAACCCAGGTTTACCTCTAAAGTCTTACAAGAGCCATGTGTAGAAAGGCAGACTGCATGCTCCCCACTCTCCCTTCTCTTCCATTCATGTAAAAGAACTCAAAAGAGAAAACTTTTGACATTACTTCACCTTCCAACTGAGTTTTAAAGATCAGCTCCACCACTGAACCAAGGGGACACCCTTCATGATGCAAAATCATGCCACACATTGCCCCTTTCAGCTAGAGGTGCAACAAAAGACTGGATGTTTATACTCTATTTGTTGTCTTCTTTTTTGCCTGAAATTCCCAAGAGCACAAACCCAAATGCCCTGCTAAAATGCAGTTCTTTGCATCATCTCCACTCCACTAATTAGCAAAAGCAGAGGCTGACCAGAGAGACTTGCTTTTTACAAACTCCCAAAACTGCTTGTTTCTCTTGGCACTGTTCCCCTTTGAAAGTTAAATGAATTTATTTCTCCATTTATGGCTGATGATCTCTAGCCATGAAGCTTTACTGCTCCTTGTGGCCTCCAAAAGAGGATATAATGTCAAAATTCTGGTCTCATTAGAGGTCTTTAACCAAACATAGGAAGTGTCATAGGTACTTATAAACTTAGCCCAAGCTCCTCTCGGAAGTCTTTCCCATATGGTAGTACTTATCCTCATGAGTTTTACATCATATGTGAAATTATGTGATTTGGGTAACTGGGATTCCTTTTGAACTCCCTTAATCGCTGCCGATCTGCACAACATCTCACCAAATTTAAGTCCTGTAATATTAACCAGTCCAAAGAAGCTCCTCCCACAAACCCTCCCAGCAGCAAACTGATTCTGGCTCTTCATGCTCTTCAAACTTCACATCAGCAACCAAGAGAACCAAAAAGCTGCAGGGACAATTCTGAGCATTGGGAATCCTGTGTGTGGGGCTGATGTGACCATGATCACCAGAGCAGAGGAGAGCTAGCCAACTGAATCAAAGAGTCAACTGAGCCACCAAGCAACTCTGAGACATGATGAAGAAGAATAGAACATGCTGTCACCCTCCAGTGACTGCATTCATGAACATATGCAAACTTGATGCACATGGACTCCAACTCCTTGTGGCATATCTCTCCTTCAGATCAGGCTTCTTTGCTTGCACCCATTTGATGCTGTTCATAGACATTCCTTGACACTTTGCTTTAGTCTTTCACAGCAGGTATCAGCTGGAGCTAGTTTAACTCTCACTCTCCCCCAGGGTTTCTTCCAATCGCCTGGGTAAGGCAGGGTTTTGTATCTTCAGCTCAATTCCCTCAAAATAAAATAAATAAATAAATAAATAAATAAAATCTAAGTCGCTTCTTCAGTTTAACTGGGCTGAAAGCATGCACCTGTTTCCTGCTGTGGGACATCACTAGTGTAATCACAGGAATTAAAGGAGAAAGAAACCTAGTTAGAGCACTGCTTGTGCTGAATTATTCCTCAACGCATATAATCTAGTATAGTCTCTCTCTGGCTTTAACAGTTTCAAATTTCCATGGGATCCGCCGGAAGACCTGATTTAAATTCAAAGTTTGCCCTGCAAAAGGGGCTGGCCCAGATGACCTCTAGACATCCCTTCCAAAAATCCATTATTCCATGACTCTTAAACCCCAGACTTCCAGCTGTGACCTTATCTGCACTCAAAAGGGTTTGCAGCAATAAGCTGTATCCTACTTAAAATATGCCAGCACTTACTGGCAATGCAACATTATATTCCTTATTCTGTAGTTGCAATGTTTCCCAAATGAACACAGCAAGTTCCCATTCTTTTAACTAAATAACCAATAACTGGAAAATAATCCCCTCCCCACCCCTGGCATGGCTGCACCCACACTTCATTATTTTGCTAGCAGATCCACACCAGTTTGGGATGGGACTTTTGTTTTATGTACTGCTTGAGTACAGTATTACTCAGATATAACAGGAAGACATGAAGTCCATAGTGAAGATTCTAAAGACATGATCGTAAAGAACCGTCTTCTCTCTGCTACAAAGATGCTTCGCAGGTTAATGTCACCATGAATATTGTTGAGACACCAACTCCATATCACATTCATTCTTATACCAAACTCTGTTGCTGGGACAATTTTGGTATCAACCAAAAACCCTTTCTTAAGTTTCATTCTTAGCTCATTTCTCTTGTATCAGCTTTAACAGTGAAAAGGTAGAAGGGCAAACTAAACATAAAACTTCTTTTCTTTCCCTGTATAATTGCATTAGTAGTTTTGGGATTAGATGCAAGCTATTTGAATTTGACCGCTGCTGCATAAAAGCTGACAAACAAAAATCTTCCTTTTACAGCCATGTCACATCCTGGTGTTGGAAGACAAACTAGGCTTTAAAATCCCAATAAGTTGAACTTTGACTAGCCCATGTGCATTGAAACAAAGATATAATACTGGCTCCCTGGAGATAGATAGATCTATCTAATCTAATAAAACTCTAATGACCACATGACAATTTTACCACAGAGCAGGCCAATTCTTGACTTCTGTGGTATGAGACAATCCTCAGCCACTCCAAATATGATCATATCGGATAAAACATTAATCCAAGGCCTCAACCACTTGTGGTTACAACAAACTCCAGGGCAATTGCAATAGACGAGGTAGACCCTGGTGGCCAGCACAAAATGGTTACTCAAATACAGTAAAGTTTGTGGTTGAACCTTGAGAGCTGAGCCAGGAGGTAGCTCTCAGCCAGACAAAGTTCTTCCAATTCTTAAAGCTTCTTTTACTGATAACTTAACCTACAAGTTTGTGAGGGCGACGCTGCACTACAAAGAAAAGTTTGAGACAGATGTTTCAGAATTTTGTGCATAAAATGAGAGAGGAAATATATTAATGGGGACAGCAAAAGAACAGGTGAGACGATGCAGAAAGCTAATTTTAGGAGTCTCAGACCTAAAGCTCCCTTACACAAACACTGTTTTCCTGCACACAATTTATTTGCAAGGTCCCTCTGCGAAAAAAAAAAAAAAAAAAAAAGCTGCCTTTATTCTTCTGTGCCTATATTCATTGTCTTGCCTGTGACACAGCTCAGTACTTGGCTTCCTACTTCAGTAAGGCACTGCAAAGCAACATAGAGCTTACCCATCAAATAAAATGTTTAAGGGCCTGAACTTCTCAAACACTGGAGACATACTGGAATCAGGCTGATCAAGAGAGTCCCACACAAGACAAGAGAAATCAAGACAATAAGGAATGAGAAGGGTACAGCTGTTAGAGCAAGAACGGGCTGTTTGGATGCTGATGCTGGCAGTAAACAAGAAGGAACCATGCAGAACTAACATTCAGCTCAGCAGTTAGATATCAACAAGACCCTAGCGAGACCAAATGGGACCGTGGCAGCATATTGACACATAGATAACTGTATTAGCTTTGCAGAGCGCTGTGTGTATATGTATATGGGGAGAAACAGCAGGGATCTGAGCTCAGTGAAAAGCTGATAGAGAGTGAACAAAGAAACAGTGCAGCTTGAGGTCCTACCCAGTGAGGCTAGCATGGGTGTAGGTGGGTTTATTTACAATGGGTTCCCTGCACTCCACTTCTCTTCCAAAATAGCTGTGGTTGCAGGAAGAGTCAGCTGCTGCCACTCCTGGAAGAAAACATATCTGCTATTGGCAGTCTGAACCCCAAGCCATCGAGAGGGTTTCTGTGAATGGAAAAGCAAGCTGCAGCCCAGAACACAGGCATAGCATGGGTACCACTCAAGGATGCGAGTGTGGGGCCAACATGACTGTAACTTTCTTGTGACACCTCAAGGGGCTGGCAGTACGAACCAGACTCTGAAACTGTAATAACTAAAAAGCAAGCAATTAAATCAATTAATGGGAAGGAACTGTGACCAGGATCAAAATCTTTAATCCCTGATTCTTTTCCTCCCACACGATCTACTTAACTTTTCCTCCCTCAGATCCCAAGCCATCCTAGAAATCAGAGTCTCAAGTATGACAAATCCCTAGATGATTTCTTCTCCTTCCTGAGCATTGCACTAACCTGTGCCTTTTGTGGCAGCTCAACCCATGGCACCTTGCAAATAATCAGGGGAAACAGCCTTTTTCCTATGATAAAACATGTATCTTAACACACAGAAGAGTGATTGCTGCCAGATGGCTGGGAACTGATGCTGCAGAGAGATTGCTAATGGAAGCAATGTATTTGAGTGCATGAAAACTGTATGAAAGGAAGTACACAGACCCCTACGTATGAACAGTCAGGAAAAAAAGACCACATTTCTCTGAGTTTCACAACAACAGGTGACTTGACATCATCAAGACATGAGCACCCCAAAGTATTCTTGTCTCCCTTTTGCAACACAAAGCAAAAATAAATCTTTAAGTGCTTCCTCCTCAAAGAAGCTGAAAGCCTGCAGTACTGTCAGGAAAGAGAGAGGATCTCTGTAGGTTACCAAGTCCTGCTTTTAGCAGGAGACTGGGCTATCATCAACACTAGATAAGGCTTGCTGTGTTTTTGTCATTGAAAACATCCAAAATGGAGAACCCCCTGCTATCTGGTGACTTGTTCAAGTGTTGCACTATTTCTCAATGAAAACATTTTTCCAGCTCTCCAGCTGTATCTCCCAATCCACTATGCATGTCCATGGCATTTTATTTTGCTATGTGGACAGCAGCATTTGGGTCTGTCCATGGCCACATGGACATAACGAGACAACTTATAGCTCATTTAGAGGACAGCTGTTAAAAGAGGGGTGTTCTAGAAGCATAGGGAAATGCGTGAAGAGGAATATTAAGAGCAAAGGCAAGCATGCCATGACACTCTGGAGCACATCAAGATAAAGCTCTGTTTTAGTAACCACTGGGCATTAGTTCTGTTCCAAATAGAAACTTGTGACTGAAGACAAGTGCTTGAGATTTGATTTTCGATTCTTCTTTGAAACTCATAAAACCACCAGCACCAGCTAGGAAACTGTTGTGCTTCCCTTTTACCAGTGTCCATTCATTCAGGAACAGTGGTACTCAAAGCTCTGGGAGAAAATTCCTCAGCTGGTGCAAACCACATTGCCAGCAATGAAATTAACCCAGCCAGGCATCCACACAGGTCTTGCAATTTTGCTCTTTATATTAAAAAGCTAACTCCAGTTGCTCCACCACTATCACATTGGTATCATCTGTTTCTGACTACCCAAGCTAATCCTTTGTTCCCCTTCCCAGAAATCAGTATGAAGTTTTGTTGTGACAAAAGTTTCCATACTAGACTGCCATATCAGCTCCCTAGATGTGAAAGGGCTCAAATCTGACAATCTCCAGGAAGACATTACAGTGCTCATTTATCTGCACTGCATCTTCTCAAAGGAGAGTATGTGGGGAAGTGGAAGAGAGGAAACGAATCATGAGCAGAGGGAATTTTTGGAGTGAAGGAAGAACCAAACTCTTAATGTATCTAGAGATAGTGACACTGCTGCATTTTAGCCACTGCTGCCAAACACTTGCATTTTGCTTTTGAACTACACTAGGGCAGCTGGGCCATACAGCTGGTGACTGCACATACGGCTTAGTTTATCAAATGCCCTCCAATAGTTGCTACTGCTATTTCACAAGTCTAAGGCAAAACATGTTCGCACACACAACTAAGCCCCTGCTAGGCATTTCAGCATGCCTTTGCTGTGCAATGCACATATTTCTCTTTCAAAGTAACACAGCTGCCAACACCTTAATCATTCCACGGGGACCTTCAGCCCCGCCAGACCCTTAAGTGCTTCATTACCTCCAGAGCACTCCTGCAGAGCTCACATCCCAGGTAAGTTGTATAAGCACAGCTCTCTGTCAGCTAAAGAAAGCAGACTGAACTGCAGGAGATCAGAATCTGTGCAAATCAGGTCTAACAGTCTATCTACCATCATTCTTTGTTCCCACAAATTTGGCCTCGTTTACTGCAAAATATCTAGGACAAAAGGCAAGACAGCAACAAGAAACCACCTTTGAGACTAAAATTTTTGCATGTTTCTTTTCATGAGATCCTGTGGGAGAGAAGATGCTTGCTCCTCTGCATGGACTCTCTAAGGGGCTATGGAGACCAGTCAAATAACATTAACTGAGGCACCTGAGTTGAGTGTACATCCCCAAAGCTTTCTTGTTTTTAAGTTAGAAACTGCCGCCTTTAGTCATAAAAATACTATGTTTTGAAATTGTATTATGTTCTTGGCACAGAAAAAAAAAAAAAATTGCAAATGCAACCAATACAGAAACTTGAGCTGCCCTTTGTTTCTGCAGGACTTAAAAGACTAAGGCGAAAACCTAAGCAACAACTTAAATTGATACATAAAAAATGGAGTCTGTTAGGACTAGCATGAAAATATCTCTTTTGAAGCTAGCTTGCGCACATGAAGGCATAACCTACCCTTTGAAGTTTCTAGATTGCTCCCATCAGGTTCCTTGAGACGACATTGCTGGAGACGTCATCCTGAGAATCGCTTCCAAGGCAAGTCCCTTTTTAACGCAAGCTCCATCAGGGCCATTTTTTGCGAAGCAACATCACAAGGGAACAGCTTCACCTGCTCTCTTCATGCCAGCTCTGCAACCCCCTCTACAATCCATTGCCCTTCCAACTGAAGCTAAGATCTAATGGCTTATGATACAGAAAGGTTAATCATGCAAGGAATACAAACATATGCACATATGCATGCATACACATGTGCACATCCCTGCTTTTTTGATTCTACATAATTTGCTCATGAAACTGGTAGAGGGAAAGAATAAGGAGAGAAACCAACAGTTGCTCACATGGATCAACACTTCCAGGCTCTCTCTTTTGCAGCTCATCTCACTCATACTTGTGGTTTCAACATGTGATTCACATTAGGCCCCTCTGCCCACCACTTGATGGTTCTGCTAAACAGATGTGAATTTATTTAGTTACGGAGCCTGCTCTTTACACTGCCTCTTTGTAGATCAGATGGGCTTTTCTTTTTTTCCTGTTCAACAATATTCAGATAACAATCATACTCAGCACACAGGTTTGCCTGATGATTTCATATGAAAAGGAACAACACATGAATGCAGACATGATCTCAGCTCTTCAGCAGCTAAGGCACAGCATGAGAGGCAATGTACTCATGGAGAATGCCAAACTGCAGCACCAGCAGCATCTACAGAAGCCCAAGACCTCTAGGATCCCTGAGGCCAGGCCCACAACTTCAGGCAAATGAGTGATGCATACTGCACCAAGCAGGGTACAGAAGATGCAACTTCACCAACTGCTCATCACAAAGCATGTCTCCTCACACGAAAACTATGGAAGAGTGAGCAGAAGGGCAAGCTCCTGCAACATTCATGGGGACATGAAACCATGCGCATCTCCGGGGACTCCTCAGCATGGTGAAATAGCCTGGAAAAGCTATTCGCTTCCTGTGTGGGCATTCTTCTTTCTGCGCTGAGAGTGCCTTTGGCAATGGATGAAGCAGAACTGCACAAAGGCCCTCTCAGAGCAGAATAAGACTGCCCACATGAGAAGTATGCTCAGAACAACTATTGCACTTTAAATTCACACCCTGACTTTGTTTCACAATACTCTCCCCGTACAGAAAGGCCCTAGGCTTTAGATTCAATTTCTGCCCATATTATCAATAGCTGAGCACTGCTCCGATCTGAGGGTAGAATATGGCCTATACAAGAGGCCAAAGTACAATCTGTGAGAAGGATGAGCTTCACACTTTGCGCTATCCTGTACATGGAGGTACCTCTATATTGCTTTTATAACTGAATACTGATGACTTCACCCTAGCAAACAGCCCTGCTATGTGGGTAAATCATCTCTGCTTTACCACAGAAACCATGCACAGGATATGCGTACGTGGTGCACATGAATGTCATGCCCTCACCTGTGCAAGGATCTAATCCCTTTCCTAAAGCTGCAGCCCCGTGCCTCAGTCACAGCTTTGCCCTCTATGCATTGCCCACCTGTTATAAAAATGACCTCAGTTTCTAGGATAATCTACTTAAGGCTTTCATTAACTGAGCAGGAAAAGAAAAGTTACATATATACACAAACACTTTAAATATGGTTACATTAAAATTTGGTTATCTGGAGAATGAGACTCCAAGTTTCAGAAGGTAAGCAAAAGTAGAATTCTCTGCCTAAAAGGCACCCCAGGACATGGCCATTAACATCCCTCCCCTGGGGCCCTAAAGGTGAAATGCAGAAAAATGTGTGGCTTTCTTTTGTGTGTGTGTGCATATAATTAAGTAATATTAAAAAGCTAGTAGCTATTAGGCAGTATTTTCTTTTACTGCCTAATAAAATAAAAGAGAATAAGTGGGACTGAAAAGGACAGATGAGTTCTTGAAGGGTGACAGGCACTTCCAGCTACAAAGCACCTCGTGTCTTCTGAGAGGTTTTTCTTTCTTTTTTTCTTGGTAAGCTCTGAGCTACCACAGTGTAGTTTTCATTCCTATTAATGACTGTGCTACCCAAATATCTGTGTATAGACCATACACCCAGCACTTCACTTTTTTGTACACCTTAAGAAGTAGCAAAGCAAAACACTGTGAGAGACTTTCATAAGCATAAAGCAAATTTACGTGACCAATTCCCAAAGGCTGGCTGCCTAACCTTCAATGTCAGCCTTCAATAACTTTCTCTCAGCGGTCGAACAATGTGCTTTCTTTCGTCTATATAAGTAAAAAGAAATTCCCTCCCACTTCATCCTACCTGTTCTGCACACCTGGTGGGGCTGGTGCTTCTACTGGGGCAGGACTAGACAGAACACTAGGGATCAAGGAACAGGGCTCCCCTGTCATCCCTTTGGACTATGAAGGAAATCTTTCCAGGTATCACTCTCATCTGCATCCTCCTTTCCCTGTCACCTCCACCTCTGGGGACAACATTCAGCCCCTTCTTTACAATACTTTGAGGTCAGGGACAAAAAGTGCACTGTAAGCGCTATCCCACTGCAAAGTGCACAGGGCTGAAAGCCATCCAAAATGCAAAGTACAGATATACAGATTTCGGTGGAGGGCTAAAACTGAGGGGCAGCGGAGCTATCTCAGCTGGCAAAGGCTCATGATGGATAGCAGTGAGCTGTTCAGAAGAAAATTAAGAAAACATATTGAATGCCCTCCTAAAAAAGAACAAATAGGTTTAACACTCCAACAGAAAGGGATTTTTTGCATCTCTGAATGATAGCGCTTTGCCTTTATGGCCTGAGGCTGCTTGGGAAATTCAAAGCTATTTCTCGAAAGAATTCACTTGGACAAGCTTTATGGCTTTGATTAGTTAACTATTTTTTAATGTTAATCCACCCCAGTGATATTTGTCCTCCTTTTCCCCATGTGCACAGAAGCATACACACAGACAAATACTACACAAAAGCAAACATTAGCCAGATGAACAGCCAGGAACAATGACATCCAGAGCCCATAACCAAACACCAACTTTATTCTGTTATGTTATGTTCTTTTCTATTCTAGCAGATCAAGATCCTTTGGCCCAGTATGACCTGCTAATGGAAATCAAGGAATCAAATTTCAATGCCCAGCAGGTATAATGCTCACACAGTGATTTGGCCACAACTATTCTCACTCAAGTAAAAAATCTAAATAATTTCCCCTAAAAGTTGCAATAAAACATGTGGCTGAAAGGCCTTATTTGAAACAATGCAAACCCCTGCAAGTAGCCCAACTGCTGTCCCGTCCTCCAGATGAACAAATAAAGGTGCAGAAATAGTGATGTGCAAAGACTAAAGATGAGTCAAGAATAGGGCTGAAGTTACTAGGCACCCAACATCTTAATGGAACTGCTCTCCAGTAAGATGGAGAGCAATTCCAGGCTTATAAACTGAGCACAACACTAAGCAAATCTCCATTTACAATCTCAGCATAAAAACTTGTGTCCTTGTTTTGGGCATGAAAGTCTAACTGCGTACCAGGAACACACCAAGTACCTAAGCCAATACTCAATTATCTGTCATGTTAGTGGCACCACTGTGGCATCCTATGACATACATAGCAGCCACGACACAAAAACAATATCCGAGTAAGGGACAGCCCCTGCTCTGCAGATCCTTTAGTATTCAGGTTGCTATCTAAACTTTGCTGGCTGTCTTTGAGTAACAGATTCAGGCAATATTTCCTGCGGCAGAGAATTACATAGGCTGATTACCCTCTGCAGAAAAATGAAGAAATCCTGAAGCAATTTTCTGTCTCAATTGTTCCCAGAGCACAGGAACAATCTTTTAGCCCCCTTCCTATTTTCTGCTCAATGCCATCCAGGCTCAGTAGGCAGAATCCATCATGACAACACCTTGGTCGGGGTCCTGGAAACACTCACCCAGGTGAAACTTTACACATGAGTAGCCTTAGTGACTTCAACTAGCATCAGACTTACACTTGGCCACAAAGTTTTAGACCACAAAACTGGAACAGAACAAAATAGGTGACAAACTCAAAGTACCTGGGAAATGTTCAGTCCTAGGTAGGACAAGGCTTATCTCAACAGCATAACACAGATAAACAGTGTTTCTGATGCATTTCTTAACCTAGCTCTTTCAAAATTCATTATCAGATTTTCAAAGGAGATCAGGAAAGAGCAGTTGTACCTGAGAACTGTGCATCACAGGTAGAGCTCATAAAACAACAGATCACTTTCTCAAACCAAAAATTCTATTAGTGGGGAGGAGGGGTGGTGTAGGAAAAAAGCTCAGATATTTTCTATGGGGGAAAAAAACCACCACACCACTTTTAAGAGAAAAATCTAAATGCCGATGGCTTTCTACCAGAGCCTGACAGCGTTCCCATGCAAAATTACCACCCCAGCATTGACAGCATTTGAGGTGCAAAAGGCTGGTTTCCATTTTCTGGAGTGCCCATGCAGACCACACCTAGGAGGCACCACCATCCCAGTGCACTGGAGACTCCCAAGCTGCACAGACTGAGGAGATATGGCGTGGCCATAAGACCGACCCAAGAGGGGGAAAGGACTGGGTACTGCATACCAAACCACACCACTCTACTTGTGTGACAGCAGTGGCTCCAGATAGAAATTTTTCAGCATTTTGACAACAAATACTTTTCACCCAGGTACACACCCACACTCAGAATTATTCAATCAGAACCTTATTTTTCACCCAAGAGAGTTTTGACAGAAAATGTTCAATTTGCCCTAATCAATGGGGCTTAAGCATCAGTCAAAATATTTTCTTGAACTGAAACCTTCAGTGCCAGGGTGAGAGAACAAGCTCTCTAGATAATCTGTCTCCAAAGGCAGTTACTGACCTTTTTTTAATAAAGGTAACATTTAAAATACTGTTACTTTTCAGCCAATGCTGCTGGGAGAGAGGGAGGGAAGGGGGCTGCCTGCCTGCCTGCTGCAGAATCGCAAGACCAATCTTAGTATCGCTTAATTTTCAAATGAGGAATTTGGTAATAAACAACCTTTCCTTTGTACACAAACATTTTTAATTTCATGCCCTGCTAATCATACATCTGTTAGAGCTCCTTTTCCATCCGCTGCAGTAACGATAACAAAAGAAAAATCATCACACTAACAATGTGGTTTGTCTAAAATGAAAGTTGAATAATAACCAATTTCTCTCTGCAAGACAAGGGAATGCAGCAAGCAGCAGCACTCGCTCAATGGAGATGACAACCATATGGTTTGAAAAGTGACACCTTCACTGCGCCTTGCCAGTGGCCCTTGCTGCTGGCAGCCCCTCTGCCACCAGCCCTGTTGGTGTAAGAGGCTTTTTGGGACTGGCTTCACCAGACGGCATCTCTCAGGCTTCCTGGGGGTCCATACCAGGCCCCACCACCAGCAGAGCTTCTCATGCCACCATTGCCTCACCCACCAGCCACATCTTTCCCCCTTCCCTTCCCCTCTTACTTTTTCCTCTCCTCCTCTATCAGCAGGATATTGCTTGTGAGAGATGCTACAGCAATGACTCTGCCTTCCCAAATCTCTTTCCACTGGTGAAACCCTGTGGGCCTCAGCGTACCAAACTTCAGACGTTCAGCTCCCTTATCTGTGCCTTCTACATAGAAGAGTTTCTAACTAAACAGCTACTCAGAAGTGCACTTAAATATGTGATTACACCCATGAAAACAAGTTCTTATCTCTTCAATAATGTTAGCAGAAGAGTTGAGGCTGTTATATAATAGACATGCCCATGTGAAATGCCAAGTTAATCAGGCTCTAAGAAACACCCACAATCAAGAAGACCATCTGATTTGACCTAAGGAAGAAAGTTTTTATGATGACACACCAGAACAGGTTGCCCACAGAAGCTGTGGCTGCCCCATCAAGGCCAGGATGGATGGGGCTTTGAGCAACCTGGTCTAGTGGAAGGTGCCCATGGCAGAGGGGTTGGACTAGATGAACTTTAAGGTCCCTTCCAACCCAAACCATTCTGTGATTTTATGATTCTAAGATTTAGTGTCTTGCATTGCCCATACTTCTCTTTTTTAAACTGCTGATATACACCTTTTGCCTTTTTAGGCTCCTCCCTTTCCCATAGCTGTGCTGGGCCAACTCCAAATCAGAAATACTGCACTTGTAAGACCTACACAACGGTAACTCTATGAGTTTTAATAAGCAGTAGGAACCCATCCGAAGCCTCAGGCAAGGTGGCACAAAGATATTATGAGCAGATGTACATGGCTCTGCTACACCCTAGATTCCTCTCTGGCCTCCAAGTCTTCATGTGAGCATGCCAAACCCTTTCCTTCCAGAGGGTGTTTTCTAAAACCTAGATGTTTTCTAAACCTACATAAGCTCTCCCTTGTCTTCATCATGAAGTGCAGTTGTTTGAGTAATCGGCTTTAGGAAGACTTCAGAGTTTTACTAATATCAATTAATTACTCCCATTTTGCAGATAAGCAAACAAAAGAACAAAAAGGGAAATATCCCGGTTTGAATTCACAGAGTGGTGTTCAGGGAACAAGCACACTCCTTGACCTGGGTCCAGGGTAACCAAAGCTACTGGGAAGAAGACCCTGGCATCCCCAGCCGCTGCCTCCTCCTCCAGGAGCAGCGCCAACCCTGCCCTGCACAGCAATCCCTTCAGCTCACCAAGGATGCACAGGCAATCTTGAGTTCTTTATCTTACTTGTTCCTTCATGCTAAAGTTACAGGGACTAGAAATGCTACTGTACAGGCCAGCCTTTATTATAAAGAGACAGTTTTACCCCAGCTGCCCCAAATGTGGAGTTATACCTAGGGGCATCAGTGCTGCTTAGTCAGGGCTCATATCCACCAGTGCTGCTGCCTGAGCCCCAGCACACAGCAGGCTTGGGACAAACATTGGGGACACAAGGTAAAGGTGATCCAAACCAGCCTGTACCTAAGACCAGGTGACCACGATCAGCAGAAACACAGGCACTGATACATCCCATCTGTCAATATACAAAAGTATTCAGGTCTGCATTCTTCCGACCTCTAATCAAAGTGCATTCAGTCAAACAACCCTACCAGAATCTACAGTGAAAAGGGAGGGGGAAGGAATAAAAAAAGACTTTGTTGAGCAAAAGTACCGAGACACATTTGATGTAATAGTCATATGATTAACAAACTGTCATATCAAAGTTTTCTGCAAAGTAGGAACACTCTGACAGTTCATATTTTAAAAACTGACATTTTGATTCATTACTGTAAATAGCACTCTGTATTAAATATTGTGACAAGGCATACAGTGTATTTTTTGAGCTCTGTAACATTTAGGAAGTACTGGATTTTTTTAAATTTTTTTTTAAAGCATGTATAATATCAAAAGCAGTTAAAGTAGAACTCCAAGAAAGCTTCTAGAGGAGAGAATCATTATTTCTGAAATAACCTACTTCCCTGCCATCATCTCAAGCATTGCTGGGAACTTAGGCCCACAAGGATCTTAATGTACTGTTTGCATAATAAAATAGGGAAATGTCTCACGGAACAAAAGAGCTATAAGGAAAGTGGCTACATTAAATAATGTAAAATTACTCACTACCAAATCATCCTGAAGTTGGCATAAGAGGAAGAACACTAAAAGGTGCTGAATTACCACTCAGAGCATCTGAGAGTGCAGGTTCACAACCAAGATAAACAATGTGACATCCAAATGACTGCCCAAATGTGCATCTTGCTTATCCCCTCAGTCTTTAGCCACGTTTTGCCCCCTCCACTGCATCACAACTCATGCTCATGTCTATAAAGGATAAAAGGGACTTTATGGGCTGAAATGAGAGTTGGGGACACATGAGCAGCAGGACCACCTCTTCTAGCAATGGTACAAACTCAGACTGGTTGAACCTGCTCATGAAACCACTCCTGAGTTCAGTTATTGCCTATCTTCCCTGACACTCAGAGACCATAACATCTTTCTCAGCACAGCTCTGTTTTGTCTATTTAGACCATGAGCTCTTACTGACAGGAGGTAATGTGCATGCCTTTGCAAGGAGACCTTAGCCAGTCACCTAGGACCTTCTGAAACCTAAACATGGGCAGAGAGCTGCTATAAACCCCTGCAACCCAGCACAGCCATGCCCGTTACAGGCAGAGACAGGGCAGGCAGCACTCCCTCACTGCCAGGACAACCAGGAAGGGATGTCTAGATCGAGCTGTCAAAGGCTTCTTGCACAGGGGTCCACAGCAGTGCAACTCAAACTCTAAGGATGCTGTGAGCCACCAGAACAGACCCACTAACCAAGACCACTTAATCATAGAATCATAGAATAGTTAGGGCTGGAAAGGACCTTAAGATCATCTAGTTCCAACCCCCCCGCCATGGGCAGGGACACCTCGCACTAAACCATGTCGCCCAAGGCTCTGTCCAACCTGGCCTTGAACACTGCCAGGGATGCAGCATTCACAATTTCCTTGGGCAACCCATTCCAGTGCATCCGCTTACCATTCCCCACCAAGTTCCTCCCAGCTCATGGATCCCTTCCCTGGATCACCAGTATCAAGACAAATAGGACTGGGCCCAGAAGCAGTAATGCCAATGTTATGCATCTTCTCAAACGCAGCCCATGTAACAGAGAAATTAAAAAAATAAAAATAATAGCTCCAGCTAACACAGAAAAACCTTGACAAAGCAGCAGAGGAAAACCAGAGGCTGCCTAGCCTGTTTTCAAGATGCTCAGGTGTTATTAGGATCGCAGTCAAGGGCTTTAGAAAGAAAAATAGTTACCATTATCATTACTAGCAGCCAGCTGCAAGTGGAGCTCTGGGCTCAGCCTACTGAGAGAATGAATATGCTGCCATAAACACAAGCCTGGAGCCTAGTCCAGGACATGGTGAGGCAGTCATGCACACCGAAGATGGATCACAATACTGTTTTAACAGGGGTCTGATCCAGCACAGCCAGCATTTCCCCAGAAGCAGATACACACCACTCACATGCTGGAAATCTTGTAGATGTGTCTGCATGCCAGCAAGTGTGGTAGTAGTAGTGGTCTAGCCAGACATCCAAAACATATTGGCACCACTATAATTTGTCCATTCACCAATATGTTTTCCTAAAAACACCCATATGCTTTTCCTGCAGTTCCCATATGCTTTTGCAAAGAGAAACAAAAACATTTTGTTAGTTGTGAGCAATTGATCGCCACATATTTCACAGAAGTCAAGCAGAAGAACAACAACAAAAAAAGCAGTCAGCTGCTTCCCCCTCCCTTTCCTCTCTGTTCATGGTGGGAACTGTGAAGAGCAGGAAAAAAATTCAGCCCACAGCAAAATACACACACAGCTCATTTTTTGCACTGCAAGATATTCTAGGAATTACAGGAGGAATCTTAATTAAAAACAGGCTATCAGAGATCTGGCAGTCACTGGCATACCAGACAGTAATTCAGTGTTGGGTGTTCAGCTCTGTGTTCAGCACTAGCTCGGGTCCTCACCACGGGTAGGGCAGGCCACCAGAATCCAAGCTCCTGGAGAAGCACCGTTAAACAAGCCTGTAGGTGGGGGGACAGTGTGATAAAGAGGTTACAGCATTTCTGATTCACAGGAAAGCTCATTTGATGCCAAATCTATCTATGCTTGCAGGTATAAAGCCCCCCCGACATGTGTAGGGCTTCTCAGGAAGGTGCTGCCTTGCTAATGCAAATCCCAAAGCAATGAGCATGTGAGGGGAGTGGGCAGGCTGCTCGGTTCAAGTGGGAGCAGGCACGTGGGTGTACAAGTATGTGTGTGTCAAGGCTGGAGCATGTGGGAACCATAGCTGTTTAGTTAGAGACTCATTAAGAAATGCAGCAGACCCGGGCCAACGTTCAAAGAGGAGCAGTGTAAAACATTTCTCTGGAGAAAGATTAGTGCATGTTCTTCTTTACACAAATAAAATTAATGAGATAATCGTAATATAGACAAATCAATTAACTTTTGAAAAGCCAAGGACACTGCATGCAAGAACAGTTGAGAGGGGCAGAGCTTTGTTACAGGACACTTGAAGCTGTGTGTAGCTTTTCTTCCCTGGAAAAGAAATTCAGCTATTGCTATATGAAGTTCTGATATTAGCCCTGTCTTCATCATGCTCACTGTTGCGGAAACACAGTTGCTTCCTTCCCAAAATGGTCATACGCATACCTGTATATTGCTATAACCCTATGCATGAAGGGCTTGGGATCATCTTTGTGAAGACTATGAAAAATACACTGAAGGCAGACACCAAAGGACTACCGCAGTGCTTAAATTGGCAGGTGCAGCCTTAAGGTAGGAGTTTGAGGCTGACTGTCTACGTAAGACACCCAGAACAGCATGCACCCTACTACCAGAATATAGACTTTCTGTGTTCTACTGTTCTGCAAATTTAACGAAGAATGCTCTTCGTAAAGTTAGTGTTCTCTTACAGTGATCTAATCTCACACAAGTGTAATGAGAGGCCAGATGCAATAGGTCAAGAGGCCAGTTTTCCACAGAAAGAATGCTGAAAACTCAGTCAAGAGAAGAGAAATCAATCTCTTGCACAGGACACTGAGTATGAAACACTTTGTCGGAGACAGCTTGCTTGGCAAGATACATTTTATGACACATTTTTGTCCTGAGAGGAGTTGTAAGCACCTGAACATCTGACTTCACTACCCACAAATATATTGATGCTGTTGCTTAAGTTTCAAATAGAAAGCAAAACTAACACTGTCCCACCTACTTAACATTCTGTAAGGATGGGCTTCTTCCTAGACTTCATATTTACAGCAACCCACTGGGACAGTTTATTAGACTTAGCCAGGAAAGCTGCTGCAGAAAGAGTGAGACTAACAGAAGAGCTGCTATTAATCTTCCATAACTCAGCAACTGGGAAGACTAGGCCTTGAACCAAATTCTCCTCTCTAGCTATTAATCTCCTGTCCTCTACTCATTAATCCCTGGTCTTTGTCTTTCAACATTTATTAATGTCACCACCTGTTTGCAGTAAACAGTATGCTGAAATCTTATCTAGCCATAATTTAGACATTAACACCCCCCCCCCCAAAAAAAAACCCAAAGAACCGCAGACCAACAACCAAAAAAAAAACCCCATACCAAAACAAAACGCACCCACCCCACAAAAAAACCAAACCCCACCAAAAAAAAAAACCAAAAAAAAACCCTATACGGCCCCCTGCGCACATACCATGCATGGCCTTCTGGTGCTGTCACTTGGCTCAAGGAACCATCACCACAGCAAAGACTTCCCAGAGCCACTACACCTTCCTAAGGCACACTTCCTCCTGGAGAACTTCACCATAGCCATTGAGCCGTTCTAAACCAGCTACCAGCAATCCCTGTTCATTTGTTACCCACTTCCCAATGGGGCTGCTCACTGCTTTCTTCCCCCAGTTGCCACGACTTTGTAGCACCTCTTTTGCCTCCTGGGATGGCACATCTGAGAGAGGCTTGAGGACAAACTTACTGTTCTGACACTGTTCCTTTTTTGCAGTCTTACCTTTGCTGCAACTGAATCATCCTATCGTGGGATGGGTACAAAGCACAATTCATGTCATAAACATAATCTGGCAAGGGACTCCTACAAGAGTTTGGAGTAGTTTATCAGGGTGATCCTTAAGCCACAGTTAAATATCTCCAGTGAATTTGATGGAACAGGCAATTCTGAAGAATGAACTAATTTGCTCCTCACATAATTTTCTATTCAGGTTATTCTTAATAGGCTTATATCCTTTTCTGCTTTTGTCCACTGAAGCATGGTTAGATTAAAGCTAGCAATACAGTCAGCTCTCCATCACCAGCTGGGAGCATATCCAGGCTGCAGAGATGCATGCCATGGATGTGGTGTGAATTCAGGTCCACAAGCAGGAAAGTCTCATTCAAAAAGAAGTCAAAATAATATGGTCCATAGGACCATGCAATCATTCCCATGCAGCACTCCCATTCCCAGGAGGGTCTGCATGTTTGCTGCTTCCAGACCTGGACCCAGAAATAGTAAAATCATCTCAAGCCTCCTGTTTAGGCTGGCCTCCCACCATCTCGGGCTCTGGAGAAATGCCCATCATTTGCTCTATGACTGAACATGGTCCCAGGGTCTTCCCACTCTACCTACACTCAGCAGTCGGCAAAAGCCCCATGACCTGATCCATTCCTTACCTGGAAGCAAGTCGGCCCCGTGAGGCACCCAGGCGGATGTATGACAAGCTTTTCCAAGGGACCTCTGCGGGTGCGAACAGAAAGGTTAGAATCAGTGTTCTGTTCATTGTAAAAGCAGAAAGTGAATCAAGCTGGCTGTAACACCTCACCAAGAAAACATCTCCAAAAGGACCTGTAATGCCAGTTGCCCCCCTGCATGGAGCAGACCATAGGTTTATTTCCCTCTCTGATACAACCCATGTGTCAGTCTGTCCCTTTTTTGACCCATATAAATGTTTTTCACTCATTTGCAGATTATATCTGAGCAAGCATTGGAGTAACTGAGGTTTATCTGGGAGAGAAGCTACTTGTTTTAAATCACTGTCCAGCTGGTGAAAAGTACTGACGTAGGGGCTACAGGTAACAAAGTCTCTTTCAAAGCCTGACCAAACACCCTCCTACTTTTCATGTTTAAAGGGCCTCTTCTTGCCAAGCCTCCTCCACTGCTCAGGCCAATGGTGAGTCATGCCCACAGCGTTGGCTTTGCCATGTGAGCACCAAGAAGAACTGATGCTGAGAAGGGATGCACTAAACACACAGCAACTGTGGAAAAAGCGGCAGCGTGAGGAAGCTTCAGCCCTCATTTCCTTTTGGGTGCCTCCAAGGATGCCCAGTTAAAAACAGAAACACAGGTTTATCTAAGTTACCACAAGCTGCTTTCAACCAGCAGCCTCTCTTACTTCCAGCTTATTGACACTTAGCCTACTCTGGTGTTATCTGTTTCCTTTCATCTCAGTCCTGGAGAAGAAATAAGGAAGTTTAAAAAATACTAGCAATGGTTAGTGGAAAGTCCAGTTCACCTCCACCCGCTCCAGCTCTTCCAGCCCACCATGTTTCTGGCTACCCCAGGCCGCCAACCTCCTCCTAACTGCATCCTCAACTGTATTTTCCTAAAGTCTAATTATCTCTTAACAAGCATGGCTAAGATTAGCCCAGGAGTTAAACATCATTGAAGAGAAGGAGGAGAGACATATCTAGCCAGTCACATGCATTATTTTTCTAAAGGAAACCAGGCTGAAACCATTAGCCCCCACCATCAGCAGTCTTTGCTTAGGAGAACGGGGTCTGACAGGGCAGCATCTTCACCCTCCTGGTCTGCAGTGAAGGAAAGGGAGCACAGTGGAGAACTGCAGCGGTTGCTTCAGATCCACACCAAAGACCAAGAAGCACAGAGAAATTTGTTGAGGGCCTGCCCACACACACTGGCTATTCCTTTCATATTTGCCATGACAAAAAAGTCATGTTAACATTTTTGCAAGCACTGTAAGCTCGTATCAAGTAACAGCAAAGAGGCAGACAGGTGTCCTGACCAGAGGAGACAGCATATGCTAACAGTTTGGAATTTATTATTATTGTTATTTTTTAAAGGGGGAAACAAATCCCAGAGATTTTTCTGTGCATGATACATTTTCTGCTCCCTGTTTGATGTTGCTTTCAGACTTAAGACTTCAAATAGCTAACGCTAACCTCAAGCCTGCTTTAAACCAATGCTCCTTATGTGACCAGAAATGAATGCATGGTGAATCACTTATGCCACACACAGTGGGGGAGATGAGCGGTGGTCCATGTCTCCCAATTGCTGCATGGACACGAGTATGCTGGGGGAAAGGTGATTCCAGCTCTCTCTGCATTACAGCCTGATAATTCTGGAAAGCACAAACTTCAGATCAACAGCCCAGCCACTAGCAGTCAGAGAGGACAATGTAGCTACATATATATATATATATATATATATATATATATAATCTGCATAGGCTGCACTTCCATCCTCTCTGCCTGCCTTTGGGAGATGCTTAAGAGAAGCTGCATTTTAATTACTAGCCCAAATCAAGGGAATCTGATTTTGACAGCAATGGAAAAAGAGCAACTCAAAGTTATAGACTTTAGGGTATGTGGGTCCCTGGTCTTCACTACTTTGCTGACATTACTGCTTTCAGAAATTAAATCAAAACCCCACTTAACTTCAGAGATGTTGCAATTTGCATCTAAAGTGCTGCCTAAGCCTCAGTTATAATAAACAGATACAGCTCCACTGAAATCAAAGGCGTTATTCTGATTTTGTCTGGTTACAGATCTACAGACCCATAAACATTACAGCTCATCCAACCTCCAGCTAAATATCTTCTAATACAAGACCATTATCTTTGTCAGATTGATTGGGATAACTTGTTTAAAGTACTCTTGAAGACTCATTAGCATCATTGGGTTTTGGTGGTTGTATTTTAAGAATAAACCCCAGTAGCTATTAAACACTTGAAAAAGGCATGTTAACAATTTACAAACAAAGCTCAAGTGGAGATATAACTATGGTTTTCGATTTTCATTTTGAAATTCGTAAAATGGAAGGAGCAAAGAAAACAGAAAAATGAAACTGAGCTCTGCACACACACTGAAAAATCACCCACGTTATTTGACAGATAATGAATTTAAAAGAAACACACAGATAAGGGAAGCAAAATCATGCTAGAAAAACCCAATCCTCCCCTCCTTTTGAGCCTTACTAAACTATATTTCAGTTATAGCAGGCAGACAAGAGGACTTCAGGAAACACACTTCGTCGGACGTCACTTGCCAAAACAGCTGATCTCAGGTTGGGCTCCTCTCCCTTGAGCCTTCCTCGCTCTCCTGTAATAAAGGACCTCAGCGACAAGCTTGCGCTGACCATGCTCCCCAGCAGCAGAGTAATGCTACTGACTAGTTTTACAGCTCACTACCCAAGGATGGATGCTACTGACCATCACAACATTCATACCACAGACCCATGGTTGTCATCTTTAAACTATCCCACTAAATGAACTGGTTCCCTTAGGCAAAAAGGCACCCCATTTGCTATAACAAAGCTCCTGTTCAGATTGTTGTGTTGCCACAGCTTTGTTGATGAAAGAGAATCTTGGGTTTTTTACAGTTGTCCTGCCCAAATCATACTGCCAAGCATCAGTTATAAGTCAAACCTTGGACAAGGAAAGGTGGAAGAGTCT
The DNA here is from genome assembly GCF_004027225.2 of Strigops habroptila. Classification (NCBI taxonomy): domain Eukaryota; kingdom Metazoa; phylum Chordata; class Aves; order Psittaciformes; family Psittacidae; genus Strigops; species Strigops habroptila. Next base: position 36,733,807 of record NC_044284.2, on the reverse strand, counting down.
TGCTTGACATGTTGCAGAAAAACCACGAGCATCCCAGGCCTGCCACAGGGTTCAGGTGCTGATTAGGAAGGGCCACTAACAACTCAACACAAAGGCGGCCTTTTTAGCAGCAACTTGATCTATGAGCCTTCCAAAGGACTGCCCTGATCAACATCACAACCTGGGTCAACCAGGTGGAGGAGTGGTGGCAAACTCTCTGTTTCCTCACTTGATTTTCATTTCATTCATTGGTCACTCAAGCCAGGGAAATACTCCAAGATCCTTGTTTTTGAGTGTCTCTTTCTTCAGAAACAGCTTCGCAAGCCATCACATTAAGCAAGGAGCTAGCACTGACATGTCTTGTGCTAAGAGCATAATGAGGGCACTGTGGTGCCAGCCCATGCCTCTCAGCCTTTGGGCTGCAGGATGGCAGCAGATGGAAGCCACACATCCCAGCTGCTCTTCTGGGTTGGCAAATCACCACAGTTACAGGTATGGCTGGGACACGCACACAGATGCCTGCACTGACCACAGCTCTCTGCTGGCTCAAAAGGGAAACGTCAGAGAGCAGCTAAGCCACACAAAACACACACACCATCAGCGTGGGTGATGGGGGACAGGGACATTTACAGCACCTGCAAGATGAACTCTATTTTAATTCCCTTCTGCTCTTCCAGTCCTGGATGCAACCTTAAAAATCCAGACATCTAGCCCACATGCTGCTACTCCAGCTCAATGAGGAGAGGATGAGCTCAATTTTTCCAGTCAAATGGGAAGGGACCAAAAAAACAGTAGTAGTGGTAGTAGTAAGTAGTAGTATTTTGTTAAAATCAAACAAACACACACCCAGGAAATCAAAGACAAAACAGGAGAAGGGATACAGAGAAGAAGTCTCTGTTACTGCTTCAGTGGAAGAGAGATACTCTTGGTTGCAACCAAAGGTAGCTCAGGTACAGGAAGAAAGCCATCACAGTCTGCCAGTGTCCTGCTCCATGGTACTGTCTTCCCATACCAACGTGCTACAGAACTGTGAGAGCAGCTCATCTGGGAGAGGATGCTGAGACACACCGCTTGCTGCTCCCCAGCACCAGAGCTGGATCTGCAGGAACAGAAGATCTAGGACAACGATCGCACACATTCCTCTTGCACTGTAAATCAATAGCCAAACCACAAGTACCCAGGTGTACAGGATACCACGAGTACCCAGGGGTACAGGACTGTCGGTGCCCAGGTATGCAGGGGCTATCAGCCCTTCACCCAAGCTCCTGCCACGCACAGCACCTATAACAAGCAGCGGGCAGGTTTGCTCCCTACCTGATCGTTGTCACTAGGACAACAATCACACACATTCCTCTTGCACTGCAAATCAATAGCCAAACCACAAGTACCCAGGTGTACAGGATACCACGAGTACCCAGGGGTACAGGACTGTCAGTGCCCAGGTACGCAAGGGCTACCAGCCCTTCACCCAAGCCCCTGCCACGCACAGCATCTCCAATAAGCAGCGGGCAGGTTTGCTCTCCTACCTGCTCCCCTCTTCCCACCAGCTGAGTCCCCTCACTGCTATGTAGGAGCTTCCCAGAGAGACCAAAGAAAAAGTCAGGCACAGCTCAAATAAGCACCTGGATCTACAAAAAAACAGATTAAATTCTCAAGCTACAAAACTATGTTTTAGCAAAAGTGCAATTGAACTCCATGTACTTGTTACATTTCTAAATATACTCTGGTTGTCAAGACAACAAAGAGACTGATGGATCTCTAAAGTGTACTGTATCTATTTAATTGTCAGCATTTCAAACCAACTCGAGGAGGGAAAAAAATGCCGCGTGGTAAGTCTAATCGTCATGGTTACCACTGGCTAACCCCATAATAAAAATATATATATTCTAGCTAAATGTGCCAAGCCATGTGAGGAGCAGATGGGAGACATTCTCATTACTGCGACAGCCTCCACTGGAAAACTAAACTTGAGGAAGGACGCGAGAGACTTTACAGAGATCTCAGACACAACAGACATCGTGGGTTGCATCTTCCCAGTCATTTGGCAGCAGTCGCTCAGGCTTTTCTGCAGTGCTCATTCGCCCCATGCATGCTAGGACAACCCATGGGGCTGGTGCTTCCTAACTTGCAAGCATTCCTGTTTGGGGATCTCATCCCTCACCCAAAATAGCCTGAGATGTGAGTTGTTATTCCTTAAAAGCCTCTGACAGAATCTCACGTGTAACCATCTTGGATTTGCACTCCCACTCTAGCTCACTGGCTCTCATCCCTCCGGGCAGCCCATGGGCATCGCTTTGGCAGAAGGCTGCTACGGCCTGGCCATTCTGCTCTCATATTGTAAACAGCTAAAGCAAGGGCTATGTCCAGCCTCAGAGAAGAGAAACAAGTGGAAAGAAACAGCCAGCCACTTCTGCAGATACACCAGCCTAAGGCTGAGCTGGGAAACACCATGCACCCCCAGCCAGCCTCTGCACCTTGACAAGTGGCATGAAGAGCTCCGCTATTCACATGAGGTCCCTCCTGAAAGAGATGCTTTCCAAAAAAAATCCCAAACATTGGCTTTTTCCATAGAAGACATCCACAACAACATCTGAGATACCTATCTATGTATAAAACGATTGTGGCTTTCCTTCACTGACCAAAACTCATCCACCTATGCTCAGTTCTCACTTCTTTTTCATTAAACCAAAATTTAAGTTGCAGGAGAAAGGCACAAGTTTCATCCAGGTATGAAAAAGCAATGGAAGACAACTCATGTTCACCTGGCGAGCACTGATGTCAATGAATGTTCAGGTTTCCAATTAGTCTGAAGCTTCCCAATGTTTTTGACAGAAACCAAAACAAAGTCAAATCACCCTAACAAATCTACCCCGAGCTGTTTCATTCCTTCATAAAGATAAAAGCTTTCTCTCTCTGCTGTCAGACGCTTTCATGGAAACCATAAGGCATTGCCTAAAACCATCTCCAGGAGAGTCACAAAGTAAAATTCGATCTGGTTGGAAAACACTACTCAAGAGAAACACCACCTTCCAGGCACCTCAAGCAACACGTTTGAGTTCATGATACCTTCCCTGGAGCTTGCCCCTGCTTATCACCAAGATGAACAATTTCTGAATTCCAAATATAAGATTCTCAGTGATGTAAAAAGAGCTTTCGTGCCTACCAATACAGTCACTGTGCGGTTCACCCTTGCACGCTGCTTTACAGAGCGGTCTGCGCACAGAGATGGGGAGCAAAAGTCAAAACAGAAGTAGCATACGACTGTTATTTCCGGTGTTTGTGTGACAATTATTTCAAATACTGCTATGGTCAGGAGCTAAAAAGAAGTCTTGGGCAAAAAGAAGCCTATGTCTCAAAGTCAAAGGGACTTAAAGGCAACTGTTTTTTTACAAGTATTTGGGTACACCCAAAGTGAAGCAGCATCAGCATTTTGTCCCTGGATGCCTAAACAATTTTGAAACTAAGCATTACCTATGAGGAACTTCAAAAAGATTATAGCCCTTCTGAAAGCTGTATCCAGAGCTTAACTGAGCTGAAATCCCAAACAAGCAAAAGCTTCAAATGAGGCTCCAAACATCATACGGGTGCAGAAACCTAACTTTGGTTTTCCTGTTACTGAAAGTGCTCACCTAGGGCACCAGGCTCTTACAGTTATGGCTTTGGGACAACTATTACATTCTGTTCTAATAAAGCACGTGCTCTCTGGAGCAAACTCCCCAGGATGACTCTGTTGCTTTGGCACAAATGAACTCATTTGGTTGAGATAAAAGGATGTTCCCTTGCATCATTATAATTTGATTTTTTTTTTTTTTTTTTTTTGGTAAGATAGAGAAACAGTTAATTTTGCTAAATGAATGCTCTGTTGCCATGACTTCACTGCAGAAAAATACAAAGCCATCAAGCTCCTTTTCCTTGGGGGTTGTTGGTTTTTTTAGAACAGGTATTTGACCATCTTGATTCTTTTGCTCCTTTTCCCAACATCTGGATTTCCAGCAATATCCCACAGTCAGACAGATACATAATAGCTATAGCTACTCCCTAAATTAGAGAGAGATTTCTGTGCATATTCATCCCCTCATTATCCACCTCTGCCAGCTGTGCCAATGAACCCTCTGCGACTCCAACACACAGGGCAGTGTTACTTGCAACATAAGGTAACAAATCTCTCCAAAGAAAACCCTAAATTTATGGGATTAGTCCCTGAAAGTCAAAATTCCCATGCTTCTGCCAACAACCAAAGGACTTCTCCATCCTGCTCACTGCCAAACCAGGCTGTTGCCCAGGAATTTGCCCTAGTCTAGAACCAGGAACCTAAATTAAAGTCCTTCCCACTGCCTCAGTTTCTCAGGCAGACGAAGAAGGCTGTGCATACATGTCATCTGCCTCTGTGGGATGTTGCGACATTGGCTGAGTTAATATTCATGGAGCAAACTGGGGATTAAGAGCATTATAGACTTTACTGAGAAGGGGGTGGGCTTTGTTCTTTTTTAATATTTGCATTGAATATACAGACTAAATAGAAACAGCATTTGTAGCCTGCAGCCATTATATCCTAGTAAATGGCTTATTACAGCATGCAGCCTACCAGCTCACCTCCATCCTATCTCACTTAAATGCATGTAGGTGGAAGAGCTGCTCATTCCAGAAAACTTTCTTTTCCACTGTCTGATGGAGACTCTTGATAGCTGGGCTCACAAGACAGGGCTTAGGATATAAATACTTCAGCATGAGCTTGTTGTTTGGTACCTATTTATGACAATCACAGAACAATTAATTACTTCCCGTCTACAACTAATTCCTGTCTCTTCCAAAAAGGCTGAAGGGAGGGTGAGTTTCATCTCGAGACTTTCAATTTCCTGATGAGTCACAGCAGATCCACTACAACAAGCTTAATACTTCAATCAGACTGCTTCTTATCCAGGTATATTCAATACATTACTAAGATGTGGAGTGTGCTATTTTAAGGGCTAATTTCAGGCACTGTATGCACAATGCCTTCTCACTTGAACACGCACTCTCTCTTGGACGAGACAGATGTACCTCCTACACTACCATCTCCTTCTCCTCCCTGCAAATCATATAGATAAATAAACACTACAAGAGCAGAAAGTGAAGGGTTGTACATTTGGTGCACTGATTTTCACAACGTGTAGTCCCCTCTCCCACTTCACCAGTTCATTCCCTGCCCTTTGGCAATAAAATTACTTATGTGGCAGCAGCATCTGACAAGAAGAAAACATTCACAGACTGCATAGGTTGCAACAAGTCCGCAGTGTCTTGCTTTCTTCATTCTAGGGCCAAGAATCATAGATTTATTTTTCTGCCCCAAGGAGCAACTCTGCATCCCAGTACAAATCCTCAATTGTCCGCAGTTCCCACACCACCCACTCCCAAGCTCCCAGGCTCCATCAAGCAGGCAGGAGACACCTTGCCCAACCTCTGAGAAGCAATACAGGTTACAGGGAACAGCAGGTGCTCTCTGGTCCTCATTATTTACTTAATTTAGTAAGTCCTTAGGTTGTGTCAATTGGACAATCGATCCCAGATGGATTATTTGAGTCTGCAACAGGTTGCACTTGGCATCAGCCTGACCACACTCAGCTGCAGTGGAAACAGCCTCATCCAAGAATACTATGAAGAGAAGAGCAATGGTCACATCTCTCTGGACCATGTACATGCCTAGGTTCTCACGAGCAATGCAATTAAAAGCTCCCAGACACCAATAGCTGCCTAAAAAATATGTGGCTATGATGATAAATATGTTAAAGACCATAACATTTAGGTGAGAGATACAAAGTACAGGAGACAAACAGCTATGTTCTTGCTTTCAGAGTTGCTGCAGTGCCATCAAGGACATCAGCTGCTGTAAAAGCAGTCACTCCACAGACACGCTCAAGACTACGCTTGTGCTACTTGCTTTTTTCCCCATGGCACAACCAGACTACGCAGACAGTTTCTACGCAAACAGCAGGAGTGCCAGTTTCTGCCAAGCCCATGCTAATTACAAGTGATTCCAGCTCAAATGCTCTTAAGTCAGAAAGTATTTAGGTGACATGAAACCAAGATCTCGCATTTGTCTCACCAGCTCTCTAGAAGTGAAGGAACCTACAATCAGCTATGAAGACCTGTCAATGTCTCTTTTCTTTCTTCCCCCTTGGAAAAACTTTCACATAAATTCTAATTTTATGCCAACAAAAACACAGAACTTTTTTGATCCACGCAATGCCCTCAGCCTGTTGGTGTAATTGAACTGTCAAAGCAACACAAAGGACATGGCCACTGATATTCCATTAAAGTCAAGGCTTAGTGGCTCCTCAGGTGCTACTTTGAAAGTGTCAATGTCTCTTCATGTATCACATTTACTTAAAATACTCAAGGCACCTTAAAAATATTCAATCAGTTTCACAAAGTCTGTGGGAATGAAAAGGGCAAGCGGTGAAAGATCATTTCATACAATCAAGTCAAATTTGGAAGGACCAAGGAAGCAAACAGACTGAGCTGTAAGTTTACAACATAGCAAATCTCCTCTTGAATAGGCTCAATCAGTTAAGGTCACTTTAGTTAAGGTGGGGAGGCTCACACAAATTTTATAGATTTCCATGAAATACACTATTATCTCAGTCTGGGTGTTTATGGGACAGGCAGTAGGCTCCATAAGATCTACAGTGACAATCACTTTGAGCTGCAGGTGACAGAGCAACACAGCTCTGAACACATACAAAACCCCAGCTGGAATCTCAGCATCTGTTCTCTCTGGTTTAGAGTACCTGTGATAAAGTTTCTTGAGGAAGAAGTTTCTTGAGCTGGACTAGCCAGCATCCATTTCCAACAAGATCAGACTGAGCAGCTCTCTTCTTCTGCAGATGACAACCAACTCCTTTGAAGAAAGCATCAGGCAGCAGCAGAGATCCTGAGCTGATGGCCTTGGCTGTGCTGTAGAAAGTGCCTATAGAGTCACTGCCTTGAGTCAAGCGCAAGCAACTTTCTTACAAAACAGTGTTATAAAGAAGAAAATATAGGACTGCATTAACAAAGACTAAAAAAAAAAAAAAGAAAAGGAAATAACAAAAAGGAAACACATCAACAACAAAGATACGCAACAACTTAAAAGGGATTGTAAATTGTAATTTCTCTTTCTTTTAGACAACGTTGCTGGTAGCATATGGGTCTGCAGCCTAAACAGACAAGTGACGAGATAGAGTCTCATCTTGTGTTCTGAAAACATGCAAGACCAGGATTTTCCCATGCCAGATAGTTAAATCCATGTGCCTTCCTAAAAAGTCATTTGGAAAGTTTTTAAATGTAGTAGAAGATAAATAATCCTGCTCGGTCCATGCCTGCACCTCCCTCTCCTCCCATTAGCACACAGGGAGAAAGTTGGCTTAGAGCAATACAACATTTCAATTTGAATATGAATCACTCCTCTGGTGAGAAAACAAAACAGAAGCCAATTTCTTATGAGCCTTATCTGAAGATATAATGAAAACCAACACATCTAACAGGAGCAATGGAAGTAAAGCATGGTGAAAATACTGGCTCAGACAGACAAATAACAATACTTGCCACCCTAGAGGATCCCGAAGCACTTTACAAACTCATACAGACAGGAATAATTTCATCTGCCACTGAAACATGGTCAATCTCTGGGTACTCAGCCCAGTACCATGCTGTAGCTCATGATGAAGGAAGACCATCATCAAGCAGAAACTGTGTGGGAGTTTAGGGAGGCACTATCCGTTACTGGGAACTGGGTCACTCTCCTGGAAAGTGGAAGTTTAATTCTGATTCATATGATTCAAGATATCATTATGTGAGGTGAGCATCTGAACAGCAGGTTCACATGATGTTGTACTTAAATGTGACCTGCCATAAAAAGGATGGAAATCAAACTCACATATGCTTGTGCTCTCCATCTTCTGGTTCCAAAGGCTACAGAAAATGGTGGCAAGAATCAAAGTTTCTGAACCTGCCTGGGATCACAAATGAATTTTTTATCATCTGCAGGACTGTGGATTCCGTCCACAGGATCAGGATTTCCTGCCCCTGGTTCCACTGCTATCTCCATGTGGAATTTAGGGTAAATCATTTCTCCTCCCCCCACCTCCCACTCAGAAGGCACAGTGATATTCAAACTCTATTAGGAATATAGTCTGGAAGAAAGCAAAGCATTATTATTCAACAATGCTACTGAAAGCAGTTCTTGCCTATCACCAGCTTTCACACAACATTGACAGAAGCACCATTTTCCTCTTTTCTCCTTTGCCCCTTCACTCTTCCCACCCATCTGCTGTGCCTGCTGTCACCTCATTGGAAATAGTCATCGCCTGTTGTTACAGTGTTGGTCAATGGAGACTTGATACAAACTCAGTCCTTTCACATGCTACTGAAATACCAACAAACAATAAGTACAGAAATCTCTCAAGAAGAGCCCCTGAACAAGTGGTCTGCACATTTCTAGAACTAAATGTTTACTTTTCCTCCTGGCAGCATCTGGAAGCTTGCAAACTATTTACTTGCATCTTGGAAATAGCTATTTAATCCTACAAATACATCAACAATTCACCTTGACTCAAAAGAATGGTTTTCTGAGCTCTGAGGAAACAATGAGTAAAATCATCAACTTTTCTTGTTTTTTTGGCCGATGTCTGATAAAGCTTTCTGAAAGGAGCTTACTTAATCTTTTTCCACATTATATTCTATATACAGCTGCAGTTCCAGAGACAAAGTAAAACAAAGCTTGGTGCACAAATGCAAACAAATCAGCGTTTGGCCTGATCTGCCTAAACCAAAAGCCAACTTCCTCTCCTCCTGGCTCAGCAAGAGAGATCCAAAGCCAGTAAGTTCCTAGCATTTCTGAGAGGCTGACTCTTGAATGGGTTTGTGTGAGTTTGTCTTCAGTGCCTTGGGTTTGCGTGACAGTTCAAGGGAAAATGCCCTCAGAAGGAGCATGGAGGGTGACACATTGGTTTGGACAACTACTACCAAGCCATTTCTCTGTAGAAGTGACCTCTCTCCAGCCATGCAGCTGTGTTCTTGCCAGTTGGAGACTCACCCTCATCATGGTTTGAACAGAGCTAATTAATTTGGTTTTCCCGTGGGAGTAATTAACAACTCAAAAAACAAGAAAGGAAAGTTACAAAGAACTGAACATGGTTTAAAGGTAAAGTGAGCTGCCACGGGATTCAGGCAAAAATTCATCACTGATTCATCAAACAAGTCATTGAGATGTCTAAAGAAGAAGCTACCAAGAGAAGTCACTCTTCCTCTCCGTCTCTTGTTATTAGTTACTGCTGGAAGTGACCTTTTCTGCAAATCTCTAGACCATTTTGAGGTGCTGGAGACTTTAGGAAGTGAAAATTAGTTCTCAAAATGAACTACACTGCTTCAAAAGTATTTTATTAAAGGTTGCATCTTGCTTCTCTCTCACCCTTAGGCATTTAGGATGAACTACCTACTACAAGAAAACAGCCACCATGCAGTTCTACCTGAGAGTCCCAAATTTGGTGATACAGGTGCTTATTAAGTTGTAGAAGCCAAGGGAGAGAAAAGTTGATGAAACCAAGGGAGAGAGAAGGTGCCTGTTGCCACTGGAACAAGCCGGTAGCAAAACCCAAGGAGAATCAAGAGCCCCATCCCTCAGCTCTGCCTGCAGCCTTGGGAAGAGCTTAGGCAGGGAGCTGGCATTGCCTGCAGCCAGCACGGAGAGCATGCCTGACTCCAGAATCTGCTCAGCCTGGCAGAAGAGTAGGAGGTGCAATTGCTGGCAGGAGCAGGCAGAGCAGCAAAACTGGTGGAGATCATAAACGGAAGAGTGTTGTAAAACATGGAGGTGAGCACAGACTGACACTCACCTTCACAGTTCCCCCACAAAAAAGCATGCCTCGCTAGACTCTCAAATCTTTGAAACACATCCAGCCTTCACTGCTTCAATCCAGGAACCTCATTTGTATGCATGTTTGTTCTCACGCAAACATGGCAAGGTTTTAACTGCACACATTTTGTACATGTCCCACAGGCCCAAACTTATAGGTTACTTGGGAAATTTGGTCTTCAATGAGATTGTAAACCAAAGGAAAGAGATTACAGATAAAGGCAATGACCACAAAGAACTTCAGAGCAATTTGGATTGGCAGTGAGCTTTGGAGGAACCCAAACCCCAGAGGCTCCCCAAAACACCCAATATTTAGGACCTTTTTCTTAAAACAGGACTTACTTAAAAGACAGCAATGACTGATCTTCCAGAACTGATTAGTCACAAGAAAATATGGGCTAGGCTCTCTGCATTCAATATCACTCCCGAGTGGAAAGTTCTCATCAAAGCTATAATATATTCTGTTCCAGAAGAACAATTAGGTGACATTAGATAGGTAGTCGTAACTCTCAGAATTAAATAGCCTTGCTACATATCAGTATGTGCTGCGCCTTTAAAAGTTTCCAAAAGTAATGGTCTTTTTTTGTGCATGCTGGAATATTCAAAAGCATTTCATATCTATTCTCATATCAAGAAAAGAGCAATTAGATCAATAATGAAACAGGAGTGCTCCCTTTTACTTTCTGTGGTTTGCAAAGAGGTTCATGTTTCTGTGTGAGCATAGCTCTTGTTTTAGTGATGTGAAAGTGTGTGGTTTGTGTGATACCCAGTTTCTTCTAATATTTGAGTTTCTGTTGTTATCTACCTACAATTTACAGTAAAGCATTTTTTATTCTCACACCTCTCAATCTCAAAATTAGACCAATTTTCCAACAACAAGATTTTATTACCCCCTTTTCTCCACCCCTGCCCTCCCTCCCCAGTATTTTACAAATACTGGAAAGCTTGCTGATGACATCCTACTCACTAATACAGCATGAAATCACAGAAGACTGTATTAGTGTTACCAAATCTACCTATACATGCGTCTGTGTATACAGATACATGAAGCAGCAGACACAAGCTTTTCTTTGGGGAAAAGAACCAGTTTTGTGTTTGGAAAAGCAACTAGAATTCAGTGGCCATCCGATGTTCCCAAGGGACTACCCGCAGTGGGAAGATTACTGAGTGGCATTTGAACCACTGTTTACACATCACTATTGTGCTATTCATTGTGATTAGATTATTATTATTTACAAAATTATTCAAAATATTTAGAACTCTTCCCCCCACCTCCCTACGGCAGAGCATGAATCTAGTTCTAGAAAAAATTCTTCAGAACCCTCCAAACAGGAAGCACACAGTGAAACTACTGAGGATGGGTAATCTGCTGGCTCCAGCATAGAATCACAGAATTGTTTGGGTTGGAAGGGACCTTGAATATTATCAAGTTGCAACCCCCTTGCCATGGGCAGGGATACTTTCTACTAGACCAGGTTGCTCAAAGCCCTGTCCAACCTGGCCTTGAACTTCCAGGGATGAGGAGCTTCCCTGGGCAACCTGCAATGGCAACTGTGCCAGTGTCTCATCACCCTCACAGTGAAGAACTTCTTCCTAATATCTGATCTAAATCTACCTTTTTTTCAATTTAAAGCTGTTACTCCTTGTCCTATCACTACATGCCCTTGTAAAAAGTCCCTCTCCAAATTTTTTTGCAGGCCCCCTTTACGTACTGGAAGCTGCTCTAAGGTCTCTCTGGAGCCTTCTTTTCTCCAGGCTCAACAAACCCAACTCTCTGAGCCTGTCTTCATAGGAGAGGTGCTCCAGCACCCTGAGCATCAAACCAAACCATGCCATTTATAGCACTGTGACCCTCTCCACAACAGACAAGAGCACTGACATTTTAGCCAGAAATGTGGCTATGTGCTCTACTCCAGAATCCTTGACTATGCTGACTATGCTATCCCTGTGGCTTTCAGAGAAATTCATCTTTATCAAATATACTGAAGGCTCCAAAGTGAGAATTCACCTGCTGCTACAACACAAACATCAATCCAACAATAAAAATCTCAGAACAACCAGAATACTAAATATTTCTGAAGACGACAAGTAAATCACCAACAGCAAGGCTTTCAACTCCGTAGCGAGTCATCTGGTTAGCTCTGGAATCTGAACCTACTCAAGTGTGCACACTAAGGACTCTACTTCTCAGCGATTTCCCTGTCAAATAGTCTTAATGGGCATAAAATTGCCATGCCCTATCTCGCATTAATTTAACAGCTATGGCATAACACCGCATTACCTAGTCATCCAGTGCTTTGACTAAGATTAATTCAGGCAAGCCAGGACACAAATGTTCAAACTCCTTGATGCATCTTGCACCCATCCAGGGAGGACGTGGCTTTCAGCCATTCTGCATAAACCCTGGTGGGATTATCCTTTATGGGATAAGTGAGGAGGTCAAGTGCTGCGATCTATAAAAGGGACATGATGGGTGTACATAATCCCCCACAAGGCACATCCCTCCACCCTTTACAGCCAACAAGGATGACTAAGGGCACACAGCAAAAACCATTATAACCAAGGCCACAGAAATGAAAGTGACAAATGTACCATTTGCCTTGTCATCTTAACATGACGTGAATTTATCTGGTTTTAGCATGAAACATGCCAAAAAGGACATGTTTGGAAGAGATGCACACAGAGAACTGTGAGAACATTGCTTACTGGGTTCTAGCTGGAGAAGAACTGCTGAAACTTTCTAGTTTCGTTCCTTTGGATTCCCTGCAAATAGCCCTTATGCTATCAGGAGATGGCAATAGCTAAATCTAGACCAATGCAGGGTACTTTAAAACATCCTCTCAACCATTTGGGCAATGCTCAATGAAACTGGCATGTTGCACTCTGCTATAAAAGCACCAGTCAGGTGTTGCCACTGTGGGCAGCTGTGGGTCAGAAAGTGCTGTTTGACCAAATGTTTAAACTAAGGGTGGGTGCTAAACTGAAAATACTCTTCTAAATCAATGTCACAGTAGATCACAGTGACCATGGAACTCAAGTGTGCCAAATTTCAGTGGCAATTGGTTTTCCTGCTGCTACCTCCATGTAGGAGACCTGACCACCCTCTGCGCCTAAGCCCCTCCAGGACCAGTTACTTCTCAAACTTTGATGACATTGTGGGATATTCCTTTGGAATAGAGGCAAAAACATATTTGATACAACCAACAGGCCATGGGAACAGTTTTGTTTATTTTAACATGAACTCCTTACACATCTTAGGAGACCCACTGGCTGGCTTATCCCTCACCAAAACACCATAAAGGAGCTCACACTACTGCTGCAGCTTAAGTCCAATGCTGGGAATGGCTCCAAATATCTTTTTGGAAACTAGCATGATAATAAAACTTCTGCTGAAGTCATATGGCTCCCAGGCAGCGCAAGATGGGCTATCAGTAAGTGGGCCACATTGAAATCAACCACAAGCTCCTTGCCAACAGAGATTCCCATCAGCAACACAGCACCAGCCGCTGCCCTCATCTGGGCATTTGGCCATTAGAAAATGTTGTAAAAGCCTCTTCCTTTTTGCTCCTCCCTCAGACAAGTTCACTAACCACCACCACTGGATGCCAACTGCCTTCCCTCACCAGTAACCTAAGCAGGATTTGGACCACTCTAGAGGAGGTGAAAACTTTTCTTCCCATCTTCCAGACGAGCTTGCACACCCTCTCCCCATCCCAATGTTAACAGTTTGTCATCAGCTCCAAGTGACCTTGGAGTGAAAAATAACTCTTGCCTCTCTTAGCAAGAATTTGGAAAACCAGCTTTTACTGGACAGGTACGTCTGGCTGAGATTTGTGACCAGATGCAATGCAAGGTACAGTGTGTGACCTGGAGAAATATTACCATCAGCTAACAACAGCACAAATTTCTTTCTTCCCTGTCCTTCATTAGCCTCAGAAGCTGGCCTTGCCAGCAGCAGTAATGCAAGCTGAGACAACAAAGCACGTTAATGATGGGCCCCGTCATGTTCCATATTAATTACTGTAGCTAGTGGTAAACTGTTGGTTATAAATTGTATTTTGATAAACTGCCCTTTCTTTGACAAGCCAGCTGCAATGTTTAATGCTGCACTTAATCCTCAGATAATACCCCAGGAGTCCTCACTGTGCCCAGCAACAAATCAAAGCAACCTTCAAAAGGCTGGCACTGCTCCCCTTTTCCTATGTACCCTGACCTGAAACTATCCCATTGCACCAGCTTTGTTATAGGGCAGTTCCAAAAGCTGAGTTGCCAAAACCAGGAGCACATTCAGTTACCAAAGGTCATGCAGAGGTGCCCAGCACTTCCCTTTGCAGAGGAGCAAGGCAAAAGCCAGCACGGAACATTCTTATATACATGAGCATGTTTATACACATTATAACAGTTTTCCAGAAATGCTGCAGTATTACAATGTTCTGCAAGGTAGAATAGCAGGGTAGCAATCCCCAGAATAGCTCAACATTCAGAACAGAGGAGGATTTCTTCTACCTGGGATCAAAATAGTCAACTAAAATCTTTATCCAAAAACTTAATATTCTTATTTTTGTTTCTTTTTAATTCCGTGACATTTAGCTAGCAGAACAGCTGTTAGCAAAGGTCTAGGAGAGGTGGAATACCATTTTCTATATAAAGAAAAATGTTTTGGAGGAAACTGCAATTTCACAAAAATACCTGCTTAGCAAAGTACATTTTAAAAAGCGGAAAAACATGTTTTCTTCTTTCTAAGGTAGCAAAAGATCCACCACAGCTCATGAAAAGGATCCCAAGTCCTAGGAACAAAGGTATAAAATTATTTTGCAATGCAAATGCAGGAAAACAAGGAGGAAGAACGTGCCCTTTAAGAAGCAGCACAGAGAGAGACGTTCCATCTCAGGCAGATGTGCCCATCGCCTCCAACCATCACCAAAACATGTGAAAAAAAACACCATGGTCTTCCCGAAGAGCAGGTCCAGCTCTCAGTGGTGACTACCAGAACTTTGCAGCTGGTTTCAGACAGACCTGTGTCAAGTCTGGCACAGTCAATGCTCTCCTTTATTTTACTCTAAAGGCACAACTCACCACACTGAGCAACAACAGAATGTTGCATATGGGATTTACAGTGCTAAAAGCCCAAAAGCTCAGGTTGAGGATCAGCTGTGGCAACCAAGAATCCCATCCTCTCCTCCACAGAAGGATGCAAAGCCCTACGGCATTGCTGCAAGTCGCAAATTAAACTGCTTACAGCAGTCCAGGGTTCAGTGTTGTTCTTCCACCACTGGTGGCAGATGGTGCACGATATTATTAAATCTTGATTTCCAGCCTATAATAGTAATTGTATGAAAATAACTGCCCTTGGACAACAACTCACTATATTTTGGGAAAAAGCAGAAGTCTTGCAGTTAAATAACTTCCTTATTTTAACAATTTAATATATATATATATATAATCTAACTTACTTCTAATTAGAAACACACAGAAAATAGGATATGGCTGTATTAGTTAAAGGTCAATGCATATTTACCCACCTCTTTCGAAACTGACAGTATTCTCGTGACAGCCATAAAAGCTGCTTTAAATTTTAGTTCCCTAGAAAGTAAATATAAGGAATCCCAATGCCATAACCACAAGTGCCACAACTCTTAACACTGATGTCATATTCAGCTTAATGTGTGCTGCAGAAGTCAAGATGGTAAAGCTTCAAAATCATCTCATCTATGGCACATGGGAAGAAAACAGTAATTATCCCTCAGCCCATTGCCCCGGGCATGTACCACAATGCCTTCATTTGATGCAGCATTAACAGAAGGATGTGTTTTATTCGCAAGCATTTAGCATGGGGCACTGTGGGGCTGGTGGGACCGTTTAAGGGGTCTGTTGCAGCCAAGTATCTCAACACTACCATATGTTTTATTCTAGTTTGCAACTGATCCTTCCAATTCCAACTACCAAACAAAATGCTCTCTTTTTTTTTTTTGGGGAACAAGTTGATATTCACTTGTGCCAATTTGTTTCTGTATCAATTAGCCAGGGCAAAGAGGGTTGCCTTTCAAACCCTTTTCTGGTACGTTAGATATAAGGGGACAATGTAATTAATAGACGTCAGGCACAGTCCCCCCAATCCATTGATTTCTTCCTACTTAGGAAACACTTGGGGAGAACACGATCACCCCTGGCTGTCAGGGGTCTTCATAAAATCCATAGGTCTAGATTTACAGAAACCGCTAATCATTTTGGATGCTGAGAAAGGGGAAAGCGGAGTCTGATTTTGTAAACCAGAGGAAATCTTTTATTAACCGTAACACCCCAGTGTACTTCAAAGGGAGCTTACAGGAACACAATGCTGGACAGCCAGAAGACTTTCAGCACAAGATGCAACTAGACAAAACCATTTCAACCCTAAGCCACACTGAGGGAGATGTGAACACCTTCTCTGAGCTCAGAACATCTGCATCTCTGAGGTATCCAGGCCAGGGATCACTGTAGCCAGACAGGTTTGCTCCCCAGCTCCGCCACTGTCACACCATATCACAGCCATCACCTTTCCACGCAAGACCAGTACTTGTGCAAAGGTAGTTAAAATATCCTCATTCTGCACATAATAAACCTCCCAACACACACCACACAAATAAAAGGCACAGAAAGAGGACAGTCCACAAGAACGTCAGACACTCTTGCTGAATATTATCCTTAGCTTTGCACAAGCAAAAAAGCATTTTTCACTGTGCACAAAGGCTCAAACCCAAAAATGTCTATCCAGAAATGCTCACTCATACCCACCCCACAAGGCACATGAGACCAATCTTAGTTTTAATGAAAAATCCCTTTCTTCGATTTGCAGAGTGTCTCTGGAGGAATAACAGCACTTTGGCCTGGCAGAGTGTTTTAATGAGATGACAGAGGGAAGAAAGGTTCTCCAAGAAAGGAAATGTCAGTGCCATGCAGCCAGCATGATGCATAGCTCATATTTCAAACCCATATGAATGGAAAAATGTTACATCTCTCTCTTTAGATGCCAGAAAACACCCCTCTTCAGAGATTAACTTAAAAATACTGCCCTATGCAGGCATCTAGACAATCCAGTGATCTGGTATACGACAGAGAGATATATAGTGGAGAAAGGAGTAAAGCCTGGTCTGAAACAATACCATATGCACATGGTCCTGCACCACCACCCACCAAAGTATATATCTGCTAATGGTTCAGCTTCTGCAGCCTGCAACTGCCGAATACCTTTTCTACTGGAAACCTTTCTGCGATGATAATCTACTACAGAAGAAAAATCACTAGAGAAGGACACCCAATAGCTTCCAGCAAGAACACAACTTGCCTTCAGCAAGAACTTTGATTCTCACAGGCACACACTGAAGTTGTTCTTCACAACAAAGAACAGCCTGTCTGTTGCATAACTAACCTTAGGCTGCGTTAGATAAGCCATGCCTTCTCACAGATCAACTGACCTTAAATAATGTCCCCAGTGTATTCAGAGCCAATAGGTTTCTCTTCTAGAGCTCAACTGACAGGTCTTCTCCTTCCAGCTATTTCTTCAGAAAGGCACACAAAGAAGGTTTCAAGAGAAATCGCATGCTTACTGTTCCAGGAGAGGCTTTCCAGGCCAAAAATGAAGCACAAGATCTCAGCTCCAGAGTCGCACCTCCCTTTGAAGGCTTCTTCAGCACTTCATTGCAAAAGAGCTAGTGAGATTCTTTGCAGGACAGAATGGGGATCTGAAGCAGATAACTGGAAAACCCAGTACACCTCGGGAAAGTTTGCTGCAGTTCTGCCACGAGTCAAGCCAGAAGGAAAACTGCTAGCCATGCCGATAAAGCACTGCTTTGTATGATGGATGGGGCAAAACAAAGGTCTGGTGATGAGGAGCTCTTGTGTATCGTGCAAGGGTCAGCAGCAAAGGCAAATTCCACCATGGCATTTCCGTTGTGTTGCCCAACCCATTGCCAAGAGTGGATACAGCAGGATCTTTCATTGCTTATCCAAAAATGCCATTTAACATAGCTCTGCAGCATCACTCTGCTGCCACATTCCACTCTAGAGCTGAAGCAACAGGGCAGATGAGCTCTTTTTACACCGTTTTTCCCCACCTTGGGAATGAGACAATGTGGGAGCTCTGCAGCAGCCTGAGAGGTGGAAATGCTCAGGAAGAGACAGAGTGACGGTAAGCAAGTCTCTGCACCGCTCCTGGCAGATCATTTCACTGTCCATGCAGATGTGCTTGTGTTCCCTGCTGGTGGGAGCAATATTTTAGAAGGAAAATGCTCTGCAAAGCAGGGCTGTATCCCTTTGGGAACACAAGTACCAAAAGAACTGCCCAGTGAACCTGAGGCAAAGGCACTAAAAGCCTGGCTATTTTTTGACACCAGCTTAGCTGTCATACAACCTTAACTTAAGCACCAATTTCTCTGCTTAAAAATTAAGGGTAACAGGGCTTCCCATCTCGCTACATGTTGATCCACTTATCCAACTGCTGCTTGATGAGAGTTTTGATACAAAGGCATATGTAACACACACATCCAGCAACTCCGTGTCCTCTTCCAAGGGAGCACATTCGGGCAGAAATTCTACTTCACCTCTTAAAATTGGCCAAACAAGGATTCATCAATAAGGGTCTGCCCTACAAAAGAACCACGTTATTTCATCTACAAGCTATCATCGCCTCTCACTATAACTGTAAGAGCCCAGACTTGTGAGGGTTGTTCATACCAGAGGAGGTCCACAGCCACTGAGGAGCTTTCTAGTAAACCAAGCCCTGATTGCAAAGCAAAGGGCTTGCAGAGCCGAGTTACTGGAATCTATTCCTCCTGCATTAGTCAGCATATATGAATACATCCTCTTGCTTCATTAAACTTTAATTGGAGTACATGTGAATAGGTTTTGCTGGTTACTTAATCAAAGTGAGTCCATGTACAAGGTGTTCACATAAAAAGCTAGAAAGCAACATCCTTTCCAGCTTTTCTTTTGGATTTTTTAAGCATCTATTGTCGATTTCTTCAGGTCAGTTGACATTATGGGGCTGCTGCAAAGAACCATGAAAAGCAGCCACAAAGCGCAAATAAAGCACTTTGAAGGGAAACCGGACACAGATCATTAACCCTGCGTTCCTCATTATTATCCAGACAAATATTAAATGCAAAATCCCAGAGCAGCTGTTGCATTAGCTAGCTGATTGGTAGCGCTAAACACGATTGCTTTGCTGCTCTGTGTCATGCATGTTTGGGCTGGACTGTCTGGACTTCTGTTATTTTAAGTGTCCTTAGGTACGCTGAAACCACAGTAGATTTGAACCTATAAAAAAAAAATCCCAGTTGTAAACTTGGATTTTCTCAGTAATAGCCTTCTCTTGTACTGCAACACAGATGTTTATTTGTTCACGCACACTTTCCTTGAGCTTAGAGAAATTTTGCATGTACTTTCTTGCCTGCCTGGAACAGGACAACCATCTCCAGAACTCCTTCCTTAGTACAACTGTGAGCTGTATGACTGGATTCTCAACTTCCATAAAACCCCCATAGTTAGTACAGCTTGAAACAACTTCTAGCAGTTTAGACGAACTGAAAAATCTACCAGCAAAGCAACTCCAGTCTGCAAGAGGCACAGCTGAGAATGGAAGCTTGGTGCCTGGCTGCATGAGAAACAAAAACCAGCTATGTTGTTCCGCATAGCACTGTTTGCTAAGTTAAACAACAAAAAAATAAAAATAATAATTAAAAAATTGCAGCAATTTAAAACCACAACAACGAACTTAATGGACTGCTCCTGCACACTTGCTCAGAAATGCATATATTCTGTACAGTGATATGTTCTGACAGCCTGGGGCTCTCACACACTTTCTATGGCAATGTCCTAATATTAGAAAAAGTTGGTCATAAGCTAAAAATGTAACAGAAATAGCATAGGATCATAAGTTACCAGTTGAGTCAGAACTCGATCTGCTACATGAATTTTATACAATTTTACTCTTAAAAAAAAAAAAAAGCCAACCACACATCGCACTTTTTTTTTAAACAGTTTGCTTCTGTCATCACTTATGAAGATGAATGAGCCTTTGCAGGAGGGGAAAAAGTCACTCAAAATGGCAAAAATCATAGAATCATAGAATGGTTTGGTTTGGAAAGGACCTTAAGATCATCTAGTTCCAACTCCCTGCCACGGGCAGGGACACCTACCACTACACCATGTTGCCCAAGGCTCTGTCCGGCCTGGCCTTGAACACTGGCAGGGATGGAGCATTTACCACTTCTTTGGGCAGCCTGTTCCAGTGCCTCACCACCCTCACAGTAAAGAGCTTCCTTATAGCTAACCTCAACTTCCCCTTTTTAAACCCATTACTCCTTGTTCTATCGCTACAGTCCCTGATGAAGAGTCCCTCTCCAGCATGCTTGTATGCCCCCTTCAAATCAATCTGTAAGCAAACAAAGGACACAGATCCCCTCACAGACCACAGTCGTGTGTGTAGTAAGCTCTTCACTAACACCACAGCCCCTCTGCCTACAAGCTCCAGTGGAGTCCTCCATCAGAAGCCCAAGGATGATGATGGGACAGTACCTGGTAGCACAGCAGCAGAATTTCCAAGAATCTGAGGTGTGCAATGCGGTCTTCAGCATAAACACATTTTATTTGCAGTCTGTACTTGTAAATCATTTGTAAATAATTAACAGACAGCATAAGCATGTAACAGAACAGAGTCGCAGGTGTTAGCAAAAGAAAACTGCTATAAATGGATATGTCACAGTAATAAGCCGCCTGTTCACCTATTGGGTGCTGTAGAAATTAATTAAACAATTTAGTTTTCCCAAATTAACCCCTGACACCCAGAACCTCACTAGAAAGCACAGTTGTATTCCTTCTCTGTTACTTATGACCATAACTTTTCCTCCTTGCACAGCTTGGGCAGTCTTTAAATGAAGTAACCATGAATTGATCTAGACTCCTGCTTGCTGGGTAGAGCCCTGGGGCCATGCACAGACCCATTCATCCACCCAGTGGAGGGAAGGGCCCATAGAAGTGAGAAGCCTTGCCCCAGCATCCTGCTGGGAGCTGTTGGACTTGCTGGCTGCAGCAGCAGGAAAGGATTTGCCAAGTATGAACATACAGAGGTAGCAGAGAAGGCAGAGGAGCAGAAATCCTCCTGCCAGGCATCATACTGCAAGGAAGCCAGTTCTGCGATCAGAGCTCTCCATACTCCTTGAAACACTAGAGATACTTGGCATCACAACATCTCAGCCACAAACACGCAGCTGCTTGAAGGGCAACAGGCAGAAGCCTGCTAAAATGATGAAGAAAGGGGAAAGCATGAGTCCTTGGAGAAAAGCAGATGACTAAAAGGTTATTCAATCCAAAGCAGCGCACCAAGGAAAGTAAATTGTCAGCGTCTTGCAACTGTTCACTGCATGCCCCTCAGAAAACACACAGATCCTGGCACGTCTGCACCTCTGCCTGGAAACAAAATCCAAAAGGGCCTTTTTCTGACAACCTCAAAATGTCTAAAGCTCATTTCTTTGTTTTGGTTTTGAATACAGTAATACACAAGCAATGAATTCTTGATTTTTTTTTTTTTTTTTTTTTTTCCCCAAAGTACAGCTCCCATAAGCTTAAAAGTAAATGGAAGTGCTTTGCTTCCTGGGGTATGTTACTGGAACATTTTCCTAGCACCTAATAAAACATTGTTTGGTTGATACTAACCATTAAAATATGTGTTTCAAGTCATGTAATGTTCCCTGTGAAATTTGCCTTTTTGCTCCATGAAAAAAAGGGCACTGAAAGGAATCCTGCAGCCATAAGGATCTCACTTATTTCATGGAAGTATCATTTTAAAAGCCTCACAGCATGATCAAAGCACTGTTGAGAACAGATGTTCCAGCCTTTACAAATTCCAGCATAAGTATTTTTATGACATTTATCACTGCTAAATTCCTTCAACCAATTTTTTTCCATGCAAGAAGCATGCAGGCACTTTCCTCCTTGACGAAGACATGTTCAAACATGGCCTCAGCTCCAGCCACTGACCCTCTCCTTCCATCATGCCTCCCCATCCACCATGAACAAGAGCTGTGCGGTTTCCCCAGCAGCTGTGGTGGCAGCCAGCCTCAAGCATCACCGGTCCTTCAGAGCTGGACATAATGCTCCCCACCTCACAAGAAGAATTCAGTGTAGGACCTCCTGTGTCATGAAGTGGTTAGACTCTGGCTCTCAGCCGACTGTTCCTACACACCCTCTCCCAGAAACCTCATTTTAGCTCTACTAGCTTGTGTCTGCTTTGACACAAGACTACAGCCTCCAAAGCCCTCTATAAGGTTTCTTCTTAACCAAGGCACACACCATCACCATCCCTCAAGATGACACCAACCCACCATTGCCATGGCAAGCCCTTAGCAATGTTACCCAAGCCTGCTTTGAGCTGGGGATTGCACAAGAAACCTGCAAGGTCCTTTCTACCTAAACTGTTGGACTACTATAGATCTCAGGTAGCAGCCACATGGAAATGCCCTCAATCATATCAACACCCCAAGAAAGCACCTTCCCTGGCCTCCCAGCTCCCCCTATGTATTTGGGAACCCTCTGCCTGTGCACAGGACCTACCCTGACTGTAGCAGAGGACACTCATGACTACCTAGCTATAAGGTCAGATGTAAGCAGGAGATGCTCAGATAGCTAATGCATTGAATGCTACTAAAGCTGGACAAGCAGTGCCAGGAGAACCAATAGTGGGGACCTGCAGGACTGTGCAGGAACCTGCTTGTTCTTGGGAGAGCATCAACAAGTCCCCATTCCTGGAGGTAACCACAGAGGCAGAGAGCATATATTTCAACTTCAATTCAAATCATAGCCAAATTTCCACTGAGCAAAGTTCCTGGGAAGTTTAGCTCTCCACAGTCAGTTTCTGTGTATTCATCTTCCCAGGAGTATTACCAAGCTCTCTGGTTGAAAAAGTCTAAATACTGTGCAATACTAGTTTCATGAAAGTGAGCTGTGCACTAAAGCAATAATCACAACTACCCACGAATCTGAAACATATAGTTTATCTCTGAAGAATAACATGGGGTTTTTACCCCCAAAAAAAGGGATCTGAAACAACCAGCTCCTTTCAAATTTCATATATTCATAGAAGAGAGTGTTTGTGAGAAGGACCCCACAATCACATCACTTCTCTAATATGTGCCCAGTTTAGTTTCACCTGTTTCCATGCCTCCCTTCCCAATTCCTACAACCTGCTTGCACATCCTGTTTCACTATGAACACAAGCTTCACTTCTCCTCACAGAGTGAGCTTAGATAGCAATCAAAATGGGAGCAAAACAACCAGACAAGTTTACCCCTGTTGCTTGTTCAGACTTGAGCCCAATCAAGTTATTTTCAGGACTGTGGCAGATCCTTCACCATGGACACTGGGTACCACCAAAATAGCAGAAAGTGACAGGCCAACCATCAGTCATCCATCAAGAAGATGGGAGAGTGACCTCTGATAAAGCAGCACAAGGCAGAGAAGGTCTCCCAGAACAAGGAAGGATGAGGAAAATATGTAAGAGGAGAGAGTTGCAGTGACAGGGAGTACAGGGGTGTTGGAGGTGAGCACAGGTCTGAGGAACAACAAGGACAATTGAAGGTAACAATCTGAAGAACATAAGCAGAAGTGGAAGGGTGTTGGAGGGGCAAACTCAAGTGGAGGTGAGAGGTCTGAAAAAAGCCTCCGCCAGCAAAGGAATCACAAGCAATCATAGCAACAGGCCTTCCTCTTGCCAAATGCTTGTGCTTTTCCTGACGGACCTCTTAGTCTGAGGACTTCTTATGTTGATTAAAACTCATTTACTTCCTCATTTATGAAGTACAACTTTGTATTTTCAATGCACATTAAAAAATTCCTTTCAGAATGCCGTTTGCTGAAAATTAATACAAACACCTGAAATCTTGCCATGCTGGCAACGGGAACTTTCTGTGTGTGTGTGTGTGTGCATGCACGCATATATGTGCACAAGCAGGTGCATGTGCATGAACACACCTTCAGTTATGTCTACACTACAACTTTTCTGGAAAATGACTGTTCTCCTAAGTGCCCTCAAAGGAAGAACAGAAACAGAGCATGCAGCACTGTCACACAGCCACATCATGCTCTTCTGCTCCAACCTCAGAGACAACCAGCACCGACACAAAAGTCTTGCAGATCTCATCCGGCCCTTCTCCTTGTCTGAGGGGCACATCATCCCCAAGGCACATAGAGCTGCATCACCTCCTGGGCTGCAGACAGCACTGGGACACAAGGCTGGGCTACCCCTACCCTTGCACTGGTTGGATGACAGTGCTATTGGTTAGGAAGAGGAGGAGGACAGTGTCTTCGGAGCCTGGAATGCAATGAGGGAATTTTAAAAGGGTGCTCAAGACAGCATCAGGACTTATCAAAATTGTTCTGCTGAGTTACTACAGTCACAACCCCGCTCCAGACCTGAGACGTTTCATTATCTCATCTTCCCACCCCAAGTGAATTTGATGAGTGATTTTAAGAAACAGAAAAAGGCTGTGACCAATTTTCAGGCCTTCTGCTTCAGCCAGTAAAACAAGAAAAAAATGCTACAACATTTCAGTCTTGTTTTTCTAAATAAAAATAATCTATAGTCCTAACTTGATAATAAATATGCTCAAAAGCTGTCCTTAAGTAAAAGCTTTTGATAACAAATTGCCTGTGCTAACTGCTATTTTACTGTTGAATTTTTTATTGTTGCTTAAGCACTGCAATTATGCTAATAAGCCTGAGAGGATGGTACACTAAAGCATTGAATGTGACAGATATAATACTCAATAAAATGTTAATCTTACCTGAAAATTGGAATCAAACAGCCTTATTAGTATTTATGGATATGGCATCTCCAACATGTTTCTTAAGAGGAATATATATATGCAATAGATATTTCGAAATATACCCTGCTATTTTTCATGCCTCCATACAATTTAATTCAAGGTGGCAATTACCACTGCTGCTAATTGCCATTCCCTTTTGGAATAAGAAAAAAGAACATCAGCATCTGGGCCATGCAAAAACTCCTGCATATTGGAGGGCTTTTCCCCTTGGCACCTCAAGGACGGCAGCTATTCATAGAGATGAGGACACCTCTCCCCAGCTCATGGCAAGGCCACTAGGCTTGGCACAGTGCAGCAGCACACAATGAAGGCACTGCTGTGCCACCCTCAGTCAGTCATCTTTTTTCCCATATCTCTACTTTTATGTGCAAGGCAGGTAGAACCAGCAAAGACTTAAGTTATTTACAGGTGCTGGAGAAATGGCTTTTGGATTTTAAGATCAGACTAAACACTAACTTATTTATTTTATTTTAAAAGTTTTTGGCTGATGCTAACAAAGACCCATCTGTTTCGCTGCAAGTTACCAGCACTGTGGGGCTGGATTTGGAGCCACTAGGTTGTCACAGAGGATCTGTCACTGAGGTGCTGCATGACTTTCCACAAGTCATATTGCATTTTGCACTGTTATTTCACCACCCAGTCCCAGTCTGCTTTCTCAACTGATAACTTTTTCTTATTTTTTTCAGGAAACAAGCTGCCTTTCACCACATGTAGGTTTCGGGGGTTTTTTTGCCAAACCTATGGGTCTCAGACCTAACCTCAGGGCTCCGCTGCCAAGCAAGTAGTCTTCAACACCTCTACTTTCTCATCTATGAAAGGGGGGGAAAAAAACAGCCTCAGAAGAGCCACATGCTTGCGACAAACTGTATTTACATCCATGACCAGGCACTATAGAAAGACCATTTCTACACAACAGACTGAT
This sequence comes from Strigops habroptila, assembly GCF_004027225.2. Classification (NCBI taxonomy): domain Eukaryota; kingdom Metazoa; phylum Chordata; class Aves; order Psittaciformes; family Psittacidae; genus Strigops; species Strigops habroptila. Next base: position 36,708,177 of record NC_044284.2, on the reverse strand, counting down.
ACGGTTTTCAAACACTGTAGGTTAATGCTTAAATAGCAGCTGCTGGCACCCAGCTTTACTCCTCTTGCTGCCCTCACCCACAGAAGTCAATTCTGCTGACAGGATAGCAGAAACATCATAATCAGCATCATACTTTCTGACAGACAAGGAAGATTGTTGCCACTGGATGCTGCAAGCCTCCTTGGTGGCAAACATTAGGTGGGAGACATCTAGGAACTGTTCTGATGAACAGTCACAGCAGGGAAAACTGAACCATAAACCTGGGATTCTCAAAGCACCTAAAGATCACAACAAGGAACCCACAGGGCACTGCTCACAATGAACCAGGATGCAGTAGAACTTTCTTACGCATGCGTCCCAATGCACACTGGCTTACTCTCAGAGTGCAAGGATGGAAACAGGACTGCTTTGCAGGACACAAAGAATACTGCCAATTGACTGAGCTTGCACCTCAGAGAGCCAGGAGATACACCAGGGACTCCTGCTTTAAGTCAGTTGCAGCACGAGATGCCAGATGCCAAATCTTCAAGTGCAGCCAGCAAGGGAACCACTCTCAAAAAGGTGGCAGGACTCATCTCTGCCATGTTAAGTGATTCTTGTCATTATTTTCAACACTGCAGGCAAACCTAAATTGACCTTTGGCATATGATTTTCTTTTTCTAAGTAGCAGTGCTTGAATGTTAACTTTGGTCCTGATAAGTATATTTATGGGTATTCTTTGGAAATAATCTTACCCTGACCAGTCCAAAAGGTCAGAACCATAAAAAATAATAACAACAATAAAAAAAGCACAAGGCTGGAAAACCATCACTGCCATTGGCACTACACCTCAACTTATTAACCGTCCTTGCAACAAGGTGAACTGCAAGGTCTTGGATTTATTTGATTGATTGAGATCAAAAGATCCAGGGCACACAGTAAATTGTATCTTTCCATGAACACATTCTACTTTCAAGATTTGAGCAGATACTTGCAGGAAAGAAAAAAACCCCACACATAAACATGTACAAAGGTGACTTCAAAAAGGCATCCCCTTACTTCTCGCTTGACACCATCTGCATTTCCTAGAGCTATTTGAAAGTTTCTTCCACGTTCCTGTACCCCGGGACACAACAGCTTATCTCTGCTAAACAGAAGATGATAATGAACAATAAGACACTCGTATAACTCCAGGGGAGACACCAGTATTTACTGATATCAAGAATGAAAGGTAAATATTAGGGAAACCAAACAAATCCCAAAGTCCAACAGGAGGTTGAAGAACTTCCCATTGAATTTCAGGTGTCTCACTGTCCTTCTTGATTGGACCACAGAAGATGAAGCATCTGAACCCCATCCCTCTCATGATGATGGCTTAGAGGCTGCCTGAGCCCAAGATAGGTTTGTCATCTGCAGCTCCCTGGAGAGTGAGGGAGAAGCAAGGGAAATAAATGAGCAGACATCTTCAGGACATAATTTCAAGACCCCTCTGGTGAGCCAGCATTTTTGAACACAGAAAAAGCCTGCTGTGTTTGCTGTCAAGATAGGACAAAGAAACACAATGGAGAGCAGGAAAAGAACAACAACAAAAAAAAGAAGAAAAACGAAACTTCTATTTCACTGGCCCCTGGAAACAGAGAGGAAAAATAATCATTTGCTTCCTTTCTGTGTTCCATGTTACCTGTATTTTGGTCAGTATACCTGTATCAGTAGCACCTGAGAGTAAGAGTAAAGCCCTTACATGAATCATAGAAAAGATGGAAACTCCCAGGAACTTGCTACAAAGGATCCAAAATTGATACAACCTCCTGCTTTTATTACAAGTTTACATTACTGTGGTGGGTTGACCCTGTCTGAATGCCAGGTGCCCACCAAAGCTGCTCTATCACTCCTCTCCTCAGCTAGACAGGGGAGAGAAAATGTAACAAAAGACTCATAGGTCGAGACAAACATAGGGAGAGATCACTCAGCAATTACTGTCATGGGCAAAACAGACTCAACTTTGGCAAATTAGTTTAATTTATTACCAATCAAATCAGAGTAGGATAATGAGAAATAAAACCAAATCTTCAAAACACCTTCCACCCATCCCTCCCTTCTTCCAAGGCTCAACTTTACACCTGATTTTCTCTACCTCCTTCCCTCCAGCAGCACAAGGGGACAGTGAATGGAGGGTTGCGGTCAGTTCATCACATGTTGTCACTGCCACTTCTTCCTCCTCAGGGTTAGACTCCTCACACTCCTCCCCTGCTCAGAGGGGTGTCCCTCCCATGACAGGCAGCTCTTCACAAGCTTCTCCAATGTGAGTCCTTCCCAAAGGGCTGCAGTTCCTCACAATCTGCTCCAGTGTGTGTCCTTCAGGAATGGACTGCTCCAGTGTGGGTCCCCCATGAGGTCACAAGTCCTACAGCAAACCTGCTCCAGTGTGCGCTCCTCTCTCAGTGGGGCCACAGTTCCTGCCAGGACCCTGCTTCAGTGTGGGTTTTCCACACGGTCACAGCCTCCTTCCGGCATCCCCCTGCCCCAGCTTGGGGTCCTCCATCGGCTGCAGGTGGATATTTGCTCCATCATGGACCTCCATGGGCTGCAGGGGCACAGCCTGCCTCGCCATGGGCTGCAGGGGAACCGCTGCTCTGACACCTAGAGTACATCTGTTCCTCCTTCTTCCCTCACCTTGGTTTCTCCCATTCTCATTCCTCCCTCCAGCTGTAATTACTCCTGCACTGTAACTTTTTCCCCCTTCTTAAAGATGTCACCCCAGAGTCACTGCCACCATCACTGATGGGCTCAGTCTTAGCCAGCAGAGGTCCATCTCGGAGCCAGCTGACATTGGCTCCATCAGACACAGGGGAAACTTCTAGCAGCTTCTCAACAGAAGCCACCCCTGTAGTGCCCCTGCTACCAAAACCTTGCCATGCAAACCCAATACAACTACATGCCAACAGCTGTGGATTAACCTCCTTTTCCATGAGCTTACACTTCCCTCCAAAAGAACATCACCTTTCAGGTAATAGACAGTAAACACCAGTGTTAATTGCTGTTGCATCAGGTCATCCTCAGACCAGTCAGCTCCTTCTGCACAAATACACTGAGCTTTACCTTTTACTGTATCAGTTTTGAATAAGGTTAAGATGAGAATTTCACATACTCCCATTTCTAACCATTGACAGGTTAAGGAGGACTCTCCAGAAGTCATCTAGTCCGTTTCTTCGCCACGCTGAAGGATTGGTTCTCCTAAAAGCATGTCTGCTAGAGTTTTTCCATCTTGTTCTTAAACTTTTTCAATGACTGAAACTGCCTAAGCTCCTCAGGCAATCCACTCCAGTGCTCAGCTATTCTTAATGCACAAGATCATTTACCAATGTCTCTTCTAAATTTCTCTTCCTGAAGCTTAAGCTCATAATTTGTCTTATTTAGAGTGGGCAGATTCACAGTTTATTCCCTCTCCCCATGACAAGTTCACTATTTCCAAAATTTACAAGCTGAGGCATCAGTGTTATTTGCCCTCTCTTTGCCATGCTGCTTCTGCTCAAAGCATGTTCTTAATCCTGTGTCTCTGCATGCGTACTTTTCTTACCCTGAGAGAACAGGCAGCTAGGATATCGCAAGGCTGTTTCAAGAGAAGACGCTCACATCCAAAGGCTGATGCATTCAGGCACACCCAGTAATACTCTGAAACAAGAAGAAAATTTGTCTTTAGGATGGTAAGCAGAGGACCCAGTAGTAAAGAAAACCCAACAACACTGAAGCGCAATTTCTTCCACACCATTATTTAACATTCAAACAGATCTTCAAAAGTAACATCCATGAATGTAAGACACATCATGCACCACCACTCAAACTTGGCCACAATGTCTCCGACAACCACCATAAGGGTTTGATAAATCTGTGTTCTATGAATCAAAGTGCTCGCTGACTTTGAGGAAAGTTTTGCCAATGTATGAGCAATATCCAGCACATATCAAAATCAGATGGCTCTGACTCCAAAGTTTATTGACTGTGACAGAGGACAAATCTTAATTTTGCCACTGATGACTTTATTTACAGTGTCACTGAAACCCACAGAGGCAAGACTTCTAGTCTACTCTGAAATTTGTGTGTGTGTAATTATGGGACAGACCCAGAGGAGAAACGTCAGGTCTGATGAAAGACTGAGTAACCTTTGTGTTCACAACATAGGCCTTACCTCCTGACCTTCGGGATGTTTTATCTATCAAAGAAATCTTTCTCCCAAAACCAAGAGTACCACCAAGGGTTGGTGATAGTGAGGAAAGAATAAAGAAAGGATTTACATGCGCAGTGTTTGGAAACACAGAGGAGAGCTCTGAACAGCAAACATACCCAAACTTCATGAGAGAGAGAAAGCAACAAGGGAGAGCAGCAAGAACACATTTGCCATCCTACTTTTGGAGGGTCTCAGAAAAACAGAACTAGATGGTAACAGACAATTTGCCACAACAGCATCTTTCACCAGCGGATCACCTTTTGCATCACCATCTCCTCTAAATTCCTGTCTCTCCTTAGCAGGGGCTGCTGCAAGCCCCAAAGGATCAAGTGGCTTTGTTACAAATATGCCTTTTCCAAAGACTGAAGCCAAGAAACACTCATCTTGCCACCTGCTATGAAAACAAGATGCCTGTAGCACATCTAAGGATGTGCCAATGCAACAACTCAGTGTCTTCTATCTAGCATGTACCATCCACCTATCTCTTTTGCTACTTTTTTTTTAACTTTGCAATCCTCAGCTGCCCTGGGCTTTTGCTTTCCTTGGTCTTTTCCACTTTTACCAATGCTAACACTTAAAGCCAGCCCGACTGCTGCCAGCAGAAGAAGGTGACATGCTCCTATTTAGAACAGATTGGATAACAGAAGTGCTGTTTCAAGGCTAAGGAGGAATACCTGCACCAATAATGTCCCTACAGCAGCACACAGTAGCTGAGGAGACTGAGTAATAAATGCCTGTTACTGAAGATGAAGAACTTAAAGTAATCTCAAAATGTATGATGGCCAACTAGTAAAAAAGTTAAAATGCATGCCCATCTTGAAGAGTAAAAGTAGCTCCAAGGACTTCTGCAAGATCATCTGCAGCATCAGACATGCTACCTCCTAAAATACTAGAGATAAGGATGTTTAGCAAGTGATAGAGATACAAGGAGTGCTTCCACCAAGAAAATACACCCGTTCTTATATCTGAATTAAGACAGCTGTTGAAAACCATGGAGGAGCATTGAATGGCAGCCCAAAATAGGGAGCCAAAATGACTACTACATGCAATTGAAACTGCCAAGGGATTAAGTTAGGTCAAATGTAATTACACAAACTGGAACCTCGCCAGGGTACTGGCTGGTTTAAGAAAATTAAAAGAGGTGTTCAAAAGTTTCAGAGATGGAGTCCTCCTCCTGTTAATTATTTGGTGAGTCAGTCACTGAAGTCTCAGTACTCTGGGAGGCTTCTGAAAAAGGGGAAAAAATGAGGCATAAACTTGAAAGGCATTAAAAGCGATTACCAAAAGCCTTTGTTCTCCATGGCAATCCTCACTGCACTAGTGCGTGAAAGCCTTTCATGTTCACGCTGAAAAGTGGCCTTAGTTCCTTTGATACTTCTGGGAGGAAGCATTTAAATTTACAAATATCCCACTGTCAGAAGTTACAGACAACAGTCGAGGAACTTCTACATGTCCCAGCCAGGTTGTACCTAGCTCTAAACCCAGCTCTCAAGCAGGCAGAGCTCCTTCTGAAGGGAGGAATGCAAACAAGGACACATGGAAGCTCAGAGAGCTAGAGCAGTATCTACTTCTACTTGCTACTGATTTATGAAAGCCAGGTCATGTGGAAAAGGAGCTTGCAGCCATGTGGGTCCATGGCCTCCGCAGCTTCATTCAGTTTTCAGAAGATGGGGAGCATGAAAGGCAGGCAGTAGTAAGGAGACCAGAAAGGATGCTTCATGGTCTGGCAGCTGAGTGTTGCTCTGATTAAAAATTAGGTCCTGTTCATGCCTCTGCCATAAACGACCTGAGCGATAAGAGGAAATTCACATATATCAAATTTTTCCAAGATATTTATTTCTGTGCCTTTTCTGGCTAACTAAAAACACAGAAAGACCATGTCTAGAAGAGAAAAGAACTAGCTGCAATGAACTGAGATTCTCTGTTCAATCTCTAATTGAAACTTGTACTATAACCACATATAGCACTACAAAACACAAAGTGTTCTGAAAAAATAGGCCTTGTAAGTCTCAGTTTTGGCACCTGAAAGTAGTAGATGCCTTTGCTATGTCTGCATCTGAAAATCATCATTAGAGATGCACTCATGACTGTCTTTGAAGCAGTTGGATGAAACAGTAAAAGCAGTACTGAATTAGAGATTAACCTTTTCGGGTACCTTCTTCAGCCAGATGTTCAGATGATGGTTTATTTAATGCACATTAAACAAACCAGTTTTTGACTGATGTGAAAAAAAACCCCACCAAACCACCAGGCACATTGCGTGACATGGTTTCCTCTCAGAGCAACAGCGGGTGGACACAAAACCGAAGCCTCTGCCATATTGATTTCATGCACGTTTTTTTTTTTCCTTTTCAGAAAACAAGCCAGAAAAAGGCAGACATTTCACAGCACCGATTGGTGCAATTTGTGCTAATGGCCTAAGCGTAGATGCAAGCAGCAGCTTGCTTCTCTTCATGTGGAACAGTCAACAGGGACAAGTTCTGGTGGGACAACTGCTACTACGGCACACCTTGCCCCAGCCCAGCAACATCTCCCTCAGTGGCTTCGTAATGAACGGGCAAGAACTAAGAGCACAGGAGAAAGCCTGTGCTGTCTTCCAATGGTGTGCAAAAACCAGGGGCAAACAACCATGGAAAAACGTTGCGTTCTCTGCTGACGACATGCAAGCTATTGCTCTTCCAAAATGTAGTCAAATGCTCTTCCAGACAGCAAAACCACAAATGCCCTAAACCCCTCATCCCTGGCACTCCTCTGACATGGCAAGTCACTTCTTTGGAGCCCTCAGGCACCACAGAGACAGCAAGGACAAAAATTTCTTTTATGAAAAAAGAAGCAAAGCAGTATTGCAGTTCTTCCCATTCTTCCCAAACACCTTCTAACCAAGCCTCCTCTGAAGCAGCTTCGCTGCTTTAACTGGAAAGACCTGCAAAAAGAGGTTTTGACAGAAGCAGAGACCTAGCATGGGAAACCAGAGCCAAACTGGTACAAATCAGAAAAGACCATAAGCAGCAGTATTATAATATTTTTTGAATTTAAAATATTCAGCAAGGTCAACACACTTACCTTCGGGTTTGTAAATGCCTCAGGCTATATGCATCAACAGTATTATGCCAAAGGCAGCCACCTCACCCATGCTGGGTCTCTCTCGCAGAGCAACCAGCAGCTCCCAGCCCCAAGCACCCTAATTAGCAAAAGGTGGAGAGGGTGCTTAACAACGTCATTGCCCTGAACAGTGCCATGAGGATGAAAAGCTGTGCAGTGCATCACCATGGCAAGGAGTGCTCGCCTGGCTCCTCAATGCACACCATCACCAGACCACATGCAGGCACTGTTGCAAGCAAGGGGAAAGGCACAGGACTGATGCTATGGAGACCGCAAGGAATATATTTTTCAGCATGCCTACCCACACCAGGCCAACCCAGCAGAGGCTGGGGAGAGTAAGGCAGCCTAAAGGGTTTCATGCCAAAGAGGGACCCACTGCTGAGAAAAAAAGGCAGCCAAGGTGGCCAGACTGTACAGGGGGAGTCTCCCTGCAGTGGCAGCAGTGATTAACTGTTACTGATAATGGCCTCTAGTGCTTGAAATGGAGCACAAGGAAATGGCATGGAAAGGACTAATGCCAAGCAATAATAAAGATGGAGTCAGGGCTGTTGCTCAAGTAAGAAGGTTTTTTTTTGCCTAGGCTACTTCTTAGGAAAAAAAAAAAAAAAAGTTTCCATATGCAGGGACATCCTGTTCACTGTATTAAATTAAAGGGATGACTCAAGAGGGAACAGCTTTTGGTAAGCAGGGGGGGAAAAATCAATTTCAGGTTGCTATGGACAACTGGGCTGTCTCCTGTAAAACTAAACTGGATTCAGCTCTACGAACCTGAACGCTAAACGTTCCCTGAAATACAACACACACACTCTCCAAATAAATGAATACCATAAAATACAGACTTGTGTCATCTCCCAGCTTTTTTGCTGAGCTAAGGACGTGCTCAAACCTGCTAATTATTGCAAAATATAGGACTAGAATTTTGGCTCAGCAGTGGCATTCTGACTGTCAGCTCAACACCGATCACTGCCTTACAGGGAAAAGATATTTAATGGCAGGGTGGCATTCAGCAAAAGGAACCAGAGCAGTGCCCAGATTCACCTCGCTCTGGGCCCTTTCATGTGCTCTAGGCTTGCTGCAGGATCTAAAAAAAATATTCTGCTGTCCAGGCTCAGCTAGCAAGGGCCTAGGGATTTCAAGCATGTCCTGTCCTAGCTTTGTCAAGCGTGTCCTAGATAGTCCTTCGCTGTGAGGGTGATGAGGCACTGGCACAGGTTGTCCAGAGAAGCTGTGGATGCCCCATCCCTGGAAGTGTTCAAGGCCAGGTTGGACGGGGCTTGGAGCAACCTGGTCTAGTAGAAGGTGTCCCTGCCTGTGGCAGGAGGGTTGGAACTGGATGATCTTTAAGATCCCTTCCAACCCAAACCATTCTATGATTCTGTGATACTGGATGCAGGCAGTTTAACCTGTCTGGTCCTTGAATAGTCTGAATAGAAACAACATAGTCCAGCTGAGCAGCTGACATGTGGTCACCAGCAGCCAAGTAGGAACCTCACATAGACACTGGGGACAACACAGTGGCCATGGTCCGACAGCTGTACTCTCCCCGTACCTCACACTGGAATAATTTCTAACAGGTTTTAAGCACCACCCCCGCTTCCTGCAGCAAGTAAAAATACATGGGCACAGGGCTGCATCACTTCCACACCTGTGGGATCTTCTCCTTCAGCACATCCTCCATCAGCGGCCCAGAGCAGAGACCCCCTCTGCAAACCAGAGATCCCCCAGTCCTCACGCCCCCAAGAGTGAGGAGGGCAGGGAGCAATGGCAGCCCTGGAAGCCTCACCACCTCTCTGTGCCAGGCACATTAATCCCTGCAGTCCTCAGGAGCCAGGTGAACTGGGAGCTAAGGAGAGACATTTAAGAAAGCAGAGGCACAATCTGGCAAAGATTACAGCCACTGGCCAGGAGCTGCACCAGGCTTTTCACAGGTTGGAAATAACAAAATGAAATCAAGGCTGGGGGGAGCTGATTCCCCATGAAATACGGAAATCAGGCAAGAGACAACTGTGCTTCATGTGTGCTAGTACCACTGTGGCACGGCCTCTGGCACAATACCAGGCTGGAGCTGCACAGCTAGTTATGTTCCTATCATCAAATTTAGCTCAGCACCAGCCATGCAGCATCCTTCTGCATCACGGGTGGACCCAGGTGACAGACATCAGCCCATCATGGCAGTCCACTGAGAAAACAAAGGGTAAGAGCTGTATGCTGAACTCCAAACCTCCGGAGAAGAGGAGATGAGGCATCTGATTCTATACCATTCTCCAATAGCTGTTAAGCAATCAAATAAATCCATCTAGATCAATCTCTCCATGAAGATAACAGGAAACATTCCCATCCCACGATCATATAAGTCTTAATTTTATGGAGCAGTTGATGTTTTTCCAATGAAATGTACCATTAAAATGTAAGATTTTATTAGCAGAATCAATGATGTGCGCAGAGACAGTCCCTCATGGCTTTTAAAAAAATCTATGAATAATTATAAAACTGATAGCAATAGAGAACATTGTGCAATTATTATAGCTGTTTTACAGGATTCTCTACTAATGATGGCCCCTACTTCTGGTAAGGCACCTTAACGCAGTACCGCAAAAAAGAAAATAAAGGAAAAACAACAGAAGCACAGCATTCCCCTGCACTTAGAGGGTGCAAATATGCCACCTGCTTTGTGTTTATTGAATTATCTTCCCCTCACCCCCCACCCCAAGCAGTAATTCTGGAAACAGAAACACCACAACATTTACAGAAACATTTACCAGTCACCTATCTCTCTCTTCTTGTCCACCAGCTAGAGTGTTTCATTGCAATCAGGAGAGATTTACTGTCATTTAAACCTAGCAGAAATGGAAGCAACAGAGAAAGGCTGTGACCTTTCACCACCCACAAAACTCATCATGGTCCTCAACCATGCACACAGATCAGGTACATGCAGCGTCCAAAAACCCTCTGGAAGTAATACATGCAATGGAGACAGGAGTGGAGGCCTGAAACCCATTTCTCCCACAGGGCTCACTGGTTTCCCACGATAGGCAGCCATAACGCCCAACCTCCAGCCAGGGCTTTGTGGCCAGCCGAGCATGGCTGCCCTCCAGCATTCCATCCAGCACTAGCTATGGAGCTGGAGTGGTTGGGATGCATACAGGAACTCAACTGCAAGTCCAGCACCACAAGCACTCACTATCCTCACCTCCCACAGGATGCTATGAGCATACATAATCCTCACATTTGCCAGTCTCCTGCTCTCAACTGGTAGCTATCATCCACATCAATGCCATCATAAAGCGCTCAGTCAAAACATCAAGGCACCCTAAATCCAATGCTTACCAAGCCCACTGTCCAACTTCTCAGGGAGCTCTGGCAAATGTGCAAGGAGAACCATTAAGTCTCATCTATTGCAAAGTGTTAGAAGAATGCACTTATGCAAAGTGGTGCCAAAAAACCCAACACCTGCCGGTTCTACCCCAAATATTTTGCCTAGCACCTGTACCTATCTATTCACAAGAATGTAAGGTCCACTCACAGGGAAAAATAATATGTCTACTCCACCTTTAAAGATTAGCTTTAAACAACCTCTGGATGCGTGTGGGGATGGATGATGGAAGAGTAACAAGAATACTCAACAAATGTTTTCATTAGCATAGATTTGCCATTCATTTCTCTCTTTTCTACCATCAAACTCCTCTATTATCCTCACTAGATAATTTACACTGCTTGTTGTAAAGTACAGTCTCCAAGAACAGAGACAGCACACACGTGATAATTCAAAAGTTCAAAGAGCTGAGCCACACATGACCTGCAAGCAGATTGTTGCTATTTCCTCGCATGTTTAAAAGGGCTTTGCCTTCATGCAATGCTAGAACTTGTCATCATGAAACAACCTCCTATTACAACATGGCCCAGAGGAGCTACTATTTCGGGTCCTAATAACGTGCTTGGTTTTACAGGAAAGCAAGAAGGCAAGCAACACGGAACAACCCAGCTGTCAAGTAGAGAAACAGATGGGATCCTCACAAAGCTACACAGATTGCCTTAGTCAAGTGCTGTCACAGCCTATCCTCGAGATGGGAAAGCACGGTGCAGGAGCTAGATGAAAGGAGCTTGTGAAATTAAGTAGCATCATCACCTCCACAAGGCCTGGGAAGAGACAATAGAGAACTGCTTTCCAGGCACTCTGATCCCAAGGCAATAAAACATGACTCAAAGTTGTTAGGTTGATTTTTTCCATTTGCCTTTTGGCTGAGTGAGAATTGCCCAAATCTCCCACCTGTTTGGCCCCCACAAAACACAGAGAGCATCCATGGAAAGATGCACCAGGAACCACAGGTCACATCTGTGGTCTAAAGCTCTCAATTCAGAAGTGAGCACAAACAAGGGGAGGTGTCCCTGCTAGCATGGCCGTGCTGGCAGGCAGGCCACCCATGTGCAGGCAGCACCTTGGCTTCCAGTCCACAATTTGGCTTCCAAACAACCTAGGAACCCCCAACACCTGCCATGGCGGTTCAGCTCCTGTGTCACTGAAGGAGGTGCCTTTTCACAACACAAGTCAGTGGCAAACCAGGAGAGGTGATGGACTGGTCTGACCTTCCTCATTCAAACTCTCTAATAAATGATGCTAAATCAAAGCTAACAAATCAGTGCTTTGGAAACCCAGGCAAGCCTGGAGATATCAGGGCCCACATCTGGCAAATACAAGGCCTGTACTTTGTACCTACAGTCCAAGCAGTTAAAGCAGCCCTGAGCATAGCCGGCCATTCATGCCCATAGTTATTCAAACAACGAAGGCTGCACACAGAGGGAAGGCTGAAGCCAGATTATGAATGAAGAACCAGGATCGATTCCTTTACCTATCCTCTGCCTCCCACTAACTGGAAGATGCTATTCAGGGAAAATATAATTTAAAGGTGGACGCTAATGATGCAGCAGATTGATTTTTAGGACAAGAAAATAGATGTAATTACAGTCTACCTGCTTGCAGCTTGCCGAGTCATAGCAAGGTTCAGGACAACCTGGCCTCCTCTCCCCTTCCTCACCAAGCCCCTTTCCTTCCTCTGTCCCCCACCAAAGAAAGAAAAAACCCTCATAGAAAAGAAATTCCTTTACACAAGGCAATTAAGTGTTGCCCAGAGCCAGCTCAGTGCTGGCTTCCCTCTCTCTCTAAAACAGAGCCTGAATTAATGAATGTGCAGAGGGTCCACTTTCCAGGGAAAAGCAGATTCCGAGCTCACAGCTGGGAGGAATGCATTGTATGTCTGGTATTCACTCTGTGCCCTCTTTTCCTCTTCCTTCTTTTGGCCGTATAAGGAGCTGAACACAGCAGGCCAGGCTGCAGAGTGCAGTGCTGCATGCTCAGCAACGTCAGACTTCTGACTTTGTTTGTCTTTACTGGAAATCCAATCAATTCACCTAGGAAAAAGGCTAGTGCATACAGCACAGAGCGTCAGGCGCAGACATCACGCTCCTGAGATGCAGGATAAAAAGAGGAGTAAGCTGAACTAGACCAGCCCAGCAAGTGCTCCTGCAGAGATGCAAGCACATGTGAACAGGCAATAATTTTCTTAATCACACTGGAGGGAAGGGGGGTGCTAACCTAAAAGCTCGAGGCTATTGCAGCTACAGTCCCAAAGGGTTATTACCCAGGTTAGCAGCATTCAAGTCATATCTGCACAGGAAATAAAAGGCAACCTGGCCTTCACTGCATTCACCTAAGACCAGGAGTATTATGTGCCCTCAGCTGCAGAGAAATACATCCTCTCTAACATGTACAGGTTATAAACAAGAGCATGGGACTGCGCTTTAGAGATGTAAATCACCGGAAATTTTTCCTAAAGTCCTCACAACCTCCAAGTTCAAGTGTATTGCAGCCATTTCAACAGCAGACTGGGATTTCCATACACCTCCCCCAATGCAATTACAATACTACAATCTAAAAAATAAAAGCTTTTTGCCATTAATGCTTCTTCTGTAAACAAAAGACTATTCCTGCAGGCACCCAGGACTTTTCAGGAGCAAAAAGGGGAAGAGAAAGACATACTCTTCCACCAATGGCTGGAAATTCTGGATCACCAATACCCAGGAAGAATCTGCATCGATTCCCCTTTTTCAGCCCTGTTTGGCATCAGTAAAGCAGTTCTCATTTCATTCCATAGGAGAATGGTGACAACAGCTACAGAGATGGGGAAACAAACGTGAGATCAATCACCATTGGAGCATGGCAAACAGTCCCAGGAAAGAAGGAAGCCCATAGACACACTAACAACATCCAGACTGTCTCCAGTTCAGTCCTGGCTTTTCCTCCCATAGAGAAGACATGCAAAGATCTGCACAACTATCTATGGTGTCCCTAACCCTCAGTTACATCAGAGAAATGTGCTTCTTGTCTGCTTTCTGCAGCCAGGCATCAGGGTCCCAAGCAAGGCCATGATAGAACTGGCCAGGAAAATGGGGAAACTAAAAGAAAGCAGCAACTTGGCCCACTTCCCCAAGGGTGCTGCCTTTGACCCAGGCTGATTCCCAATGCCCTGAAGGATGATGCAAATCCTCCATAACAGGCAGGTTTGCAGTCTTCTGCCCCATATACAGTCTCAGTCCAATGTCTAAAATATAAAGATTTACTTGATCCCGACACAGGAGGTTTGGTCTTTCTCCCAGTTTTACTTTGTTCTTTTGCCAGTAGCTGTTAGCACTGAAATAATTCTTCACACACACAGAAGCATCCAGTCTGCCTTGGATCTTAGGTCACTGGCCTCCAGAGTCCTATCTAGCAAGAAGCCCCATGCTGTGAATTACCAACCTCACACTTGGCCCCGGGACCACAGCAGCAGGCAGCAGCTCATGAGCAACCCAAACCCACCCAGTTACGCTGTCCTGTCCTCCCACCTCTGCCAAGCATGTCAAGTTCCATCGCCTTCCCAGCTCCTCTGGGCTGTCTTCTCCCTGGAGGTTCAGTTCCACCTCCTGCAGCTGCCTGCTCCCTACCCTCCACCTGTGCAGAGCTGTTTGCATCAGGGAACGGAAAAGACACTGGCCAGAAATCTCTTCATGACATCCAAATACAGCCTTCACCTGTTGTATTCAGATGGAGTCAGGGATGTCCTGAAGCATCCAGTGAAGTGACATGGAGAAACACAGCTGAAACTCAGCTGGGGGAGGGGAAGATTTCTAGCCTCATTAATAACAGCCTGAAATTAAAAGCGGATCTTGTAGTGCAGCTGCAATTCCAGCTACCCCGCTGCTTGTGTTAACAGTGTGGCTTTATTATGGTCAGGGATTAAAAACAGCTCCAACAATTAAAGGAGAAAAGGAAGGGGGGGCGGGGGGAAGACCAAAAGAAAGAACCAATAGCAACAAGAGTCAGTAAAATAAAAAATTCCTGTGGGCTGGAATGATTAAAAAAAAAAAAAAAATTGTGTGGCATGAGAAGCAGGAGTGAATGCTTCCTTCTCCACTGCCAACAAGGCCATGTATGCCCCTGCCAAATATTTACGTCCCCTACCCGCAGGAAGCTACCTTGTGCCCTGCAGCTCAGCACCAGCCACCATCAGTCCCCCATGGGATGTCACCTCCTGCCCCAGAGTAGGTGCTCTGCAACTACCCTGCTCCAAGTAGATGGCTTGGAAACTTTCCTCACTCCCACTGCCTGAATGTTACAGCATTAAGGGAAAAAAAAAAAAAAAAAAAGGAGAGGGAGAGGGAGAAGAAAAAGAATCTTGCAGTAAATAACTAATATGCCTGGAACTTCTCAGGAGGCACCAGTCCTTGCCGAGCAGCCAGAGGAGGTGGAGGGGTGAGAGGTGGGGAGGATCAGCAGACCCATGCAGCTGCTCACAAGACCAGAGCAAAAGCATGCCTGCGTTTCTTGGAGGTGAGCTAGTTGCACATTGGTTCCCAAAAAGGCAACTCACTCTGTGGGCCTCAGCACCTGCCCACAGCAGCCCTGCTCTCAGCCAGGATGAGGACAAGATGAGGAGCTAGCGGTAAGCCTTGGTTTGTTGTGTCTCTATACAAAAGTCATTGCCTTTGAGGGCTTGGTCAGTAATATTGAGATTTGAAACTACTTTCTCCTCTTTATAAGAATTAAAAGCAATAAATTCATGAGAAAAAGGAAAACTATCTCCCTTCTCTTTTCCCCCCTTCCTGATACAGAACATGTCTCTCTTTCTTTTCTTTCAAGTAATGGCAGCTCACCAACAGGGACAAATCTCTGCAGCCGAACCACTGACTAGACTCAGGTTTGGCAATCAGCTGGGCTGCAAGCCCAGCCCGTCCCAAAGGGAGAGACCTCCAGACCCCCACAGGAATATGGGGACCAGGGGCTATGCAGTGACCTCAAAAGTCCTGGGAAGCAGTTTGCAAAATTTCTGTGTGAGCAGGAGAGAAAATAAAACAAAATTAAAAACAAAGAATCATCTCCATGCATGCACATGAGTCAAGAAACAGAATGGGAGCAGGCAAAATAGACGCTTGGAAACAGAATGGGAGCAGGCAAAATAGATGCTTGAAGCTCATTCTCCAGGATGAGTGATTCTTCAAGCCCCAAATTCCCAAGAAGAGGCAGCCCCCAACCCAGGGAAGGCAAAGAGTCCACCCTGACGCCCATGCAGGACCTCCCACCGTCTCAGCACACACAGCAGGACTCACTGCTCCCCTCTGGTTTTGGGGGCACAGAGGCAGGAAGTCCATATTCAGCAAGGAAGTGATGATCTTTCACTCTGTGTTTACTATGACTGCCATAATAATTGCCATGGTTTTAAGCCTTTCATCTCCATTGAGATGGGAAAAAAACTAAAGGTGACATTTCTAGGGAAATGACCTATGTTCACTGCAATGCCACTGAGGACCACAAGTCCCTTAAGGGCCAAAAATATTACACACGAGGCTTGCACTTGCTTTTTCTCAACAGTGTTTTTCCTCTCTGCCCTCAAAGATTTGTAGCCAGTTTCTCAGAAACTTTGGAGTTTGCGATTTCTTTTATTTCACTGTTGCTTTTGCCTTCAAACAAGAAAAGAAAGCAAGAGCAGCCACAGCACTGTGGGAAGGCAGGAGTTTCCTCTCAGCCAAACAGCCACACCTACAGCACTTCAACCACTACAGAAGGCTTGACCTTCAAAATCAACCCAAACCTGGCCTATCAAACAAAACCACCTTCTTTGCACTACATGGATATAAACACAAGGACCAGAGGACATGAGCAGAGATATGCTGAGCAACACATTCCTGCAGCTATCACAGAGCTGCAATGCTCCCGAGCCAACCTCCCAACACAGCAGTGGTCATCTGCACTCAAGAGACCCAGATTGTTCCAGTGTTTCCCATGGGGACATACAGAGCAAATTTGGTCCTCATGGGTGCAGCCCCTCAGCAGTAAAAGCAACACTGGGATCACTGAACAGATCTGAGCCCCATTCTTGTTCTGGGATGGAAGCAGAATCATTTTCCATAAGGGATCAAAGCTCCATTAGTAGGGATGTGACTGTTAGTTGATCAAAAAAGTCTTTGCCATTTCTGGAGACAGAATAGTGGATTCAGGTAAATTCTTGCTGCTGTAATGAAGGATGATAATGCCCTGCCCAAATGAAGAAGATCCATCGTTATATGACAATGCATGTGTCTAGACAGCTGCTCTCAAAAGCCTGCCAAAAACATTTCACACTGCTCGTTTTCGTAAGCTCAGAAACTCCTAGCCAGGCTGTGCAAACCCTTTATAATTCCCTTCACTGTAGGGCTATGAAGGGCTTCAACAGAATTTTACTTGAAGCCGTGTCTGCAAAAATATCACAGCTAAGGTGGCAAGTCCCCAGCAACCACACAGCTGTCTGCACTATGTCCAGGGCTGGCTTGATAGCATAAGAAAACCAAAACCTCCTTACTTTTTCCAAGCAGAAGCCTGTGGTACTTCAAAAAACATTTACATTAAAACTAATAAACCCCACAATACACTTTCTTTCTCAGACACCAGAGCACTTTCTAAATACCAAGGTGACTGTGACCAAAAGTCACCATGGCTTAACAAATTTGGGTGAAGTGACTTCTCAGCGGTTTTAGCTAAAGGGCTTTGCCTCACATTTGCAGCAGACAAGGAGCACACACGGTCACCACAACTCGGTCAACATTCAGCTATGATGACGAACCACCTCCCTGCAGCCTCAGAGCCCACGAAGTGAAGCATTATCCCCATTTTGCAGACAGGACAAATGGAAGCTCAAGAACAAACCACACACACACACAAAAAAACAAACTCACCCAGCCAGAGAGGTGAAGTTTGGAGCCGTGCTGCCCCATCACATTCCTGGATGGAAAAAGGGGATGCTTGAAGGATGAGGGATGATGGCAGCACCAGGCACAGCCTGGCAGGAGGTAAATGGGCTGGGGCTTATGGAAAGCACATGGGACCAAGAGGAGCTTAGCAAGTGCCAGCCAGCAAGGAAGATCCTGGGGCCATAAGGCAAAAAAAGAGCAAAAAAATGGACAATTTGACCCTGTCCTTACAAATAGATGCTATAGACTTTATCCCACATAGGACAACTGCACTGAGAAAGACTGCCCCTCTTGCCCCAGAATTTGTGACCCTCTATGTCACAGCTTTTTGGGTGCAAGTAACGTCCATGCCTGCACAGGCAGATGGGGATGAACGCTATGACTGGTACCAAGCTGGGCTGATCTTTCTCTTAAAAAACTGTTTCCAACTCCAGCACAAGAATGCCCACAAGCTCAGACATCCCAAATGGCAAAAATCAGGCAAGTGCTGAGTACTGCCCTCCTTAGAGACTTCAGCAACAAACATCTTAGTAAAATCACAATGGGTCACCTGCATGTACTCCTCCAAAAATGTATTTGGCTCAAACCTGCTCCTCCCTGATCTCCTCTGACGTAAGTCTGTATTTCTCCATTAATAGCTGAGGTGCTGCTGACACCCTGTGCAGGAGGGTGTTCCCCTTTCAGAGCTTATCTCCTTCCAGAGCTTCAAAGTCTCAGTGAAATAACCAGCTGCAGCTCAGGGTAGAAATCAACACTGGGACCAGCAGCTCTCATGAACTACAATAGCACTAGAATTTCCCTCAGTGTTACCGGAATTTATAGGGTTAGACATGCTAATATATCCAACCCACCAAGGACTGAAACTTTGTACCTATACAGTGCAAGAATATGTTCACTGAAAATGTCATAACACATGTACAATAAACTATGATTGCATTTTCAGAGAAGGAAATCAAGGCACCTATAGCAGCAGAAAGTTGTTAGAGAGACAACGTACTACAATCAAGGAAAAAAAAACTCTGGTTTGCCCCATTTTACAGCCTATCACAGACACATGCTCCCAAGCACCCAAGTCTTTCCTCACTAACTGAGGAACCAACCACCCTTCTGGGGTAACACCTCAATCTTTGGGTTTTGTTCCCATTTTAGCATGTCTCCAACACTGAAGAGAGTACCTGATCAGAAAAGCACCCAACATCACTGCTGGTCTTCCAAGGTTGGATTTACTACAGCAAGGCCTAGGAAAGAGGATCTGCCTAGCCTGGAGGCCAGAGGTCCAAAACTCAAGCCAAAAAGTAACTCATTCCCTTTCCTAACAAACTGTGTTTTCAGCTGGAAGTCGCTTGGCTGCCTTCCTACCAGAGGATGCAGCAGGTCAAGACAAGGGTTCATTCCCGGCCAGGCCAAGCAGGGACATGAAACACAAGAACAGACACACATTGCAAACATGGGCTGAAACATCAGGGGGACTGCATCTGCTGGGCTGTCCTCGGACAGCAAGGGACGCTCCTGGCCAGGGCTGCCAGGCTCCAGGAGGCACCAACCCGCAGTAGAGCAAGAATAGGAGAAGTACTGAGGCACAGGGAAAAGTAGCCAAGGCAAGTCTACAGGCACCCAGCTGCACTGCACCTGCCTCGTGAATACCTTTGGTTTCTTGTTTCTGTGAAAATCAAATACGGTGGCATTCTATAAGAAAAATGTCACTTAAACTCCTTATTAAAGGTAATTTCCTCTCCCACCCCTTTTCATTAGCAACATTCAAGCATTCATCAAATGATCCTGCTATTTCCAGGCAAAATGTTAGTCTTCTTATGAAGAACCTATATATTAGCACCGTCTATTGTTATAAATGTAAAAAGTTCTACCGAAAAATCAATTCAGAAGCAGTGTACCATCCATCTGAACAGGAATTTACCTTAAATAAACCTCACACACAGGGAAACCCATAAGTGCTTGGGGAAAAATGTTCACATGGGGAAAAGATGCAGCAGCAGTCACATTACTTTTACCTTCTAGGCAGTAGCTTTCCACTTAAATACTATACAGTGCACCTGCTTATTATTCTTATTACACAATATCACATTTAAGTCCATGCTGTAAGCATCCCACTCATCGCAAAAAGACTTCAGGAAGGGGAGGAGAAAAAAAACCAAAAACCCAACCGAACAACAAAAAACATTAAAGGAAAGTAATCTATAGTAGCACATTACACCACACCAATTTCAAGCAGGCTGTCATTCTGATCACGCCAGATGGCATTTTGACTCCAACAGTATCCTTTGGTGAAACATCCTTTTTACAGCATTATTCTTTCTACGCAGAGCCCTTTTGAAATGAATGGTACAAATTCTCCTAGTAATTTCAAAAGGACTGTGTTGCTCAGAGCACTTGAACTTTTCACATCATCTTTTCCAATAACTTGCAAAGCAGCAAGTCCAAAACAGGCCATCTTTAAGGAAAGAATTAAAAATACATAAATAAGCACCTGCCTTGGGAAGGAACTACAGAACAGGGCTGTGAATCCCAACTCAAGGGAGCCTTACGTGCCATTCCAGATCCAGGCCAACTCAGAAAATCACTTAAGTACCTGATTAATATGCGCTTAAGTTGCTTTGACTTCCGTAGGACTTAAGCCTATGCTTACGTGCTTTCCTGTACAGAAATACTCTCTTAAACCAGATCCTGTTTTGTAGGGAAGCTGCATACACACACATGCAGCTCATGCCCTCAGGAAAGCTCTGGCTCCCCAGCCTAGCTGCAAATTAGACTGCCTTAATTTTTTGGTCTATAGGCAGGCACGGTGTTTCACCCAGAGCTTAAAATAACCGCTCTGAGTTTTGGAAGTGCTTTAACTGGGACAGAGACTTTATGAAGGGTCAGCTCTAGGTTTTAGACTTGGTAAGTGATGCAAAGGCTGATGAGAGACGCTACAACACAACCGAGTTGCAGATCTGTCCAAGAAGAGAACTGTCCCCCGGGCTCAGTTACATCTGCTCTGGAACACACTGTGGACCAGCCCTGGGCTGTGCACACCCAGCAGGTACCAGGAGGAACTTCCACTGGTCCCTTCAGAGCCACCACTTTGCCTAGTGGGGTATGGGTTATGGCTCACAACACCACAGGGTTTTGTCCACATGTACAAACCCACAGCCAAAAAGCTCTCAGCTTCAAATGGGACACCACATTTCAACACCTCTCCATGCTACCCATGAGGAAGAAAACCATTTCCTCCCAGCCTTCCACCACAGAAAAACACTATATGAGGACCCCACTGGCATCCCTTTCCTCCCAGGATGCTCCATGCCAAACCCAGCAAGCTCTTGGATTCCCAGGCTGGACATTCCCAATTCACTGTGCCACAGAGTAGAAGGGTTATGGTGCAATGCTGCAACCAACTGCTCACAAAGGACCATGGTTACTGGCCCACATTATGTTTGCAGCCAGCACCATGCAACTCAACATATCTGCTAGTACTGCTAGTGCAGCACTGTCTCACATAGGCAACCATAGAGCCAAGAGCACGGAAGGATGCAACAATGACAGAAAGCACTCTTTTAGTCATGCCCAGCAAGGTGGGCTGATGGATTACAGCAATAACCAAAAGGCATCTGAACCAGCCTTATCATCAAGGAGCTCTTGTGTTTCAAAATAGAACCTCAGCCAAAAAAAGCCCCTTTGCCCAACCCCTCCTCTTATGAGATAATCTCTTGCTATTACAGTTAATTGCAAGCACATTATTCCTACAGCTTCTCTGACAGAAAGGAAGTCCTACTAGGTAGGAGCTTGGTTTTTCCCATTTTGCCCATTCTCAAGGCAGTGCAATAAATTATTACTATATATGTCGGCTTTGCAGACAACTAAAGCACTCATGCTGAGTGCCTGCGCAGGGGCATGCTGTTTCTCAGTGTGATCTGAAATAGCCAAGATATTAAAAATCCCACAAAGAAATGAGTTTCTAATGGAAAAATTGATGGGCCAGATGTTGACACTGATGATGATTTTGCTAGCTGGGGGCAGAGCCCAAACCCCTCTAGGTTAGAGGGCCTCACCCTTCCCCATTCCTCAATGACCCACATTACAGTCTAGTTGTTTCCACATCCACCCACCCCTTGGGTTACTCACCCAGAAGGGTGATGCACACTATCCTTTCCAAGCCCTAGCCCTTCCTCTGCATTAATCATCACTCCCAAAGCACGTGGATAAAGGTGATCAGCCCTCCAGTGCTGAAGTTGGCATGGGAGAAGAAACACTTCACCATAAGACATCAAATGTTGCATCGAGGTTTTGGATTCCACTGGCTCGAAGGCTCCACACAACCCTCCATTTGGGGAAGACCCAACTGAACAAAACCCAACTCTACTTGGACACTCTGTTCAGCAGTGCAAGATGACTTCATTTTACCTCTTAAAATCCCTCTCTTTCTTCTGGATGCCACCCAGGAAAGATATTACAAGAAATCACTGTGGATTCAAGATCTCAAGGTCTTAAGATCAAGCCCTTTGCCAGGCAGCAGGAAAGGATCAGGACAGCAAAACACACACTCCCAGTAGACCTACGACTTCTCTGTGCCTGGGACTGGTGTCCAATTTAAACCCACACTGGCCATTTTAAACTACTTATCCCCACACGACAAAACAGGCTCCAGGAGGCAACACAGCTGCCTGATCCGTCAGCTCTGTACCCAAAGCCAAGATCAAAGGTGTTGGTTACCAGGGCTGCCGCATGGAGGGCACCAAGCGACATTGTTCCCTGCTGCAACACAAATTTCAGGGCTTTTTCGCCCCACCCCAGGACATCCTGCACCCTGTGCAATTGGATCCTGTATCTCCTGTAGCAAGGGGGCTTGCAGAGCCTGACTGAAGTCTCAACCTGCACTCCCACACAGAGAGGCATGTGAATTTGAACTGGAGGGTCCCTGTGCAAGTCTTGTGCTGAATACGAAATGTACAGTGGTGTCAAGCTTTTCAAAACACACAGATGCCAAAATATCTGCTGATAAGACAAATTACAGAAGCAATTAGAGACCACATAGTGACTGCAGGGGGAAGGACAGCCATCGCTGCAAGCCTGCCCCAGGGGAGTGCAGCATCCCAATGCGCCTCCCACAAGAATAAAACCAAGCACCATCCAAAAGTGAAAAGAAAATAGAAAAGTGTCGTGATTTGAGCTGAACCCAGGACAAAAAGTTTACTGCTTGTGTCATTTAAATATGGATTTCTCTACAGAAAAACACAAGGCACCTGCCTGCCTCCCTCAGACCCTGTACAGAAACACATATTCCTTCAAAGGTGCCAACAGAGCAGATAAGATCAGGAGTGACAAAGTGGCACGAGATGGAGAGTAGCAGGGTGCTGCAACTTTGCGTTTCAAAGAAACAAACTCTTTTACCACCAAGTTTAATTAAGTATCAATAAAGGGTAAGACTTCAGAAAAATGCAGGTAGTTTCAGGACCTACGCTTGTGCAGAGTCCCTTGCCCACTTTTTGGTATGTTAAAAAACAAACAAACAAAAAGAGGTTTTCAATAGTTTCTTTCTCTCCTGGTTGCTGTGGGAAAGTCTTGCGCAAACCATGGTAGAAGCTACTTTGAGATTCAAACATGAAGCAAAACCAAAAAACATGGTTTTCTCCAAATTATAGTGTGAAATTTCAATAGAAGAGAATGTATTTTCTTTGAAGACAGCACCATCCTTTCAAGCTGTGCTTCAGTTGCCTGAATCACGTGCCCAAGACCACCAACATGATGCAATTTCCATCTCTAAAGCTTTGGTCTTGTAGGATTTACTCGTTTAAGCTGCAAGAGAGGGAAGCGCATTACATACTGCTGACGGCGTGCATTTGCGTGTGTGAACAGAGATGAGGATGAGGTGAGATTAGGACAAGCCTGCAGGGAATTAGCCCTATGGGTTATTTATTCCATGACACCACACATTAAAAGCGCTGACTGTCCCTTTGGCCTTACGACGGCTCGTGAGTTATCAAACACGTTTTATATAGAAAAGAAGGGGAGGAGATGTTATCATCCAGGTAAATATCCCAATAAACAAACAGTGCATTCAATGAACACCACTTTGCATGTGATTATCATGACATTTCCCAGGATCCCAGAATGCCTTACATCTTGGGTGGGTGGGCTGGATCATTCCCAGATGACAGGCAGGTATATTGAGCCAAAGAGGCCAACTCCTCAGCCCATCATTTCAGGGTCCTCAGGCAGGATCAGCCTTGCCCAGTATGCTCCAGTTCATATCACCCACAATTAAAGCCTCACAGTCCCACCCCAACACAGACAAGTGCCCTGCTCATGCCCTGTCCCCCTGGATCAGGCTTCACTGAGGCTCTCAAGGGATTTACTAGTGGAAACCAGGTGGCCTCATTCCTACTGACCCATTCTCACCATAACATACTTCTCATTTCTGAGCGACTGGCTGCTCTCTCTTGGTTCTGGTTAATATTATTTGTGTTTTAATGCTTTCTAGGAACCATTCCAGCTTTACATCACAAGAAATACCACTGGGTAGGGGAAACACTTAATCTGCCTGGCCGTGCTTTGAGTACTTCACTTTGGGAACTGGTCCAAGCAGTCAGATAAACAGCACTGCCTACCTCATGGCCAGAGTTCTCCCCACAAACACTCAGCCCCACTGGGGAAGTGGCCCATAGGTCTGAAGGTGGCTTTCCCCAAGGTTGAATTCTGGAACTCCTCCAGAAATCTGTCAGCAAGCAAAATAAAGAGGAAACCCACACAAGCTTGAGATCAAAGGACTCTTTGTGTTCCTTTTCTTCGCAGACACATGGGGTATTTCCAATTTTCTTCCTCTTGGTCTCATGGGCAGCTGATCTTTCCACAGCCATCATTGCCATAGTACATGTCTGTCTGAGGCTGAGCTAGTGTTGTACAACTCCCAGGAGGAGGTTTCCACAGCACCACTTACCAAAAGGGGAAACTGAGGCATGGAAAAGCACAGGAGGCACTTTTCCAAAATTCAAGAATCAATTCACTTTAGACTATCAATTCTCGTACTATCATTGAGCCTGGCCTGTTTAACTTACGAATTTCCACATGGACCTCACCAGAACACAACAGGCCTATTGGGAATTAGTGAAGGGGCTCAAAATTACAGAAAGAATCTGTGACAGAGCTGAAAACAGCAATATTGGATTTTTTGGGTTCACAACCCAACCTATAAAATATTTCTCCATCTCTCAAGGGCATCTGTTTTGTAGGATTCCTAGGATTTTACAAAGTGGCACCCAGGTCAAACAAACAAACAAAAGCCCTTGGCTGGAGCTAAGTACGGGTACTAATGGTTTGGTGCCCCAGGAGAGACAGCACAGGATACAAAGTTTGGTCCTATTAAAACATACAAATTGTTATCTCTTCTCCTATCCTTCAACCTTGAAAAAAGGCAGGAAAGATAGCAAGAAAGTGGCCCACCTTTGTAGGAAAACAGCAGGCCTCTGGGTAGGAGAGCTCCTGGGCAGGATAGACCAAGCCCTATACAGACCATGCTCCATGTCCAGCTCCCACCCTGGGACCACACAGGACCCCAGCAATGCTGCTGCAGCAGCATCACATCTCCTCACTTCCCTAGGGCCCCTGCACACAGACTGACCTTTGCACATCACTTCACAGACTGACAAAACGCCTAAAACCAGAGCATAGGCAGACCTGTTTGTCCAGCCCATAATATACCTTTGTTTTTAAGCAAGAAGCTGTTTTCTCTGCTGAGCGGGGACGTAACCAGATCAACTTATAAATCAGCTCCTCATCTGCAATTCCACCTCTCATTTGCAGTTTGTGCATTATTTACTCTCACAAAGAGGATGCAAAAGAAAACAAAAAGAAAGAGAGAAAACCCAATCAAGAAGATCTGCTCTTTGGGACAAGCTTAAAAGGGGAATATTCACTGTCACCAGTAAGCCCCAGGGAGGGGAGAGGAGAGGATAGGGGAGCTCAGTGTTATGACACATTAATTATTTATCCACAGGTTTTCTCAGGAACTTGTAATCCACGCCCAGAATCTCAAGAGCACGCCCACAGGGTGCAGGCAATGAAGAAATTAGGGAGGGAGAAGTGGAGGAGATACCTTAACTCAGCAGGAAAGAATTAAGAATTTGAGGCCAGGGGTTATCAACCAGACAGAATTCCCCAGTTACGTAGCTGAGAGGAGGAGGAGGGTGAATATCCCAAAGAAGGCTGAACACTGTTAGGTTCCCAAAATACAGAGAGCACAGCAACAGGAACAATGGACCAAGGGCACTACATTAAAATACAGATTTCAGAGCATCCACCATCATTAAAAAAAAAAAAAAATCCTCAGAAGCTTATTCTACCTCTCTCCAGCAAACCATGTTGCAGTGCCATGTTGCAGCAGAGCTCTGTGCAGCACCTGAAGGTCTCCCATAAATTTGTTCCCCAGGAGAACTCTGCTTATCTCCCACCATCAAGTAAAAACACTTGTGCACGATTTTTAGTCAATATTTTAGTGTTTTGGAGGAGAGGGAGCTTTGTGTCATACTGTTTTTCTTAAACTGAAGAGGAACTACAAAGCTTGAAAAAGATATTCTGGAGAGGTCTGTGGGTTTTATAGGGGGAAGGTGATTAGGAGTTATTTTTTGTCAAAAACAGGACGTGCTTTTTCCTGTTTCTTTCTAATTTCCCCACACACACATGCAAACACACTTCCCAATTTTCCACTCAAGTGCTAGTTTTGAACCCTCCACAGCAGCAATCTCTGCTCCACCATTGATATGGGGAGCACCCTGACAGGCTTGCACTACCCCAGCATCTGAAATGCCCTTCTTCCAAACTTCAAACTAAATCCCCTGGGTTTTTTTCCTCCATCAAATTAACCATTGCTCCTCCTCTTATATATCACTAACTAGCAGTCTGAATCAACACATCTCAATTTTGGGAGGAGGAACCATTTAAACCACCTTGTTTTCACACCAGAACCACTGACTGTGCCACATCCAGCCCAGCAGGTCACTCCCCTCCACATCCTCCTGAGCCAATCCAGCTTCCAAGCACTGTTTTTGTGAAGGTCCTACAAACCCATCCACTACACAATGTAGTAACTGTTTGCTTAGACTTTTTGGTTGGTTACTTTTGTTTTGTTTTTTTCTTTAACCAAGTGACATTTTTCAAACCAGATAACTTTTTCCACTTCAGATGTTAACAAAAGAGTGTAGGGGAAATGGTAAGGAAACTAATCAGTTCATCTTTCTCCTCTAGTTCGATGCAACACTGGCCTTACTCTCATGCAGTAGCAGCACTTTTCAAATATATTTCTTTCACCAAAATGTTTGAATGCTGCAGAGAAATTATCTACTAAGATGACTGGCCTATACATCCTCTCTTTTCTACCAGTTTTCAATCAGCATTGATGAATGCATTAGAAATAGCTGTTCTGTTGTGTCTTTCACCAAGCTCCTTCAGATCATATACAATGTCCCTCCTGCTTTTAAATGCCACAAGGTGCAGAGCAGCTCAGGCATCAGGAACACACACCACACAAAGCCCCTAAATCCACTCCAGGCTAATACACAGCAATCAGGAGTGCAAGGTTTAGGACTAAAGTTTTTAACTTCTAAAGTCCCACATGTTGTCAACGAAAGTCAGCCACAAATCCACGAAGGTAGCAGCACTTGGAGATTATTGGCTGAGGCTGTCAGAGCAACCTCAGGAGAACAAGGGTAGATCCTCCCACACCCCTAGTCTAAAAGCTGTTCTTTGTGATTACATTTAGCTCAAGTCTCAAATGTGAGACTTACTCATAATAGGAAAAGAACATGGTAGGATTAGACCACAAGCAGTCACAAGTGTGCACCAAGAGCCTCACCAATTTCCACTCCAACTTTCTTTTTCTCTAAATCCTTCCCCAACACACTTTTCCATTCATTCTCTCCCCTCCTGCTGCCTCCTCTCCCCTCCACCCCCTCTCAAAAAATCAAGCTGGGATCCAGCCTAAATTTTCTCCCTATATAATCTGTCCAAAGTCTACAAAATACTGACTTGTGGTCACTATAGAATCACAGAATCGTTTAGGTTGGAAAAGACCTTTAAGACCAGAGTCCAATCAGTACTGCCGTGTCCCTCAGAGCCACATCTGCATACAACTTCAACACCTGCACAGATGGTGACTCTACCATGTCCCTGTGCAGCCTGCTCCAATGCTTGACAACCCTTTTGTCAACCTGGTGATGAAATTTTTTCTAATATCCAACATAAACCTCCCTTGGTGCAACTCGAGGCTGTTTCCTCTTTTCCTATTGCTTGTTATTGAGAGAAGAGACAAACCCCCATCTCACTACAACCCACCTTCAGGTAGTTATAAAGAGTGATAAGGTCTCCTTGAGCCTCCTCTTCTCCAGGCTAAAGAACGTCTGTTCCCTCAGCCGCTCCTCATAAGGCTTGTGCTCCAGACCCTTCACCAGCTTCATGTCTGGACACACTCAATGTCTGTCTTGTAGTGACGAGCCCAAAACTGAAAACAATATTCAAGGTCAACTACATAAAGAGGACCCAGGCTTGCAGGTGGGAAGTAAAACTTTATCTGTTTTATATAGCCTCATAGCAATTTGCCATGATGGTCAATCTAGGTGGAAACCCAGCCTGCACATTTCTGTTACTGTTTGACCAGCACCTTGCCTTCTAGAGCAAGGTCCGGTCCCCAAAAGCAATGATTTGCTGTCACTTCTGTTCCAGCGAATGCTTTTTCATAAAGGAAAGGAACAAGAAGGAGAGAGGTGGCAAGGAAAGCCACAAGATCTCCATCAGTGCACCCTACCGTGGTCACTGGGCTTGCAGGGACAGGAAGTGGGGACAAGCAGTTGACACTGGGCATCATGGAAATTCAGCTTTGCCTTTCCCCTTCAGTCCTGCTCTGTTCTTAAAAAAAAAAAAAAATAAAAAATAAAAAAGCAAAAAAAAAAAACAAACAAGGGAGAGTGGAGCGCACTAAAGGATTGAAGGTGCCACGACACTTATGCAAGACAAGAGACAAGCCCTGCCGCAGCACCCAGGTGTGGTGGAGGGAAGAGGAAGCTTTGTCCATTAGGGATCTCATGCCATTCAGCTCTGTTTTCTCCTGAGAAATGTGAGATGAGGAGGATGCAAGCATGTTACCAAAGAAGCAACGGCAATTGGGTAACACCACACTAAACGTGAGGCTGGAGGGGTTACACAGCACCGTGGGAAAGCAAGACTCAATCTCAACATCCCCCACTGCCCCAGCAGCCTGTAGGGATGGGCCATTTCAAAAGCCCAGGCTCTGCTGAAAAGCATCAGCCATGACTCCAGCACCACCTGCTCCCCTGACCACCAGCTCCACAAGGGTTTCCTCACTGGCCAAGAGGCCCATGACCGCTCGCAATGTCACACTGCCCACTCAGAAAGGCAACGCTGAAATCTACTCCTCTTTTCCATGAGCTAAGCGAAACAGCTTAAATATTACCCAGCGCTGCCAGCCCTTGTGATGGGTAAATGCTTTCACGATCAAGGGGACATCTTTATTTAAATGGCATCTGTATGGCAGGTGGAACATCAGCTTCATCACCCAATTCATTTGTGTCAACCCCTTATGCAACCAGGTGCAAGTATGCCCTGTCACTCACTCAGTCTGCTCATACAAAAAGACAATGTGCCAAGCTGGGGCACGGAAGGCAAGCATGCTGACCCCTCTATTAAAATCAGCATCATCCAGCTTTTTATAGAAAACAGCTGATCTCCTAAAGACTCCCTGTTAACATAAAATGAATTGCAAAAACTTTAAGGCCAGCCACATGGCTCGGGATCTGCCCGCCCAGGTACGTAGTGACTTCAAAATATAAAAAGCTCACGGAGAAGATGCCCAGCGCAGATCACCTTATTTCAGGAAGAACAGGGCTTTTTTCCTCCATGTTTTAGCTTACTCCACCTTCCAAAATAGCCTGAACTAAGTCAAAAAAGGCATGTTCATTTTGGAATGAAACAGCATGCATATGAAGCGCTCTCATAAGAGCTGTGGCAGAACAACTTGTTCTTCAACAGTTATTCTGAACCACAGCTCAGTAACAGATCCAGAGTACGTCTCCATAAATGAGACGCTGTGTTGATCTGACAACCCAGTTAAAGTGGTGGGTAGAAGCTTAAAGCCTTCACAAAAGCATAAGGTCTCGCTGACAGCTCCCTTGAACTAAGGGCACGCTGACCCGAGAAAAATGGGACATCATTCACTTCTTTTCTAGAGACCTGCTTCCCAACTTCCAAAACCATCAGTCCAGCCTCAAAGTTGGTAACTGTGGCTTAAAAACTAACACAATAAAAATTAGTGTGTTTAAAGTCTTCCCTCTATTGGCACTCTGTATAGAGAGCCCTTTTCCCAAAGCTTTCCTACGCAACCACGAGATCTAGAACCTTTAGTTTATTTTAAATGAAAGATCAGATATTAGAGGAAATTACAGACTTAAGGGAGTAAGGGCTATAAAAGACTTGATTAAGGGCAGAGCTTACAACAAGATCAAAATCAATAGAAATCACTGAACACCTTGAACATTGAAGGTAAGACATTGAAAATCTCAAATTAAAACTCCGGTTTGCTTGTTACTATTATTTGTGATTGCAAGGTCCCAGATCAAGAAGTACTTCAGAAGAATGACCTTTACTCTCACTGCCTTCACACAGACTGAACACTGCCTTCCTGAAGGGAGACTATTTCTTGAAATACACTGTTAGTGTTTTTCTCCTCTCCTTCAAAATTTCACTCAGCACTACAAGCACTAGTCAAAGCAATGCCTTTCCG
Organism: Strigops habroptila; assembly: GCF_004027225.2. NCBI lineage: Eukaryota > Metazoa > Chordata > Aves > Psittaciformes > Psittacidae > Strigops > Strigops habroptila. Next base: position 36,677,830 of record NC_044284.2, on the reverse strand, counting down.
CATGCTCTGTTTCCCCGTCAGGCTCTCAGTATCGAGGTCTCCAGCACTGTGGGAAAATCTTTAGGAAGCAACATTTAAACAAAATAAACTGCAGAAGTCCCCCTAAAAAAAAAAAAAAAAGGTTTCACATGCTTGGGGTTTTATATAATAGCTTGTTTTTACAAAATGCATATTCAGGATCCAGTTTAAATCAGTGTCTTCTTACAGCCACCCTGTCTAAAACATGCACTTACTTCCTTTTCAGCAATGTGAATTTGTTCACCGTGGCCAACTCATACCACATCCATGTATTAGATAAATATGCATATATATATGCATACATATAGGAGCATGCTGTCTCATCTGGAGGTAGCTATGACTGACACAAGGCTTATTCAGCTACAAGAAGGGTTACTAAAGCATTATCTGCACTCAAAGTGGTTTAGTGTTACTGGGCTGAAAGGAAACAGAGAGACATCCTGTTTATAGGCTGTAGAGCCCCAATGGATAAACAAGTGCACCTCAGTTTAAAGTAGAGGGAGGTGGGGGAAGCAGGAGGAGAGACTTAGCGGGTATCAGGATAGTGAAATACTAGTTAAACTGGATGCCTGGCAGCACAACCCAAGGCTGCTGGGCGGCCCCACGTGCTGCAGAGCTGCAGAATGTACAGAATGTGCCACCGCGCCGGGGCTGCCGGCTCCTCTGACCCCACCACGGCTGGACCCTGCTCATCTTTCACACCGATGCTGGGCTGCTTCCTGGCACCCGGTGACATGACACCGGAGCTGTTTTTCCACCCCCTGCCTTTCTGTTCTCCTAACACACACCCACACCGCCAAAGCTTTCTATGTATTTTGTTTTCCATCTGCCAGCAGGGCCATGCCGTGGATGCTCGGGGATTTTGCAAGGTCAGAACAGGAAGGGCGTCGTGCAAGGTCAGGGCTCACTGCGGCCATGTCTTCTCTGCTAGCAATGCAGGAAAGCTGATAGCCTTCCCTTGGCATCAACTGCCCAGCCACAGGTAGAGGTGGACGCTGGGCTGGACGGAGGTGGTTTGAGCTGATCTGGTGTCTCTGCTGTAAGCCCACTTCCCAGCTACAGCAGGGAGGAGACATCCCCAACACACGTCCCTGCCACTTCCCTCTTGACATGAAAACACTGAAGGTCCATCTCCAGGTTAGAGGAAGGCACAGGCTTAATCTCCTTAGAATTATCACTTGCATACCCTTGGCTGGCAACAGTAAGTGGGTCCAGGCCAGAACTGTGGGATGGATGCAAGAAATGGGAGACCCACATGAAAACCCTGCAAACATCCTTCTGCTTCTGACATTAACAATGGACTGAAAATGATAGAAAAACTTGAGGTTTTACCTTGGTCCAGATCCAACAGTCCCTTGTACCTCTTGTGAGCATAAACCCACAACATTCTTCTGCTCTTGGACTGCCCTTGAACAGGAGGCAAAAACTCTCTGGCCACTCAACACCTCTCCAGGCACCAATATCATGGCAATGGAGACTCACTGGGCCAATTCCATGACGCCACAGGCTAAATCCAGTCCCTACAGCAAACCTTCCCCCAATACCACTACAATTCTGCAAAGAGCTGGCAGACAAGGATACCTGGGCAGTGTTGACAACACCCTACCAAGCCATAGGCAAACTGGGCAGGGAACATGGCACACCTGCCAGGCTCAGACAAGTAACAAGCCCCAAAGACACTCTTCCTACCTGGTCAATCTTTGTAAGAAGTGACTTCTTCCAGTCCTGCTTTCCACATCTTTGCTGCTCCACGGATCACTTTTTTCCCTCCTCACCAGTGAACATGGGAGATGGATTCACATCCAAAGCCTACATCCTTACCCAGTTTAGATTCCCCTGCTTTCAGTTACAGGGCAAGCATCCCAGCCCAGCATGCAGAAGAAGATTTGAACAGAGCACTGATACCTCACAGGATAACCTGAAACAAGAGACCCAGGTCTAGGTTCCAGTGTGACTTTTCCCATCTCTGTTGCCTTTTTATTTTTCACTGCCTTACTTTCTTTATAAGCCCGGGAACTCTCTGCAATTGAGATAAAAACCCCAACATGTTCTATAGCGCTTCTGAAAGACTCCACTCGAACCTCGTCCAAAGCATGAGCAATGGAGAATTACCCCTGCGTGTACAAGCAGAGCTTGCTGGCGATGCCAGCATTCACCCTTTGAGCACTTCCATCATAATGTGGCTGGCACAGGCAGTGCTTCACAACCACAACAAAAACCCCACAGTTCTGCAAGGACACACAAAAACAGGACCTGCCCACACTCTGACAGGCCCTGGGGATGAGGCAGCACTGCCAGGTCCTCAGCCGATGAACTGAGGACCAGGGAACCTGAGAGCTACTCCCAAAAAAAAAGTCCTGAGCAAGTCATTTCTCATTTGTTTCCTATCCTACTCTTTGTCTCGTGCAACCGAGACTGGTCTGACTCATAACAGGTTTCCGCGGGGCCTGACATAACAGGTTGACGGACTCGCCTTGAAATAAAACAGCAGCACATGAGGTGGCTGTGTTTTGGCCAAAAAGCACCCAAATTCAAGACAGCCCTCAGAGGCATAACTCCAAGGTCAATAATTGTTAATGAACATCTTGCTCATCAGCTCCATGTAGTCCTGAAGCCTTTATTTTGCTTTCCTTCTAGCTGGAAAGAAAGTTCATTGAGAATGAAAGCTAGTGACTCGCAGGGAGGAGTGACAGATGCTGCCTGCCTGCATGTGTGAAAAAACTCCGACAGGCAGAAATCACGCACCTCACATGTCTTATGGTGGCAGTGAAGCAATAAATAATCTAATAGACTACTAAGGCTCATAGTAATAATGTTGTGCTCCCTTTTCGGAAGCCACTCCCCATGCCGGATGACATCTGCTATGGTATAGATGTTCCTGGAACAGGGAGATATTTTTAAATCTCCCAATGTGGCACAAAACTGTGAGTGTATCAGCCAAAATACCAGCCACCATAGCATTTATATATAGCTTTGCACATACTGCCTATAGACGGAAATGTAGACAGATACATGGTATCTAGCAGCATTACAAACAGACATTCTGCTGCTGGTCTTAAAGTACTTGAGAGAAGAAATTTCCCAGCCAGCAGCCCCATGCATCTTCTCCATCGGCCCTTGCTCCTCAAGTGTGTTAAGTGCTGCATCTCGATTCACAAGGATCATCAAATTCTGCCCCTCCACCTCCCCATGTATCCCCTCTGTTACAAGGCACTGCAGTGCCAGTGATAGGGTTTCCCCACACCCTGAGTACCCACCTTCTGAACCAGAACTGTGGGCCTCAAAACTTCCTCCCTCCTTGCTGACACGGGTCCTAAGAAAGGGTGAGATGATCTTCAAGGCAGTCCAATTCACTCAGGGACACCTCCACCTGACACATGCAAACTCTAGGTATGATTCCTATTACAGGCAAGAACAAAGAGCTGTTCCTAAGTACAGGAAAGGACTTGCAAACTCAAAACTAGCAACAGCTCCCTGTGGAGCACCTGTAACCGCTTCCCAGGAACTCTACTGGCACCCATTACTGCAGGGGAAGAAGGAATAAAATTGTTTTGTAAAAAAGTGGCTTCAGATAGCCCTATACATTTTCAAACTACCATCAAACGTGCATCAGCATTTCAAACAGTGCCACAGCCTTCAGAACCAGGTTGATGTTTAAGCTCTTGATACAGTTATCTGCCTAATAATAACCCCAAAGAGCACTCCTTGCCTGGCTGTCTGCCAGACCACATGCAGCCTCTCTGCCTTTTTTTTTCTTTTACTTTTTTAAACCTTTTCAGACATGGAAATGGAAATGTTGACTCTAAGAAATTCAGCCTCTTCTGCGAAACAGACTGGCTCTGGCTGAGACTTCTTTTTTGTTGTTGAGGAAACCATGATTCAGGTGCTGGGGAGGGGAGACAAAGGGGAAAACTCGTATATTTTGCTTTCACATGTGCTTTATTTTGTCCTCTGACAGGAAAGAGTGAGAAAGGATCTGACCCAGTTGCTGTCAGCTGCGTTGGAAGTGATTGTATCAGCTCCACCTGCTTAATGTGGGCATTATTCAAGACTGCAAGGACAATGATCTGGAGACAAATCAGCAGCGACTGGTGTGTTCTCAAGAGACAAACGGAACACACTTGTGCACGACACAAGCAATCCACAATAGTGGGACAGTCTCAAGGCTGGAGGCAGGAAGGAAAGAAAGGGAGGGCTGAACATCTCCACCTGTTTTTCTAGGGACAAAGAGATATTACAAGGAGAGTGCAGCTTGTTCATACAGTTGAGAGTTTGCTCCACATTTAGTCCAGCATACAGAAGCAACAAAAGAACTGCACAGTGATGCAGCAGCTACAGCTCATGTGAGCTTTCAAAGCCTTATAAACTGCAAGGACTTCAACATGGTTCCTTTGTATTTAGAGAAGAGCCTTGACAGAGCAGGCTGGAGGTACCACACTTTGGCATTCACACCTGCTGTGGATCTGGCCCCGTGCACCACTGAGCTACACATGGTGTAGCCCTACTGAAGCCGGTCCTACAGGCCATTCCCTATAGCTAGTCCTCTTGTGAAAGTGGTATCCAAAATAACAAAGGAGCCTCTGACAAGCATGTGGGAATCAGTACAAGGTGAAAAAACTGCTGCAGAAGTACTGCAGAGGCACTTATATTGTGTTTTTAAAAGAAAAAGGTTAAAGGAAAAAGGGGAAAAGGAGAAAAGTGTACCTTTGCATGTTCCAGCACAAGCAGAAAGCCACGGGTTTCTGCTGTAGCTAACTAGGAGGGCAATGGAGGTCCTTGCTGTGCTCTTTTAAACAAGATGATGCTGTTTCTGAGTGGGTGTCCACTGTCACTGCTCAGCATAGTGCTCTGAAACATCCTTATGCCTCTCTTTTTTTAATCAAATTAATTATACACAAAAAGCATCGTGCCCACAGTAGGCTGCTGATATAACATCAATACCACCAATAAGACCCTGTGAGGTTTTAATGGGCACGTCATACAAGCAAAGGTTTTGCCACCAGCTGTTCTGCCTCCACCTCTGTACCCCATTTCCCAGTACTTTTTACTCTGACAACTTCACTGGCTTTCAGCTGAATAGCTGCTCAGAGACAGCAGCCTGCTTGCAGATGTGGCATGTACAGCACAAATGGAAGAGCAGCCCTTCAATCCATGCTGCACCTTATTCCTCTGAGATTAGAGTAAATAACATCTTGATATCTTGTCCAAAACCCTGAGAAATACCAGTGTCTATACCTGTCCCTCTCAACTGCTTTATATTTGTAAACATATGTATCCATATACATACACGGTGATGCCAAATGACACTCAACCAAAACAAATGACATCAGGCATCGGACCCTCATGACCCAAATGGGTGAGTGTTCCTATGAATTTACCACTTTTACCCCTACATAATCAGGGAGGTGGAAGCAAGCCAGGAACGAAGGCAGGTATTGCTCTTTGCAAACACCTAATGAGCCTAACCGAAAACACCAAGCCCCACACCTCTGGAGACATCCCCCTGCACACCCCAATGGGGCAGGCAGTTAGAGATGAAAAAGACTCTCTAGGAAAGCTTTTCTGTAGGAGCTGATATTTCAGCTCTTAAAGAAGTTTCTGTTCTAACAGATATTAATTGCACATGCTCAGGAATTTCTCAGTTTTACCACTTAAAAAAACACCCGAAGCCACTTTGAGGCTTTTCCTTTTTTCTCTCCCACCTTTATTTGCTCTGTAAACACATTTGTGCGCACCCGGGATCCCATAATGTTCAGTTTCTGTGACAGCAGCTTTGAAGCAGAGCAGCAGCTGCCTAGACAGCTCACTGGGGATGGCCAAACATCCTGGATCCTGCTCCTGCCATCATGGCACACCACAGTGCAGAACGCCACATTGCCCAGCTCCTTCCAAGACCTTCTCCCAGCATAGGATGAAGCAGAAGATGTCATTGGTGACGTCTGTTCTAGCAGATAACATTATCAGGAGTGCATGCCCATGAACTCAGCCACGTCTCTCGCAGGCTGAATTTCTCCCAGCAAAACTCTACCTGTTAGCAGTAGGGTTTGTTTATTAAAGCAGCATAGCAAGTTTACCAGCAGATCAAGGCCTCAGTTGCAGCAGGTGGAAGACGTGCTATAACCACAAATACTTTGCAGCCTTTTGAAGAGGCCACTGAGGTCAGCTCAGTGATATGAGCCCAGTGGTATCTCCCATCCCATTCCCAGGCACACGTCAGTTGCCATGACAGGCAAGAGCAGCAGATGGATGCCACCTCATGGAAAGAGCCCCAGAAAAGAGCACTCTCCTGTGCACTGATACAATTATGGCTAGCTGCTACAATAGGGCTGCCTATAACGGTGCCCCTGAAGATCCCAGGAAGGACAGGACAAAGGAAGTCAGGAAACCTGGATTAATTCCATACATACACATGCATACATACATGCTTGTATACATCTGTGCCCACCAGTATAGCTTTGGACAAGCCCCTTAGCCTCCCTTCCTTACTGGTCAGTAAATGAAGGGCAGTATCACTGCCTTAAGCATAGTTTAAAACCCAAGGACTGTGTAAACATCGCAGGTAAGAAAAAGCCCAGTTTCTCCATGTCCACCCATAACTGTAAACAGCAAAAAACTTCATCAAGGATGCACCACTGAAACATCTCATCAGCCCAAGGGAGCAATCAGTGGCACCAGTCCAAAGGGGCTGCTGGCAAATATCCCACGATACTTTCTATTATGTCCCTTTATACTGCCTTATGCCTTGCACATCCATTGGCCTCCCTCCCTAAGAGGAAGGCTGAGAGTGACTCCTCTCATCAAACAAGTCTGCTCCATGCCTTCAGTGACATGAAATTACCTGACAGCAGCCAGGAATCTCTTTCTCCTCTGAAAGCAGGTCATCTCCACTGAGTTCGGCATTGGTCCCCCCAGAATATAAGGTCTGAACCAAAACTCGGCCACCATTTTGTTGGGCTGGCTATGCCACCAACCTGCACACACCAAAAGACACCACGGAGCATCTCACAGGAAGGGGGAGTGGGAGAGGGGAGTAATTTTTGGCAATGAAAATGTAATGGAACATTCTGTATCGATCTATTGTGGAATAAGTCATTTTTAGAGTGACTCGCGTCCTCTTCCCCTCGTTTCCCCACCCTCAAATTATGGACTGCAAGAAATGAGCCGAGATAATGGGCAATTTCAGATGTTCTAAACTCAGGCTTTTCTCCTGCTGGAACAGTGTGCCACAACAGTAGATGGACTGAGGAGATGCCCTTCATTTTTACACGCCTTTTACCGGCTACAAGAGTTGTGTCTAACTAATAGGCAATTAGGAAAGGACTAGAAGGATGGGGGACTACTTTGAAGAGTAAATGAGTAATCAGAAGAAAGATTTGGAAAGCATCAGCAGTAAAAGGAGACCCAGAAAAACAGACAGGGATCAGACGTGAGCCCCCAGAAAAGATAAGCAAGGTGGAGCAGGATCAAACTGGGGAGAGAAAAGGTCTACATAATGCTACTACTGCTGCTTCAGGAGAACTCTGTGGACTTTCCAGTCTACAGGCACTTGCCAGCATATAAATGCCAAACATCAAGGATAAGCACTTCCAAAGAGACACGGGGATAAACAAAACAAAACAAAAAAACAATACAGAGAAAGGGAACTATAAGTGGTGACTGTAAATTCCTCCTTGACTCTTTCAGTCCTTGAGGATGAAACACCACCTCTAAGGAAGCTGTGGAAGTCCCAATATCTCTTTATGAAACCAAAAGATGCATATATAGGAACCAGATGACCAGTGAGTTTTCCAGCTCAGTTCCATTGAAGTTAGTGTAAAGATGTTTTTACTGGGGATTGGGCATGGCACAACATAAACCACTGATTCCACCCATATCCCATCAGATGTCACTGAAGTGCAACCTGCTGCACTCAAACACCTACCCATGTGATATATATCAATATTAAATATATATCTATGTATACACACACAAGTCAATCCCTGATTTGCTGTTTAAGTCTCTAGAAGACTAACTCTGATGGCATTAAGCAGAAGGTGGCAAGTTACTTATGCACTTGCCTACTTATGCACACCATTTGGCAATGGTGTACACATAGGATTGCATAAAGTGTAACCACCCAGTACCCCACCAGCCACATGGAACATTTGAGCCCACCCAAAAGCTCTTCCAGGGCTGGACTTCAGCCAGGACCAATACTCTCCATTCAGAGAAGAAACTGGTACTTCATACACTGGGAGATGACTAATCACGGTAGCTGAGTTACAGCATAGCGTTAAGGTCATCTCTACTCTCATCTACAGCATCCCACAGTATCCCCTCCCACAGATGACTCGCTGCTCTTTTTTCCCCTCCTACTTCTTTTCTCAATTCCTACTCTCTCCTTCAACCTCCTTTCCTTTCAGGTCTTCTCACCTTCTTCCTTACCCATTTACCTTCTTCTGTCTATCTGCTCCTTAAACACCCTTCTCATAACCGGCAACCCCCACCTCAAAAGTCCTTTTCTTCTAGGAATCTGCTTTATCTGGATTTCAATCTCCAGCAATCACCCATGCCCTTCCTTCCCCAGCCCTCAAGAGCATATTTGTCTGCCTTGGATTGCAGACTCTTGAGCACAAGGATTGTCTTCTTCCCCACTTGTAAAGCACAGTATACATTTACAGGGCAGGTAAATTATAAATAAGCTGTCTCTGTGTTACAGCGTAATTCAGCATGGGCTTTCTCCACCAAGCTCCCTTGGTGTTTGCCTTCCCTCTGCTGCACACTAATCTACCCATAAGACTTTTTCTTCCTTATCTCTCAGTTACAAGGTTATCACATATATCTATCAGCATTCTTTCAAAAATAGTTAAGGGAGGTGGGGAAACCAAGGGCCTTTACGAGCCCTGCTCTCCCATAAGCTCAAACCCCGAGATGTAGAGGAACTTGTGGGAACACCACGAGGGGAGAACACAGAAATAACTCACTGGCATTATTTCAAATGCTGCATGTCTCATTTCTATTCAGTTTTCAGTGGGTTTCTGGGCAAGCAAACACACACAGCTGTTTGCTGGGGGAGCATCTACCAAATCTACATCAACTTCCACCAGCTGAGTGTGCATCTGCCATTGGAAGGAGGTTGAAAAAGAGGCAAGTGGGCTGTTGAAATGGAAAACTGAGGTAAGAAAAAGTCACCCACAACACAGAGAGCATCAAGAGGCGACTAAGAGACAGCCCATGCTCCAAGGACAAAAAGAAACGAAGAGTGAATACAACCCCCCCACCATCCATGTCAGAGAAGAGCCAATGCATCAAACCGGCTAGCTGTTTGGCAACAATGCCCACACATGAGGCAGGATTTGCCTAACAGGAGTAGCACTTCCTGGGGATCGATGTAATTAAAAATGCTTATTAAAACAAAAAATAGTAAAACAAAAGAGGGCAAGAGCCCTTGCTAGACAGTTCACAGAGTTGACACTATCAGCTAGTTCCTTATCTCAGGAGAAACTGAGTTGTCTGGGGTTTCCCAACAGCTCAAGTTGCTGCTCTCTGGCCCCCTGCATTCCTCCACCATGTGAACTTCACCCCCCACTGCCCTCTACACACCAGCCCCTCGCCTACATGAGGACATTGCCTCTGTCACTTGGAAACAACCATCTCCAGTGCTCTCTCAGCTTTCAGGAATTCTTCACTGGAAGCATGCTCAAAAGCCTCATCCTTCTCCATCCCTACAGTCTTAACAACCTCTACAAGATTATCTGATGTAGCTTTCTTACACTCATACATCTCAGAGGAGAATTAGCTGATAGCTAACAAAGCACTGCAGGTAGTGCATATGTCAGGAAGTACAAGCGATTACGCCGTTATGCTATGAGAAACCTTATCCAGACCCTTAGGAAAAATTAGTTTTTGTTATTGGTTTCGTCTGAACTCACCAGCTATCCTCAGACTACACAGCAAACAGGAATACCTTCAAGTAAATGACTGTGGGGGAGAGGGGGGAAGGGGCATTCCAACCACCCTCTGACCAGAGATGGTCACCCAGTCAGAAACAAGACAGGCACAATGAAAACCCAGAACAAAAGTCAAGGATAAAGCAATTGCCTAGAAAACAACAGGAGAGTGGGTAAGAACAATCAAACCAACAAGCACCCCCTCCTACACACTGAATGCACTTTTCTGCATAGCAGCGTTTCACAAGATAGAGATTGAAGAGCTGGTGCTTAACGCTGCCCCTGGAGACTTGCCCAGAACTTTTTACATTGCTTAGCACCTTGTGTATAAAAGGGCAGCAGCGGTGACACTCCTGGTGAACTCCTGCTGGCCAAGCTGTCTGGCAGGTATAGCTAAAAAAGCCATTTTTGGAAAATAGTGCCTTTTTATAGCTTATTTCAGTGCTGACAGCTGCCTCATGTCTCTAGAAATAGCAGGATGTAACAGCCATGTTTGCAGGGACAGATTTTAAAGGTTCCATCTTCTAAGAAACAACCTACACATCCAGAAACAGGAGGCCAGATTTGTTTTGATACTGGAACCCCCTTCCATATGTTAAGCATGCCCACGGATTTGCAAAAACCCTGCTCTGAAAATGGGATGTTCATTCAGCAACAGGCGACAAGTAACTTGCGTCTGCCTTCCTATAGAGTCTGTTCCCAGCATAATCAGCAGCAAAATAGCACACGATTAGGCTGATACTGCCGTTTGCCAAAAATCATCGGCATTTTCTAGGAAAAACTGTGGTGGAGGAGAGCATTAAACACTGAAATACGAGACTGATAAGTAAAAATACCCTGCAGCTTCAACTGATCAGCATCTCTGTTGTTCCTCTTCAGATGGAGTGAGCAAGAGATCCCAAAGCATTGTTAGGAATCTTTCACCGTGATAGAGACACAAGCCACAGGCTGGGTTCCAGGTCAGCCCCACTGCTACAAGCCTCAACTTCATGAGCCTGGAGGAGCCTCTTCAGCCACCCTGCCTCCATCGTGTTTTTGAGTATGACAGGGATAATGTTATTTTCCTACCTTTTAGCAATAATAACCTTTTTTATATAAAAAGCACCCAAATCCCGAGAATTTAACACCAGAACAGATGATGCTAAGGGTGTAAATGGCTCCAATTGTAACTGGACCTTGCAAATTTTCCACAGTACCACCTTTTACTAGCAACAGTTGGACCAGTTGTCTACAGCATCTTCCTCATTACGAGATTTCTTTTATTTTTTTAATCTGAATGAAGGGGTACTAAAGGCAACGACCTGCTGTGAAATGACCGAAATTCCCATGCAAACAACCCATTAGCAGTGTTCAAATGCAATTTAAATTACTAGTTGTTAAAGTGCTCCTCAATTTCATGGTAAGTTTCCAAGGAAAATTACATGCTATGTACTATTTAATTGATTGTTTTCTACTTCTTAACATCCATTTATTCCCTCCTCCTGTCTTTTCCTTAATTTCAAGGGATGATAATGACTTTTCGGGGAGGAAAGGGGAACAGCTAATGGAGTTGGAGAGGGATTTACCTGAAGAACAAGGATGTAGGAGGGAAGTGACTGCCAAAAATCAGGCAGCTTCACTGGAACTTGTCCCTGTGATATTTTCACAGCAGGGGTGTGAGACAGCACAGCACAAGGACTCTTTTCCTCCCCACCACAGGCAGCCCAGCTTTCAAAAGCTGATGTTTCTTTAAAATGAACTCAAGCAATAAGCACAGTTAACTATTAGAAGACAGCAGTAAAGAAACAAGAGCAACTTCTTTCCTCCTCTTGGGCACACTAGTCCTTGAACCAACACACTCACTGCAGACAAACGAGTTTCTCTCATTTGGAAGATCTCATCCCAAATGCAAATACCTAGTTCTCAGGGGCAAATTCCCCTCTTAAGTTGGCTGAAGAATTAGGCTGCAAGTGAGACCTCCTGCTGCTTGCAACAGCTGGTACAGGAGAATGTGTATTATACAGCTAATAACAACAGACATGTCTTAAAAGCATACAGTCTATTCAGATCCGAGGAATAAGCAGCAGTACAATTAGGTGAGGTGCCATCTGGCAATGATGATGATGATACGTGTCGGGATCATGTCATACACTAGCAACATGTATCAACTTTATTAAATACCCAGTACGACTTTGTTTTCCTTTAAGAAACCAATTTAGAAATATTTTGTGTTCAGAAAAATATGACTTTATTAGAGTAAGAGAGATGGGTTTAACAGCACCACTTGGCTTGAGATTGTGAAGTGCCCACCTGTCTGTGGGAGCTGAGCATGAAGTGTCATGTGGAATCCAAAGATTCACACTTTTCCCAAGTTTGCCACACGGTGCCTCAGTTTCCACACCTGCACACCAGGATAATACAGCACAGTTTAGCATTTAAAGGCTCTGAAACCTTTGCCTACTGAAATGGGAAGTATCAGGTGTGTAGAGCCATCTAAGCTCACAACCTTGTCTTGCCTTCATCTCTTCCATGCCTATGTGTGCTGCACGTACCTGCAGCAGCTTCTCTTACCTGCTGTGGGGCATGTACACACAGCCCTCAGGTACACGCTAAATCCCTCAAAGCACCAGTGTCACACAGTGACAGTGCCACCGATTTGCCACATCCCATGCAGTGCCAGCCCTGGATCAATTGGTGCAACAGCTGGGATGAAGTATGGGCTGAGAACCAACCCTCCTTACATGGGAGCTAAAGCGAATCCTCTGCATTTAATGTATCATTAGAAGTGATTGAGAGAAGCTTAAGAAAGGCAGGCATGAGGCGCTCTGAGCACACTTGAGGTCCAGTGCCATGGAAGGTTTCTCAGACTTGAGCATTTACCAAGTGCCAGGCTGCAGGAAGGAAAATCTTTAGACAGCTTTATTAATTTACAGGTCAGCCCTTAATGGCTCTGTTCCTGGAGCAGAAAAAAAATACACTCGGAACCCTGGTTAACATCAGTGATCATCACTGGATCTGCCCAGGTCCTGAAGAAATACCAGATGGAGAGCCTTGGCAGTCTGCAGTCCCAGCCATGGACATCCTCCATCCTCCACGAGCTCTCCCAGCCCTGCCTGCACCCGTCCGGGGGGACACACATGCAGCACGTGGGAGCTCATCCCTCACAGTCCATTCAGCTCTCAAGTCACGTCCTTGCAGCGATGAGACATTGCACAGAGAAAGATTGGCACGTGAAGATTAATGGCCCCAATGTGCTTCCCCAGGCATGCCAGATGAGCACTGCCCAGAGCCCTCTGTTACAGCACTCAGGTGCTGCTTGTCCTTGTCTTCCAACAAGCAGTCTGTCCTGGCCAGCAGGAAAGGGGGAAAACTGCAAGGGGAACAGAACATCACCATTTCCAGTCCCAATGTGCTGCCCCCGAAACACCATGCTCGGCCACAAGCAGCTGGCGAAGCCTGGATGCAGCACATCCATGCACCACCAGAAGCAGGAGCTGATCCAGGGCACAACCAAGCAGGGGAAGTGCTGCACAGGGAGGAGGCATTGCCATCCCATGGGGCCATCTGTGCACACACAAAGACAAAGCTCAGCACACAAGGAGCAACACAGACTGCCTGTCACAGCTTGGCACCACCACACACGACAGAGAATGGGCAGCTCCTTGGCAAGTCACTGGGCTGAGGCTTCGGGTGTCGTAACATCTCCATATGTCTCCCCAGAATCCTGTTTTCCAGCCCATCACCTTCACTGTCTGTTCAGGCCATACACTCTTTAGGACAGCAGTTCCTTCCCTTGCATCAGTAGCAAGCCCATTCCAGTGGGGCCCTGATCCCAAAACCTGCAGTAATCCAGGTAGCTTATTGAAACGACAAGGATTAAAATGCAGCTAAAGTCTACAAGCTCCCAACACATCCCACCTGCAAGAATAGGCTCCAGCAGTCCCTCCATCACCTTTTGGGGCTGAGTGCTTTTCAGCTCACACCCCATCCTTGTGCAAACTAAGCCAAGTATCTCACCCTGCCCAGAATAATTAAGCCAGTTTTGCACCTCAAGGACCTGCTGCAAATCCACATCTCTGGAAAACCAAACCTCACACCAAGTATTAATCCCCATTTAAAAGGGCAAAAGAAAAAACACAAGAGATTTAACGAACAAAGGTCTTAAATTTAAAACAAGTAGAGTATGATAACAACAGGTTTGAATCAGACTAAAAACATAAGTTAGTTGAGAAGATATAAGTATCACTAACCAGCAAGAGGAACTAACTATAAAGGGGTTTTCACCAACACCCCTTCCCAAGTAAAAGGACAAAGTGCAGTCTGTCCAAGGCACAGGACTGGCTGCTATGCAACCCCTTGAGCAGTGTTAAAAGCACTCTATACATGTTACATGCTCCAAATGACAAGAGGAATGCATGGGATGGCGGATCTCCACTCCAGATTCCCCAGCCTGGTTTTAGCCGCCATGAATAAAACAGGAAGCAGAGCATCTTCCAGATTCCCCCCACACCCCTGACTGTCTGGATAAACTGCAGTTTCCTTTCAGGAAAGAGAAAGGAAAGGGGGAGGGGGGAGGGGGAGAAGAGAAGCAGCCAGCTGCAATACCAGAGATTAAAAACTTCACACTAAGGAAAAATAAAGAGTAACAGGAAAAAACAGACACTGAAACTTCATTCAGTTACAGCAGCTAAACTGCTTCAGGTCCCTAACAAAACAGTTAAATATTAACACTTGAGAGAAATATACCTATGCATTATGCAGCCTTTTAAACACACTCTTGCTTAAGAGACAGAAATCATACTTAAGCTATATTTCACTTGCTGACCACATGCATATATACTCATTTAACTCTACACTGCTCTGCTGCCTTGCTGCATAAACCACTGAAAATAAAAGGAAGAGCATGACTGAATGGGAGCTGGCTTAAATTATCTTTATACCTAGGCCTGAAGAAACATTTTGCCTTTGAGACCAATCCACTAAGCCAACTTTCCCTGCTACAGAAGGGTTTCAGAGGGTCCCTTGATGTTGACTGGAGATCCACATGCCCACCTCCACCCGCAATGCACACACTTCAACGCAATCCATCTGACTAAACAAAACAAAAAAATCCCAAGCTCCTTGCTAAAGCAGCAATGATGCACTTACCAGCATCCAGGCAAGCTCCTTCGCTAACACGCTTCCCTCCTGAGCAGATCAAATTTGGAGCAAAGTCCAGGAGCAAGAGAGAACTGAGAACTGACCACAACAAGCTTCCAAAACAAGAAAGGGCGGGAGGGGTGGGGGGGGTGGGGGGAACCTTACTACAGGAATTCAAATACTGCCTCCACCAGACCCTGAGTCACCTCCCCTCCCTTGCAATAGATCAGAGCAATGGGTAAACATTTCCAAATATGGAGATCAAAACTCCAAAGGATGTCAAAAAAAGTCACCCTTCTCTCCCTGGCTTTGGCACAGGGACGACTCGCCCCTCTGGAGCCTGAGCTGAGCACATCACTGTTACTGACCTACACACAGCCTGGACATGGGGCCACATGTCACCTTCCTGACCTGTGCTTTGGAGGCTCCTGGCTCAATGGGTGACACTGCATCTCTGCCTCCTCCATGGGATGCCTGGTGAGATGCAATAGGGGCAGCTCCAGGAGACATCACCCCTTGCCCACCACAGCAAGCCTCCCTTTCATCCCTCCACTCATCCACAGAAAACCTCCTAGAACTATTTTTTGGAATACTCTTTGAAAGCACGTGGGCAAATTCAGGCTGTGTTTATTGTGACACCAGTTTGGCACCAGCAAAGGCAAGGCTCAGCCATCAATGCCACTGGAGAGGTCCTGCTGCTGCGTCCCACATTAGCTGCTCACCCAGGGCAGGGCAATCTCCCTGACCTAGCTCATCTAGCTGGTGCTTTGCAAAAAGCATGTAGTTGATTTTGCTTTACAGAAAAACAAACCCCAGAAAAACACAGCTTTGCAGAAAGGAACATGCTGCTGGGACAAGGGAAGATCTCCCCGCAGGAACAAGGAGCCCCAGGATGGCAGCACACCCCGATCCCTGCTGGGACACATAGCACAGCATTCTATGGCAGATGGGAACAGGGGAGCATTCAGCCCCCCCCATCTCTAGGAGAGGGGGTTGATGGTCAGTGTTCAAGTCCATCTAGCAAATTTAGGAGGCAGAGCAGTTAAGCTTAGAGGGCACAACTGTCCCTGCAGAGCCTGCCTGCACACAGGAGCAGTATATCCATGCCACCACTCCTGACCTGCAGGCAGCAGAAAGGTGACTACTATGCCTGCCAGCATGAGATGACAGCCTCCTGGTAGCTGCAGCCATGGCTCCAGGAGCAGGCAGCCTCTCAGGAATGCGCAAATCAGGACATTTTCAAGGGGAACAGGCTGCTGAGGCGATCCAACCAGACCAGGGTGATTCCCCAGCACCACCCACAAGATGCTATTGAATTTATAGGGAAGGAATTCCAGAGCTGACTCTGCCCATGTATGGCCAAAACAAACTGTAAAAAAGCAACATTATAGTACATCTGGCTTTTGCTGGTACTGAAGCGCAGGCTTTGGGAGGAGCCAAAATCCTCCAGTGATAGAGGCTGTACAGTTACATCCAGTAACCAGGCAGAGGTCAGGGGCCCGTGGCAGCATGAGTTTAGTACCCAATATCACAGGTGATAGAAAAACATGTAAATGCTTGCTTTAGAAGAAGAAAAAAAAACAAACACCAAAACCAAACAAAAAACCCCACACTTTTGTGCTTTTTAGAATAAGAACCACATTTAACTTTGTGATCCATCATTACCACTGCAAAAAACAAACCTTGCCAGGCAGTACCAGCACATGTCCATTGCACTGGCAGTTGTAAAGGTAGTTATAAAATCTTTAAAGAGCTAACAGTCCAGGTAGCGCTAAGTGGTACACCAGGACAACATCAATGCAATGGAGGCTGGGACCAGCTCTCAGTGGGCAGCTGATCAGTTATTTTTCTAAAAACCCACTAAAACCTCCCGCAAAGCCATGTACCCCTATTGCCCACAGAACCACCAGGAGCATTCTCCATGGTCAGGAATGGGAGATATTCGAAGCACTGTAGTCACCATGGTAGAAAATGCACCAAAAGAGCGGGATGAAATGGGGAATAATGTAAGTCAAGAGAGGGAACTAAAGCACGGAGGATGCACACCTGGAACAGCAGAAACCCAATCCCAGGCATGCACCAGCCTCTACTGCTCTGAGGTCCCACAGTACGAACAGATCAAGCTTCTCCTTAACAGATAAATGCTACTACCTTGCCTGCCCTGCCAGCATGGGAAATATTAGCTGTGTCAGCTCAAGAGGCAAAGGGCTTACCAAACAGGAGGGGAATGCAGGCTGCAGTGGCATATGCAGTGGGGACATGAAAACTAAACCCACGGGAACATGTGCCACTCGCGTTGCCTCTGCCTTTGCACAGAGGTCAGGCAGGGTATGTTTTATGGCTCTTGGGGTTGAAACTTGGGAGTAATGTCTTTGTGACCTTAGAGGGACTCCTGTGCCAGAAACCAATGTAGTTGTTAGAGGGGCTGGGAGCTCAGGGGCCTGAGCACATGAGGACAAGCCATTTCCCAGCTCCTGGCAGACAGCCCAACACTGCTTTTGAATAAGTGCAAGTCGTACTCATCAGATAGGGAACAAGCGTATGTCTCCTCTAAGCATTATTTGCTGATGGGAGACCCTTAACACAGCTATTTCCCCAGCTTCACATTCCCCAGGACAGCATTAAGATCTCCCCTCAGTTTCCAAGCTGAAATGCCATTATACCCTCTCCCTTGCTGCTGTGCTCACGTTAGTGTTGGCTAAGCACGACCTGGCATTCAGTGCCTCTCCTTTAGAGCACCTTCTACCCCAAATGACAGAGGAGAGAAACCAGAGGGATGGACACATCCATGTCCAACTACAGCCTAACCAGGAGCTCCCTGCTACATGGCACCACAAGTCCCTCTCCTTGCCACAGTCCTCACCTGGGAATGTAAAAGCCTGGGGGCCTAGGAATAAAATCCTACTCAAACCTCCTGCAGAGCACTACAGATTGTTATCAATCGGGCACCAGGTCAGGCGTGGCTAATTTCACTTAAATGACATTATATAAGCAGGGTGCCTGAGAATATTTGATTCATAAAAATGTCTTGAAGGGGCAGAGAGCACTACCTGCATGGCATACAGAATAGAGGGACTGCTGCAGCATCACAAGAACACAGACCATGTAACGCAGACCGCGAAGACCAGGGATGCTCATATGCACACATACACAACTACACAGACATATGCCTCCTCCCTCATTGTGCACAAAAGCAGACTTGGGACTTGCAAGCTGAAGTCCTATGCAGCCAAAAGTTAGCACAAATGTTTGTGACCGTTCCAATTTGCAGGCAAAGGCAGAAACCGGGTGCAGAGGAATAAATATAGAAAGAAGTCAGGCAGGCAAAGCAGGTGCTGGCTTGTAAAACCTTGGCCAGAAAGGCTCCCCAGGAGGTTGAATCTGGTAGTTTCACAACGGCTCCTCAGAAATACAGAAAAGACAGAAAAAGGAAAAATAAAATAATAAAAAAAAAAAAGAACATGAACGCATATGCATTCTTTTATCGCCATATATAGTATATACAGACATTTGGTATATACACCCCCAAGCTCTCATATGCCACCATATAGTATACACTGTATATGCACATCTTTGTTTCCATGTGCCTAGATTTGTACAGCGTGTGTGTGTATATGCATATAATGTATGTATGTGCATTTCTCATGTGTGCATTTGTCATTACTCCCCACAACACCTATCCATGTGTGCTATCATACATCGTATCACTTGACAGAGCATGTCTAAAGCCTCAGTCTGGGATGACTTCTGAACACTCTCAGCGTCTCGCTGCTCAGCTATTCCCTGACAAAGCCCCTGGGTGCAAGCACCACCAGAGAACCACCAATTTGTCTTGTATTTTCCAGTGACCCCAATCCACCTAGCCCACTCCACACTCATTAGGAGAGGACTTTCTTTTCGGCAGAGAACCATGAACAAGGTGCCATCACCAGAAAAGCCACAGATCTTTCTGGGAAGTTGCCCCTCGCACCTGTGAAACATGTTTACGTACCGGTTCTCACACCGCACAGCCTTGCCAGTGGGATGAACTCAGAGCAGGGCTTTTGGAGACACGCAGGGCTCCACCAGAGTCACGACTATGGGTTTCTTTCCCAGCCCTGCAAAAAGAGAGAGATACTCATGTGATACACACTGGATGGGCCTCCTGACGGCTTGTCTCCAGAACTTGCAGTTTAACCCACACAACTTCTGGGAATTGCAGCATTTTCCTCCCCAGCTTTCTTATGCAGAAACCTCCATACTCCTGGAGTCCCTGCACCCCCCAAAAGCAAGCATCACCAGCTCAAATTGGGCCAACAACCAGCACTAGATGTCACAGCTCAACCAACAACTTGCAGCTCCTCAAGCCCATAGCTCCTTTACTGCTCTTAAAGCCCCTGAGAACGGAGAAGTAAAAGGAGATGTAAAATGAGGCTTAAAACAAGAGAACAGGATGAATCCATTGCTCATCTCTGACCTTGAGCATAGTGAGGGAGCTAGGAGGCACCATTTAATTCATTTTGTGGGGTTTACCACTACCATGAGCAGGGCTACACCACAATCCAGTACACCAGCACTACGCTTCAGCACAGCCTTTTCTCTGAGGAACTCTGCCTTATTTCCATCGGGGACTGCCACACTCCTTCCTGTAGCTGCAAAGCAGGCATGACCCTTTCCTGAAGTGACTGACTTGGTGTTGTTTTTCCCCTCTGCAGAAGATGAAGTTAGAGCAGAGGGGACAGCCAGGCCATGCGACCACTGTGTTGCATGTGGCACGCCACGGAGATAGGCAGCATCTGAATTGCACACTCCTTCCTGCCCCTGCCAGCCCACAGCCAGCATCCAGTCCCAGCCACATCCTGGTAGTTCTGACAGCCCTATCTCTGCTCATGACAAGCACAAGCTTGCCTTGTCATCACCGCTAAGCAGAGAAAGTTACTGCTGTTTGTTGCTGTAATGATGGAAATGGGTCAGTTCAGACTTGTATTTACTGTACTCGTACTGCTCATAAGCGTGCATGCAAGCCCACAAGTCTCCAACCAACATGCAGCAAGACGCAAGAGAGTGCTGGTGGCTCACAGTCCAGATCCCTCCTCTTTGTCACACACTGAGATGGCGGCTTCCTGCCCCTGCCAGCAGCCGTTGTCCCCCACACCATGCCTGTTGCTACAGCAGCCAGGACAGCAGCAAGTTTCTCACCTCTCCCAAGCAGTGGTAGATCTCCACTGCACCAACACTATATGAGCACACCAAGGTCCACCCTGACCCAGGCAGCACTTTCCCAGCTCAGTCCCATAGTCCCTGTTGTAGCACCTAGCCCTGATTCCCCACAGGGCTGGGCAGCTATAAAAGTTCCCACACCTCAATGCTCCCCTCAGGTGTGACGAGGACAAATTCAACCAGAGATCACAATGGCCTCTCCCATTCACGGCAAGCTTGGGACGAAGATGAGTAACTGCAAGGTTTTATTGCTGGTGAACTCAGCCAAAGAACAATTTCTGTCCATCCGTCAAAGAGTAGACAAGTACAAGCAAATATTATGGTTGTGCATGTTTACTTTTCATTTTAAAATGATGTAGAGTTATATACAATTTAGATCCTTCCCACAGGCTCCTGGCAAAATGCCCTTCAGTCTTATCTGCAAAGGCAGAAGACAAAAACATTCCCCTCTGCTTCCAACACCATTTCAATTCAACTCACAACATTACCTCCAGGAGCTCCAGGAAAGATAATATTTCTTGGGACCCAACCTGTGTTTAAAAGATCTTGGCTTAGGCTTGTCTTTTGCCAGGTTCAACTCAGAGAATGTTTAGAAGATCAGTTACAGGACCGGGCAGACTTGGCTAGTTGAACCACATCTTCCTGGCTTTACTTTCCACATCCCTGTCCCCATCACCTTGTGACTGAGGTTCCTGCAGCAAGTCAAACAGGACCCCACATAATCTCCTTGAGGCACCCAACTGAAGCCTGCTGTGAAACCACCCTCCCCAGCAGCAAGCAGGGCCCAGCATGGTCCCAGATGGGCAGCAACCCACTGATGCCCAAGCAAGGCACTCCCTCCTGGCCACACGGTCACAGCCAGGCAGGACAGGGACAGCCTGTCTGGTCACAGCAATATCCACCAGAACTGGTCTGTCAAACTACTCCATTTACAACTGCATTTCTTTGTCAGAAGGCTGCAAAAGTCAATCTGGGTCTTTGAGAACAGAAATACCCAGAAGACAGATGTAGAGGACAGACCCAAAGTACTAGAAGAGCTCCTGCTCATCACAAGCCATGATGCCACCACCAAATCAGACCTCTTCAAGACATAATCTCAACAAGCATTTCCCATTGGAGAGCATTTCTCGAGATTTAGGCCCCCAAAACCTCAAGATCAGCAGAGCTCCTCTCTCAAAAGTCCCTCTTTTCGGCTGCCTGTACACATCCCTCAGCAAGGAGCACCTGAGAGCCTCACACCAGAGAGGACTACACAGAGGCTTAGAACAGTGATACCTTAACCGCACCAGCTCTGCTGAGCAAGCAGGCAAAAGATACAGATCTTGAGAGACAACAGCAAGTCCCAAAAAAGGGTCTGCCCCTCAGAGTCATATTCATTCCTGCTTTGGCTCAGGTAGGGAAAGATAAATGAGTGCACAGTACGGGCATACCCAAATCACTGCCATCAGTTCCAGCATCTTTCCCCCACTGAAGTCCCCAGAGAAATACACGCAAAGACTGTCCCTAAGGAGCCACCTCTGGGTTTCATACATACCCCAACAACCCTTATGGGGAATATCCAGGTGCTTTTACAACAGAAATAGTAACAGCAGGCATGTTTTTAGCTCTACAAAACTGAGGTCCTCCTAGTTCAGAGCCACCGCAACAGATGCTCAGTAGTCTGTGCACAGCTAATTCTGATCTTCATCTTGCAACAGGAAATCCCAGCTTTCCATCACAGTCCTGCAAGAGAACTGCAGGAAAGTCTCTTTGGTAACACAGGTTTACACTGCCAAGCTCCCGTCTGGCACAACTCAGCACGACTCTTGTGCCTTCAGATCGCCAGCTACAGCAGCCAAGACTTCAGAGTCTCTATACACCTATGTGTAGACATCTGCATCTTCATTTTTATGCCTAGCACAATACAGACCACTTATTTTAATGCACCATTTCAATAGGCAATTTATCATTTACAAGTAATTTAAAGCAAGTGGCCAAACAGCAGGAATCAGCTATCACAGTCAAAGCATTAAGTAAATTCTCGGAACAAACTACCAGAACCAGAATTTACTGAAAGAGTACATCTTTCACAGAAGATTGTTTTCTTTATTTCCTTCAACCAGTTTAATTTAATGCACAGCTCATAAAAAGCTGAGAAAGTGATCACAAGTTAAAAATGCCATCCCAAGCTGAAAGGAATATAAGGTGAGAGGCTGAGAGCTACAAACTCTAAAATCCTTAAAGACGTGGTAATCAGAAACAATCTGTTTACTCATTGGCTGATAATACCGATGCTGCATTATCAACAGTATTTAGCAAACAACTGGAGTATGGAAAACAAAGTTTCCTGTTTACAGATTTAAATCTAAAAGCAGTAGTTTAACACACCTGAATTTAAACATCAGTCCTCTGTTATGGTTTAAGCTTTCTTACATTGTTCAGATTTTTCAGAAATGGACAGTTTAAAACCTCTACAAGAACTCCAAGTTTCAAAGAAGCACAGTCAGCACTTTCATTAAAACAGGCAGCCCTAGCATAACTTTACAGTGGTCACTTAGAAATCAAAGTAGCCAGACGCCCCAGTCCCTTTAAAAGAAAATCTTACCCATGAAAATAATATCGTCAAGTGCTAATTACACTTCTCACATAACAGCCTGGCTGAAAGGCATCTGTTTTTCTGACTACTTGAAAGCTGCATTCACTTTGAAATCTCCTTTACACTTGAAAGTGTTACCAGTATTCAGAGCTTAACTTTTTTACTTTTTATTTGTTTTTTTTTAAATTGGTATGGCTATACTTGTAGAAGCCCAAGCATGAACTCCAGTTAAACTGAGATAAAGCAGCCTCACACTGGGATCCTTCGTTTCCATTCCTTTGTGGAGCAGATGGCCCAGCCTGACTGCCACAAGGAAAATTGTCATTTTAGCTGTTCCAGTCACCAATTTTTAAGAGCAGACAAGCTCCCAGCAAGTCAGCCATCAGCATGAACTGACACAGGTCCCCCCCGTATGATTGACAGGTGCGCATACAGGTCCCCAAATGACAACCGCATTCAATCTGACCTTTTCATTTTAAATGAAAAGTACTTAAAAGCTTGCCCTGTTCTGACATACATTTTTATGGGTTTCTTACACTGTGCCAATGAGTGAGGAGGTGGCTGGTCTCTTCTCCCAAGTAACAAGCGATAGGACAAGAGGAAACGGCCTCAAGCTGCACCAGGGGAGGTTTAGATTGGATATTAGGAAAAATTTCTTCACCAGAAGGGTAGTCAGGCATTAGAACAGGCTGACCAGGGAAGTGGTGCAACCACCATCCCTGGTATTGTTCAAAAACTATGTAGATGAGGCCCTTTGTGACACGGTTTAGTGGTGGCCTTGGCAGTCCTGGGGTAATGGCTGGACTTGATGATCTTAAAGGTCTTTTCCAACCTAGCCAATTCTAAAGTTCTATGAATATATCTGGTTTTGCTGGCCAAAGTCCCCAACTCAGAAATTTTACATTATCTCCTCTGCTTCCAGAGCCCTGATCCTCAGCCATTCTGGCCACCATCAGAACCGAGGGAGCTGTCTGAGACTTCCACATCTTCACACATTGGAAAAATCAGACCCCTTACATGCAAACCTCAATTCAGAGTCCAAATCTTACAAAGTTCAGCTTATATGCATGGATAGCTTCACACTTGAACACAGCCACCCAGAGACATGGATGGATCTTTCTATCCCACAACACTGACGCCGGCAGGATCTGGCGCTGACTGACAGCTTTCTGTGTTTGCTTCTGTGCTTCCCAGGTTTCATTTATTGAAATTAAACTACTCAATTCAGAAGTATGCCACTGAAGTTATCCAATAAAAAGATCACACAAGATGACAAAAGCTGGAGATGCATTTCCTCCACTCCGTTGCCAGCAGCAGCACCCGCTCAGAAAGCTATCAATACAAACAGCAACAGCTAATACACACGTCTGCTGCCTTTTGGTGTAAAGCAGTAACTATGTGAATGGCAAGTTTTGATCTGCAAGGAAGCACACACCCCTCCTATTTTGTACTCAGCACAGAGCCGCTTCCAAACCTGCCACAACCCCATGCGTCAAAAATTAGCTGTAATGGGACTTACCACTTCTGAACTCCTGGTCTGTCCCTCACACTGGAGGAAGGCTGATACTGGCTGTAGCATCGACTGTCAGCTCCAATGGGGAAAATCAGCTCCCATAAATGAGCAAACTCACTAGCAGCCCCTGAACGCTGCAGGGTACAGAGCCTGGCGTTAAAGCATCACCATACGTGAGCCCCAGGATCCTGCAGCAGTGGCACATCTGGCATCAGGGCCAGGGGTCTAATTTTTATCTTTGCTATCACACTTGATTTTCAGGTTTGTCCTGGTGTTCATAAAGTGAGACTAAAACAAGAGGGAAGGTAACAGAGCAGGAGAGCACGGGAAGAAAGGGGAAGAGAACACTCCAGCGGCACAGCAGCACCAAAGGGATGGGATCCAGCTTTCCCAGATGGAGACTGCTATACTATAATAAACTAAAAAAATCATTTGTAGCAGGACAGATTTAAGTGGTGGCTGAGGAAGCTGCAACACAGTCCTACCTACAGCATCCCAGCAGCCACCCTACTGGCTCCCAGCTAGAGCCACTGAGCAATGGCTAAAGACCAACCCATCAGCAGGACCAGTCATGTCGCACCCCCGTAACTTTAAATGCACAAAAACAGCTGGAAAAGAAGGGTGGCTAATGGAATGAGAAGAATCCGCGCATCTATGCCAGAAAGCCTGCAGGTCGCCTGCCAGACTGACTTTTCAGCAGCTCCCGATTGCTGCCAGCAGCACTGCCTGTGATTTACGTGCTTGAAACTGACACTAGGATTGGACCCTGTATTTTCAAGCACAGACTACCAGCCTCACACTGTTCACACTCCCTCAGTCCACTGGAAATAGAAGATTTTCAAAATAGCCTTTTTTTTTTTTTTAACTTCCCCCCACCATTTGCTCTCTGTGTTTCACTAAGGTAGTTGGAGATAGACCTTGAGCAAGAGGGGGCAGCTTCACTTTCTCACACAAATGCACCCCAGCTCATGCAGTATGAGCGCCTGGGTTTCAAAGAAAGGATAATGTTTTGCAATCCAAAATCAAACCACCACAACGCCATCCCAGCTCCTCGTCGCCTCTCAGGGAATGACCATCCACACCAGGCAGCATCAGCAGAATGCTGGCCTACCACACCTCCCGTGTCTTCAGGTGCTTGGTCAAGAAAAACAGACCAACAGTGACCAAGAGCACAATGGAGCAGAGGAAATCTCCTAGGGCAGAGAAAGCATTTTTGTGTGCTTTTGTTGTTTTATAAAGTTTTATAATAAAAGGACCATGTTCTTTTAACCCTTTTGGTCTTAAATGGCCAAAACTTGAAGGCAAAGGTCACCTTCTCCCAGGCTTGCCTGGATGTCATCACAATGAAACACTTGGCACCATGGCAGGCTCTCTTGCCACTCTTAAAACCAGTTGTAAATGAAACTTTCAGAACTTAAAGCCTACATAACCAGAAAGTCTTTGTGCTCAAGGCTTCTGTTTTATCCAGTTTTGGCCAAACCATTTGAAAATAGCAACAAATAACTGGCAGTCAACCAGATTCCCCATTCCTGTGCCCACTCTGTCAGGTTTGGTATTTTTGAAAGCATTAAAATACATCATGATGTTTAAAAAAGCACGATTGTCCAGGACCAGTATATGTCTCTGGTTTAAAAATGTCTGTCCCCTCCCTCCCCATCAATTCAAGGATGACCAAGCATTAGTATCTTCTTTCATTTTCATACATTAATAGCAAACTGCCCCAGTTTCAACCTTGGAACAAATACCTTCAGGTGGGATGAGCATGTATTAAGAAAAGTTTCTCAGTGCTCCCCTTTTCAAACAGCTGGTTCCTCAGCTGTTTGGAAACGTATACCTTGCGGGGGGGAGGAGAAAGAAAACCATTTGTACCAAATATAGAAAAAAATTCTGGAGCAATTACAACAAGCCTTAATAACTGCTTTTACCACATTTCAAAACTAGGAGAACCACAGATGCCTGTGGATGTGTCTGTCTTTTGAATAAGAAAGTACCATTACTGCCATCATAGATGGGGACCAAGACATACAGAAAATACATTAAAAAGCTGGTTTACTTCCTTAATTACCCAACTTCAGCTGGAAGCCAGGCTCCTCATTGAATCTGGCTCTTACCACCAAGGGAATAATTAAAAAACAAACAAAACACACAAAAAAAACCAAACACACGCACACACACAAAACCAATAAAAAAAAAAAAAAAAAAAAAAAAAAGCAGAGGAACTGTTTCAGGCCACACTTTACACTTTTCCTCCCTATGCTGGGAAAACTGGCTCACCACTGCAGAACCCCTGCTTCCAGGCACGAATGGCAGTGAGGGTGCTCTGTGCTGCCCTTGCTCCGCTGTGGGGTAACACACACATGCTGCACCATTACACGAAGCCAGCAGACCTTCACTGCAGACAAAGCCACTGCTCTTCTCCCCCAGAGGACACCTGAACATCATCACCACCACCTGTGGGGTGTGCAAGCCTCAGACTGGAACTAATAACTAGAAAAAAGGGACAGCAAGGGTCTCCAGTGCACACAACAATGGGAAGGAAAGACAAACCTAATGCCCCGGCTCAGCAGGGCTGCACACATGCCATCCTGCATCCACCAATAGGACAAGACACAGCTCCATGCACTTACCCTGCATGTCAAGGAGGGTCTTTCTCTCCCAGAGGTGACAGCAATGGGGATAGCAAGGACATGAGCATGCAACTGTCATTCTGCTTGCCAAGCACCCAGCCATATACACACTTCCCTCCTCCCAGCTAGGGCTTGGGCTCAAGCAAAGGCGGCATAGCTCAGACATCCCTCCACCACCTTGTGCAGGAAAACCACCACACAGATTTTTCACAGGAATTTTGCACATTATCCTCCCCCCAAATGCGCTTAATTGATTGCCTGTAAAAGGGGAATGTGATTTATCACGTAAGTGCAGGTATTGTCATGTCTTTCCTCTCCTTAAAAATTAAGGATAAAAAGGCTTTAGCCCCTCCATGCCATTTTATCTTGACCTAGAGAAATATATATGCTGGACTTGCACTACATTTCCTTTATTATTTGCCTACAGCACCAACAATGACTCTAAAATTGCATCCCTGGACCTGTATGATTTGGTTCACTATGACTGTGCTCCCCTTTCTCAGTGGAAAGAAAGAGGCTTTTAGTTTGCAGAATGGCAAAGCTGTCAATGACACATCTCTCAGCACCCTTACTGGATCTCATTAGTAGTCACAGGGAGAGATCACGCTTCTTCCCATGTACCTGATGGTTTTCTCAGCACAAGGTTTACTTGGCTGTTCTTCCAAGAGTTTGCCACATGACATCCTCCAACCTGCTGCACCCGAGTGCTTTATTTTGGAGGGGTACATACCTATTTGTTTGAAACTTCAGTTACAGTGTGTTTGTGCAACATCACACCAAAGGTACAAAATACTTGAGCCCAAGAAAGATCTCTTCAACCTTTTTCCATCTTGCTGGTGTGATTCAGTGAGTACCTAACAGCGTAACACCACCACCATACCTGTCCTCACCTACTCCTACTCTACCATACTAAGCTTGTCAGCAGGAATTTTGCCACCAGCACCGAAGCCAGCATTTACGTTATCAAACCAAGTGTTTTTATTTCTTCACTTAGTGACGGGGAAAAACAGAAAGGAACTGCAAAAGCTTTCAGAGACAAAGATCTCTCCAGGACTTGCCAGCTGATATTTTCAAAGACTGACTTGGCACAGTAACAAGGAAGCCAGCAACCAACGCGCAAGCAAGCAAGACCAGCACCAAAGCCAGCCATTGGCCAGGCTCAAGGAGCGTTAGTGACTGCAGTCAGGAAGATGAAAGGGAGAGAGGGAGAGAGAAGCCAGACTAGTACTGCACCTGTCACAAGAGGTACAGTCACGTGCCTGGTCACCGCCTGAGAAGGAAACAGATAGAATAAAATGAAGAGGGACTTCTGTGAGCAACCACAACATCTCAGACAGCAGCAGCCAGGCGAAAGTCAGCACTGGCCAAGACTGACCAGGCAGTGCTGCATGAGATACCACACTTGGCCTTCAGTCTAGAAACAGGAGACTCGCATGGGAGGCTGCCCCGGAAGAGCTGGCAAGTGAAGACTATGTCCTATCAAACCTGCAAATCTGCACATTGCACACAGAGGCTCACAGCAGCCTCACATAAGCCATTCGCCTGTAGCCACACGGGTACCTAGTTACTACACAGCTGACTTGATCACCAGGCCTTCATCAACATTCACAGAGACCAGAGAAGGTCAAGAGAGCCATCACCCAGGAACTGATGACAAAAGCACAGTGAGCTCAATGGGAACTTGACAGGCCAAGAATGACTGCAGTCATGGAGGACAGAGGAGAGCTCACTCACATCACACTCTTTTTCTGAGGCTCTCAAAGATGACAAAACCTTTGGCCTTTGATTTAACTACACTACTCTCAGAACAGGGGGTGGCTTAGGGACTCAATAAGGAACTGTTCGGCTCAAGGTCATGGGTTCATACCCTCTAAGTTATTTTTTCTTAGTCAATTAAAACACAGGACTTGATCTGCATTAAAAAAAAAACCTGTTACTAAGGGCATAGCCAGATACTGGCTTATGAAACAGGCAGATTAGGAAAATACAGCCCTTTTGCTGCTCCTTGCAAGACCTGCAGTGGAGCACAGCAACTTTGGGAATGCTCCCTGTGCAAAGCAAACTCACCCAGGGTAGCAAAGCAAAGGAGGGGACTACAGTCAAGCAGGCACGGCTGCCATGACCTCCCTCCAGCAGCAGGCTAGGCACACCCCTGGATGGAACTGATCCTGCCCCAGCCTCTGAACCTCGTCCTGGGAATCTTCTGTCTATCCCTGTCTATCCTTCTCACTGCTTTGAGAAGAGGCATATTCAGCCTGCGACCACTGCCCAGATGCCTATTTCTCCTACACTACCTGGTGCTCAGAGGCCAAAACCCCACCATACTAGATCATGCTACAGATAAGGAGCAAGGCAGGAGCCACTTAGGACCAGTTGAAGGAGGAGACCCTTTGTTCTCCTCTAGCTCCATGCCCAGCCCCAACAGTGACACAAACGTAGCAAAAGCAGAGGTCGAGCAAACAGGGAGGAGAGACGACACCTTCCACTATGTCAGAACAGCACACGAATCAAAGTTAATGTGTATCTGAAACCAATAACTGATAGAAACCAAGCTATCTAGGAAATCCAGCTGCTGCATTCAGGGTTCCCAGTAGTGAGCACAAATGCAGCAGTGCTTTTTTTGTTGGCAGTGGTTTTTAGCCCTTAGAAAGTCAAGATAAAAACGTGCTCTGGCAAGCAGGGTGCACACACTCACCCCAGCCACCTTTAGTGGCTTCCCACTGAGAAAACACATCCTCCCTCCAAATGCAACTATTAGGTTTCATAAAATTTTTCGTTACTCCATGCTTTTCCTATATTTACCTTTTGGTCCAAAAGCAGAGAAGGTATTCCAGCACAAACTCCCCATGCACCAGGATGGAGCTGCTGGCACTGCTGGGGCCCTCCCATACGTTGTGGCCAGGTCAAAGGTAGTGCAGTAAAACGGAGGGGTTTGGAAACAAACAGGAAACAAGCAGAGTTTTCTTCCATTCACTGAAGATGGTAATTTAGAGATGACTGCATATCCTTTTGGATTTTAATTAGTGGCAAACCAAGTCAACCTCGGCTCATGTGAGTGAGAAACTATTACAGGCTACAGATCCGCAGCCAAGGAAAGTAAATCTGTACCAGTCCACCTCCAGAATAACTTCTGATTTTCAAGCACAGTTACCAGGGGAATGAATAGCTTCTCCTGCAAGCTCCTCACTCAATTAAACTAATGAAGACAAAAAGGCCAGGCAGCAGCAGCCGGCAGCAAGGGCAAAGTCAAATGCATGCACTAGGTGCACGCAGAGCAACCACAGCAGGTTCAGAGTGATGAGGGAGAGGAGGAGTGGTCCACAGCCTCCATTGTTGCAGAAGATACCAAGGCTTCCGCTTGAGATGCTGAATGGCAAAAGCTGGTGGGATCTGTGCCCTGAGGAGATTTTAGAAAGCTTTAACTAAGAAGACAGAAGCCCACCCCAGTCATCTGTAACTGTCATCTGTATTTAATGGAGACTGACAAAGATCTGAGTGAGGAAACACCTAATAAAAGTCCTTAATTTATTAGTAATTCAGAAATAACCTATTGCTGCCCCACCTTCCACTCAGGAGCCTTATAAACTCTACCTGAAAAATCAGGACAGCCATCAAGCCAGAGCACAAAATAGAGGCCAGGAGAAACAAGTACAATCCTCAGCCCTTCTGGAATAAGAAAGCCAAGTGTGTAAAGCATCTCAATTATCTTCCAAAGCACCAAAAAAAAAAAAAACAAAAAAAAAAAAAAACAAAAAAAAAAAAAAAAAAACAAAAACAAAAAAAAAAAAACAAAACAAAAAAAAAAAACAAAAAAAAAAAAAACAAAATTAGGTGCAGCAGGAGCTTGGTTTTGGGCACAGTTGCTCTTTGCAAACCAGCTGCCTGGACACTAATGATCCATAATGAAGAGGATCAATTCCCGGTTTTTTTTCCTCCCCTTGTGCAGCTGAATTTCATTGAAAGGATGAATACAGACCTTGAGGGTACAGTGACATATAGAGGCCTGCCTTCCTCTTCACTCTTCTGTGATGTGCATCAGCTTCAATTTCTCTTTGGAAAGTAAGCCAAACAGCAAAGCTTCTGACCCATGCAACACGGAGCAAACTTTTCCCAATCAAAAAAGGCTGCAATACATTTATTACCCAAGATCTCTGAATACTCTGTACAGGCAAAGTTATTGCAGTTTCCTTGGTCCTCAGTGTATTATCTCTGGCAGCTGACTGGGGCTGCACTTCATGGTGGGATGGAGCAGGAACAGCCAAGACAGGAATTGCAAAACGCAGAGTCTAGAGACAACTCCAGAATAAACTGCTACTTCAGCAACATACATCCATGTAAGTTGCTTGACCTCAGATATATCGTGGAGCTTGCAACTAAATGTTCGCTTTGGGAATCGAGAATCAAGGAGGCAAGCAAAGGATTCAGGCCAGACAGAAGCATCATGCCTTCCATCAACAAAGAGGTGAGCATGTCAGCAAGCGGACAAAGGCGAGGCAGCAAGCAAAATCCACAGCTCCCTCCTTTCAATTGGATTTTAATAAAGTGTGAGCATGCAAACACAGCTAAATCCCCTTCCCCCTCAAAAACTAAAGGAGATTGTCTTTGATTTCAATGGAAACACAGCCTGGCCCTTGCAGAGCTGAAGGCAGCAGGAGCCACTGCTGTCATCCCAGCTCAGTGTAGTGGTGGCAAGTGTTCCTCAGAGCTGAGCCTACACAGCCATGAACACCCGCCAGCGTAGATGGGCTCTTCCAGCAGGTGTTACTCAAATCCTGGGCATCTCCCTAGCAAAGGGCAATGATATTTAACTTCCTTTTGGGCACAGAAGGCTGCCAAACATCTGTTGGGATTAGCTGGTTCAAGTTTGTGAAGTCCACATAAATGCTGTCGTAAGGAAGGGGCTGACCTATTTATGGATGTGAATGCTGGACTGAGACCGAAACCCACATACTGTATTTGCACATATGGCTGTATCTCCCCTGTCGGATTTTACTGTGTGAAGCTAGGATGGAGGAACAAGTTGTCACCTATAGCTTACAGCCCACTTCTGGTCACTGCTAATTTAAGTGAGTCATGCTGCTCCCCTCCTCCACTTTACTCCATCTAATTGCACAACTGAGCCTTGTTAACAAGCTGTGCTACTGCGACTCTGCTGGGAGCCCCCAAATGCCATATGGGTTGATCTTTGCGGGACAAACACACCTTCTCTCAAGCCTCCATCCCACTCCCTGGAGCTCCACCAGAGCTGCAGGTCACAGACTCTCAACCCACAGATCTCAGGCAGGCTCCCAGACACCAAGCTGCAGCAGATCAACCACCCAAATTCTTTGTGGCAAGGGACTTCGCATCAAGTTTCACATTTCTCTTGGGTGTCCCTCCCTCCCACACAGGCCTCCTGTGAGTAAGGACTGAGGAATGAGACCATGAGCATGCACAGCTCAGAAACCACAGTGATAACCAGCCATGTGGGAGATGAACTCCCCAGGCAAGACAGGGAAGAGCTCAAGTAGGTTTCAGATGGAATCAAGCGCCTTTGTTAAAGTGATTATAGGTGGCAATGCCTTGCAATGGCACTGCCACAGGAACCGTATGTTCCCAGGACTCCGAATTGCTTTGCACCAAGTTGCAAGTCCTAGACATACAGTTTTGCTCTGCCAGAAGCTACTGCTCCCCTTTCCTTCACAGACACATTTCAATACTTATCAGGTCTCCACCTTAGTCACATTCTGCTAACACACACTTTTTACATCCTTTTCATCTTCCCTTATAATCAGTCTCTATGAACCCAAGTCAATTGCTCTGCTCTTCTGTCACCATTCTCTGCTTTATCTCCATCTCCTGAGGCAGGAGCTCCTCAGACTCAGATGCTGCTTCACAGGTGCAGTCTGTGCTCTCTGCTCAGGTTCACAGAACTTCAACACACATGGTTTGGTAGACTCACTGCTTCCCTTTGGGTAGTGGAACAAGTGGCAGGCTCAGCCAAGATGCTACAGGTCAAATTTAGAGATATGGACAATGCAAGAAAACGTTGTCCATGGGGTATGGAAGCAAAAACAAAGAGAAGGACAAACAGGAGCCCAGGAGCATACCAATACCATACCCAGGCTTTCTTGCGTCTTTCATTAGATAGGCCTCATCTTGTTCTAGATATCAGGAGCATCCGGAACCAATTCCATTACACGCCAGGTAGAATGTGCATAACTAA
The DNA here is from genome assembly GCF_004027225.2 of Strigops habroptila. NCBI lineage: Eukaryota > Metazoa > Chordata > Aves > Psittaciformes > Psittacidae > Strigops > Strigops habroptila. The sequence goes on along the minus strand of NC_044284.2, from coordinate 36,644,646 downwards.
CACACACAGAAAATATTCTCATCCAAGCAGATGCATCTACCAAGACAGCTGGAACTAAACCAGATGAACCAACATGGGATTTTCTGATAATACACAGCTACCTTTGTACATCCACCTCCACCTGTGAAATTGGGCACACCCTTAATCAGGTAGGAATCAAATCATGTGAGACATGAGAAATTTATCACAAGCTGTTACAAAAACCCACCAGGTTGCTTGTGCCTCACTGCACTTTACCTTCACAGGCAGACAGCTGCCCTGAACACAAAGCTGGAGCAGATCACTTTCACTAGGACTTCTTGCAAATGAAAACGTGACCCAAGACCTAAAACATCAGCTCAGGCACACAAATGCAGGTAGACTGGAGGCTTGGGCTATGGTATCCAGGGAACCAGGGTGGTATGGATATGTGTATGACAGCCCAATAAGTGCCCTGACCCTAGACAGAGTGCTGCTCTACCAGCACAGATAATCATTCATTCACAGAGCATGAATCCTCTCTTTCACCCCATGGTATATCACAGCAAGGCAATACACCAGGAGGTGCAAAGGTGCCAACCCATCTGCCCTGCATCCTCAGAAAGATCCAATACCCACCCGTAAAAACAGTAACCACAAAACATTGCCCTTAGGTCATGTGTGCAGTGAGGGGATGGGAGCTAACTTCATGCAAAATAACTTACAAATGAACCTACGCTACAGGGATCCTTGTGCATAGTAAGGCAACGAGCTCTGCTCTCGTAGCTCCTTCTCCTCCCTCTCTACGATGCAATCCTTAAAACTTCTCCACTGACTTCCCCAGCCCCCGCACACCTCAAGTTCACAGCTCTCCCACACAGCAGAGCAAAATACACCATGCAGAGCCACAGAAGGAGAAGCACAGGCACTCTGTAAGCTGACATCCTTTCACCCAGACTCTTTGAGTACCTGGGTAGGCGGAGCGCCTTGGAAAGCCATGCTCATTTATATTGTTTTAAGTTCACCTGCTGCTCTGGCCTCATTCCCAAATCTCGTATGCAGAGGGAGACACTCAAAGAGGCATTACATGCCAAGAAGCGCTGCGCTTATCCCACAGTAACACAGAGGTCCAAGGCATTATTCCTAACTTCCAAAATATGCTTCTGCCCCACAGTCCATCAATTAATGCCGCTATTAAAGGCTTGCAACCTGTCTGCTTCACCCACAGTATGATCTCCTGCACTGTATGAGGCTGACTCTTCGTTACAGCAAGACCACAGCCACTCTGCACACTACAGCACTGTTTCAGAAGAAAAAAAGCAAGACATCTTCCCAGGTAACTTTAACACTTTTGCCTATAATTTCTTCCCCATCTGTCTACCTTGGGATCAAATCAGGATTCAGATACAGGAGAGCATTTAAATACTTGCTTGTCTTTAGGCCACAAGCAGCTGCAGAGAGTTCAGCTGGATTACTCATACACTTAGGCAGAAGGTTCACCAAGCCCTCCTTAAATGGCAAAGATGCAATGCTGTGTTTTCCAAGCTCAGCTCTGTGCATCCCAAGGAACCCAAGAAGGAAATGGATTCTCTGAAAAAGCATTGAAGTGGAACTCTGCTAAGGAAGGCATAATTCTCATTCTCCCAAAAAATAGCCTGCAGGAGCAGAAGTGATAGAAAACCACCACAGCTTTAAAGGAAGCTTAAACTACCCTAAAAATGGCAGTCTTACTGTACACTGGAAAACAAGCAATTTAGGAAGCCTTCAGCTGACAATATGAAGTACTCATTACCCTTTATTCTACTCCCTGAAATATGTTTTTATACATAAATACCACCTGGACCTTAACCTCAATTTTTTGTGGCTCATTCTTGGACCTCCCCACCACCACGTTTCAATTTCAACAGCATTAAGCTGCCCTGGTTTCTAAATGCCAGAGATAAAGACTAGCTTCCATACTAAGCTAGGCATTTCAATACCCATGCAAGATAAGTACAGGCCTTGCCCCCCAGTCAAGGATGATGATGATGATAACGCTTAAGATGCAGGTAAAAGCAGAAAAGATGGGGGAGATGGACTGAAAGATTGGCATAACTGCAATAAACAGTTCAGAGTAATCTCCAGAGTTGGATGGAAAGGATGCTAAATTCAGCCTAATTACAAACAATTCTTCTCAAGCGTCTCTGGTATAAACCAAACTGGTATAAAACACACTCCCAGGTAAATGGACTGAGCATGCATGTGCGATAGTGTTAAGCAAGCACACTGTGAAGCTCTGGAGGCTTCACGTGGAAGAACAATGAGGCCAGCAAGATCCTAAAGACTTCAAATCCTCAGTTTATATAGCTATATGTAAATAGCCATAAACTGGTTGAAATCAATGCCATTATTGCCATTTGAACAAGTCATAATCTGGCTAAAAGTTGTGTAAGAGGCTAAAGGTTTTAAAAATCTCAAAGACTGAATTTGTAATTTCTGCTGGGATTGCAGGAAGACTTCAGTGTTCTGTTGGCCTCCTTGTTTTATTTCAACTTGTTTTGACATGTTGCTTTGGTTACTGTGTGCATAAGCTAAAAATTTAGGTGCTTAAAGTGTTTTTGTTGTTGTTTTTCTTTGCAGAAACTTGCATATAATCTGAAAAACCCTGAAAGTTTTTTAAAATAACTTAAAACATTATTATTTATAATTAAATGAAAGATACGGAAAGCAGATTCCACTCATAAGAAATTGAGAAAATTTCATCTTTATAGATCAAAGGGAGTAACATAAGACTATCTGGTGCTGAAATCCTGTTTATGTCTTAGTATTTGTAGCCCAAGATATAATTTTTTCATTAAAGGAGAGGAATATATATACATAATAGGGAGAGCTGGGTATGTAAGTGGGAGATAATGAACACAGAACACAAGTACTGGATATACTGGATTCTGTACTGTGAGAGTGGTGAGACACTGGAACAGGTTGCCCAGAGAAGGTGTGGCTGCCCCATCCCTGGCAGCATGTTCAAGGCCAGGTTGGACAGGGCCTGGAGCAACCTGGTCTAGTGGAATGTGTCCCTGCGCATGGCAGGGGGGATGGAACTAGTTGATTTTTAAGATCCCTTCCATCCCTAACCATTCTATGGTTCTACGATTTCTCTGATTATATTATGACTGCAAACTAAAGAGAATAACCTTGGTATAACTAGCTTTTTTCTCCTAGATTTCAGTGTCAGGGATGACACAAGACTCCTAGTCCCACTCTTCTCCAATCCCATCAGTAAATTGGCAGGAATAATTTTCCTTCACCTTGGGAAGGCACAGTCCCTCCCAACTTGCAAAGCGCTCCACTGAAAGAGCAAAGAGCACTCCAAAACAGCACAAAAGGAAATTAATAATTCTGCCTTCAGTCCCAAGTCTGAATAGTAGATAGTAAATAAGGCTTGGGGCCACACATTGTATAAAAAGAAAAGAAACGGAATGAAGCTCATTAAGTACCATCTTCCATTCTGGGCAAAAGAGTTAGGTACTCTGGCAATTAAAGTGGCTATACCACAATACCTGCTTGCAGGGGAAGCCAAATTAAGGTTCCATCAACAACCTTCATTCTGGCATTTCATAGCTTTGGAGCACTTGGACTTTGGAACTCTAACACCATTCTTTTAACCAAGGTCACTGCTTGTAATTAACTACAGGACTGTCACGTGGCTGCTGCAATCACTATCTGGTTCTCTTGGGAAATCCAGATTAAAGGCTTGTCTTGGCCACAGTAATAGCTTGAAGTATCTCTCAAGATTTGCCCAAACCCATGAAAAGTAAATCAAGTCTCTACCTCAAGAGATGACGTGTGTTAAATTCAAGCCAGCTGATCTCCTTCAGCCAAGCTGAAAGAGGAACACTGCTGAGATCCAGGCAAGTGAGGCAGGGGAGATGCAGCAGCTGGAGTTACAACCACTTATCAGCTGCTAATCCAATCACTCTCCCAACCCAGACACTGCAAGCCACATACTGTCTGGGAGACTCCTCACTTTCATTCAGGCTTGCCTCATTAAATGGAGTAATTCAAGTCTGTTAAGGTGGGGTAATAAACTGCTGAAAGAGAGAGAGCTCCTTAGGGTACATGCATAGAGTACAGCAAAGATGCACACACGTGCATGTTACTGAGACATAAACCACTACAGTTGGGGCACAATGAACACAGCAGCTGCTGCAGGACTGCCTGCATGTCACCTGTAAATCGCCCGAAGTTTCTCTTAAAAAAAAAAAAAAATAAACCCAAAAAACCCCCCCAAAAGCCCCCCAAAAAAAACAAAAAACAAAAAACAAAACAAAAAAAACCAAACAAAACACCACACACAAAAAAACCAAACAAACGAACAAAACAGAACAAAAACACACACACAATAAACCCTCACCAACCTGAGCCTCTCACAGCCAGCCACGTGACTGAAAAAGCCCTAGAGGAGATATTTCAAATTTACTCTGTTATGCTTAACTAAGGTTTGGAGCTGGACCACTCTTACCTCATCATGCAGCGCATCCCTACCCACCCCACTGGGTTCCACAGCCCCCTCTTCAAGGTCTGCATCATGATCTGTCAGACTCCTCCATCCTGCCTGCCTTCACCTAGCTGGCCAGGCTGGTCCCACAATAAAACAACTGGGTCCTGGTTCCTCAGCAGCATTACAGCATACAGTTGTGCAGCCCTGGCAGAGGCTCTCCAGCTGGAGATCAGGAGCATGAGCAGAGGGAGACAAGGAGATGACTGCAGATCTCCGCCATGAGATGCAGTGGCCTAAAAGGGGAGCAGGGGGCGAGTTATGAATTCATGCATAAACAAGACCTGACTGTGTAACTCAGAGCTAACAGGGTAGTTTACTAAATGTTAATTAAATCTTCAGTGCCTGTTTCCAACTGTGGAGATCAACTTATTTTTAAATTACATAAGCAATAAATGCTTAGATGAACTTCTATTAAATTTCACCCAGTGCATGAAGTATGTGGGGTTTTTAATAGACATTAAATAAGACAGTTATGGCAAGTTAGTTGATACTTTATTACCTAAAGATAATGGCCATATTAAATCTCAACTAACTATTCCACTGGTGGCACAATCATCTACGACTTGGCAGAAGTTTGCCTGCTTTGAAGCATCACTGGGCAGCGGTAGCAACAGGAGGAAAGCAGCCAAGTGCTGAATGGCACCTACTTAGAGGATGCTCAAGTGCATAAACCCACTTAGGCACAAAACAGAATCCCTCCCAGCCAGGTCTGGAAACCCCAAAGAGGGCTGATAGGCTATCACACAGAAACAACGCCAGTAGAAGTCAGCTTTTCTGTCAGCATACCGGCCCCCCTAAACTAAACAAAACAATTTATGGGGTTACTGAGGAATCATTGTGTTACAAGGTTCCCTTACAGCATGAACAGCAACAGAAAACATCCTCCCTAACAGCCTGCAACACTCAAATGCCTGTAACTTTTTCTGAGAAAAGGTTATCAGCAACCCACAACTCCACTGGTGTTTGTTGTCCTTTCCTGATCATATTGCGATAGTTTGGGAGTGCTTCTGAGTGACTCACACCTGTGTCACTGTCACCCACAGATCCCAACAGCAGATATTGACAGTCTAAAATGATAGAGACTTGCTGACAGCAACTTAAAAATCGTATTTTTTTACACCAGTTCTTGTACTTGCTCAGAACGTGATCAAAAGCAGCTCTTTGAGATGAAAGCAGAATCTCCACTGAGGTGTCTCTACGGGTAACCTTAATCACACCAATTAAGTGTGGGTAGCAGATCTGGGGTTTTTTTCATATTTGGATTGGAAACATCATGAGCCCTACCTGCCCTGCCATGCCCAGAAGCAGGAGGAATGGAAAGAGCAGAGCCCTGCCCCCTCCTAACCCCCACTTCTTGGGCAGGCATAAGCTCTCAAAAAGCTTTTAAACTTTGTGGGGTTTTTCTGGTCTGTGGTTTTCAGTTTGATTTGTTGTTTTCTTTTCTCTGTTTGTTTCTATTTTACAAAACAAAAAGGTCCCTAAATTAAAGAGAGGAAAACATAAAGCTCTTCAAGCTTTACTGATGCTCTCCCTCCAGCATCCCAATGCACATGTGAAAGCCAATCTCTCCACCTTCCCTCCAATCTCTCCACTGGAACCGTTGTTCATAAAGTTATTTGAAATCCTGTATTTTCCTGCTTATAACCCACACTCTTTAAAGGTATTGTTCCTTGCAAATCTGTCCCTCAGATAACCCACATCCTCAGATAAGCTATGGTTTCCGTCTCCTCCACTTCTGCCCGCTTTTGAAGCATGGCTGCAGTTCCAGTAAACTCTCTAGCTTTTAGCAGAATTACCCTGCTACGAGAGCAAGAACAAGGGCAGATGATGAAGCTATCAAGGTAGGAAAGCAGGCTGCAGAGGAGAGAAAGCAAGCAAGAGCATCTCTGTATTGCTCACACGTGCACATAGCAAACAGAAGCTGAATCCCAGACTTCTGGCTGGCCACATAGACTTGGTATTCATCTTGCTTCCCTGAAGGCTTCTCTCCATCAAAACAGTAACATACCTAAAAAGCACAGATGTACATAAAGGAAACACATATTTCTTCATCATCCAATGTCATCTTTAAAGCCTCTCCACATCTTTAAATGCATCCACATGGACTTCAGTCCACTTGAAGGAATTACCAGGGCTGCCACAGACTGCACGAGGAAGAGCATGGTCAACCTGCCAGAGGCAAAACCCAGCATGCTCTAGGGCCAGCCAGAGCAGAGCATGGGGGTGCTGCCCAAAGCCACATCAGGGCTGGAAGAGTTTATTAAGAGAAAGGCAGAGCTGTGTGGGCTGGGCTTTCAGAAGCTTGACAAGCAACAAAATGCCACTGAGAATGCATTGTTCACACAACCATGATGGGCAAAGGAATAGAGAAACCACTGCGGGCACCCTGAGGGTCTATGTTTCCACAGACACGTGGAAACTGTCTTCTTGCAAACAATTTGTCATCCACCCAAGCTACTGCTTTCCTCTAGCTACAGTCAGCAAGAGACATTTCAGAGAAACCTGCACAAAAGAGCCTCTTCTTTCCAATTAGATATTTACAACATAAGAGGCACCACCACTAGCTGATAAAACTCTGAATGTACCTGACATTCACACAACCGTCCCATCTCCTTTGCAGACTTGGCTAAATTCTTGTCCTCAGAAACATTCTGCATGATAAATGCCACCATTTAGTTACATGAAAAAGCACTTAATTCTGTTAATTTTGAATCAGCCTCTTTCACCTTGGCTTGCATTGGTACAAAGGAACAGAGAACCCTTTTCCATAGCACTCACTGTTTCTGTGACACCCTTCTAACATGTGTCCTTTTTGTAGGAGCTACCCCACCGGTCAAACTCGCTCGGGTTTTTCAGCTTCCCACCATTTTTACTATCCGTCTCCAAAACTGCATACACCAGGCTTCACTGATCATAAAGGAGTTCACTCAAGTTTTATAGTTAGACATTACACCAATGAACACAAGCAGGGATTTTAACAACATTCTGGCTTTGAAATTAAGCGAGTGGTGTCTCCACTCTGACCATGAACCCCCACACCATAATTTATACTACAAGTTATAATTAAAAATACATACTGATGATCATAATATATATGTAAAAGCTCTCTAGATCCATTGATACTGTAGCTGACACCATTGGGTGTCTTGCAAAACTCACTAATCCAGCTCTAGAGCTTCACTCCTGAACATTCTGGAGAAACAACTGCTTTGGCAAAGGATACATACCTGAATCTGCCCTTACCTTATTTGAAAGCTTGAATTACACTGCACCAGTTCCTCATTCTGGTAAAACAAAGCACGTTACCTTTTACTTAACACAGCACAGCTGAAGATGGTATTAGACCAATGCAACTCTGAGGTTTGATGTGCTCCATAAGTTTCCATGAGACAAGGCAGCTAAACTGCACAGGAACCTGGCATTTTCTGTACCCTAACCACAACTGTCCGAAGACAGGATCTGAAAACCACTCCTGGCCCACCAGTCTAGAGGCAAGTTTGTGTTGGTTTGACCTGGTTTCACTACAGCACATCAACACTTTTACTCCCTAAAGCTCAGCAACTGCTTGTCCAAACACTATCTAACAGAAGCAGACTAGACTCTGCTTCAGAGCTGGAGCCTCCACCAAGACAGGCATGCTCACCAGCATCCTGCCCAACATCCAGGCTGATCTTCAAACATGCTCCCAAAGGTGAAAAATCTCACCTTGGTGCAATAGGAATTGGAGCTTCATTCCCAGCTTGGTACCAGCCTCTCTGCCCAGCCAGCACCAGCCACAATGGGCAATAAGGGCTTGCATTGCCTTATATAGAAGGAGACATCTGCACAACAGCAAAAGCAGTAATGCCTGCTGACCCAGGCACCATGGAGACTGCACAACAGCAATTCATAGCAGTTTGGGGCTTCAATGAGACACAGTTTGAGCTTTATTTTCCTGTATGCATCCTCCATTTCCACCCAGGAGTTTACCCAGCAGCATACAAGGGCTACACACCTCTGACTGGGACTGCTGGCAACACGGAACACATGCACAGCCAACATGTTCACGGCCTCCACACAGCACACACATGGTGGGACTGACTTCTGGGAAGAAGGCCTTCCATCCACAACCAGGCACCTCTCTTCAGCCAAGAGACCTCCAAAAAGCCTATGGTGACCTTCAGCAACCCATATGCTCTAAAGAGGCCCTCCAGCTGCAGGGCTGGGAAAAGTACCTACACAGACCAGAGGACATCTGACAGCAGAAAAGCCCCCAGCACCATTACTGATGAGGACATAGTGCTGCCACTATCCTGGACCAGGTGTCCCCAACCTGGCAGCTTTTCCCAAAAATGACCAACATAAGCTGACGCAGATGGAAAAAGAAAACCTGAAGAAAACAGTTAAAGGAAAACCATATGTGAAATTCAACAATGAGAGGGCAACAGGCCTGAAGCCCCTATTAGCAGCACCAGCATCTCAAACACAGTTGCAGGCAGGATTAGACACCGAGGGTAGGGGCTCACTGCCCTGTAGCTCTATGGCCACCACTCATACTGTCACCTGCTGCCGGCCCTTCCCAGAGGGAAAAACCCTCCAACAACGGCTAAACAACTGAAAGAGGGGAATAACATAGCTAATAAATTTTGGAGCAATAGGATGAAAGGTCGTGGAGCGGGCAGGGGGGAAATGGAGCAGGCCAACGGGCAGAGAAAAGTTTTCAACAGTAATCTTTATCTGTAGACAGAAATATTTCCCAAAGAAAATCACATATTCCAGAATATTATTTAGCCTTGCCTGGGCCAGTCCTGCTGTAGCCAGGATGGGGATAACCAGAAAGTCCCTCACACCCCCAAACTGTGCTGCTACACATCAGCCTGGGTTACAGATAGGACAGTGACCATCATTTTCCTATGTGAACACAGCTGCATTGTTAACATAAAGCTGAAATGCTGCATCCTGTTCCTTGGCTCCACATGTTCACCCACCTTCCTAATATCCCATATCTGTAATTTTACTTGGTGAGCCAGCACCAGATATCTGTATCACCCAGCTCCCAGATATCCAGGGACTCCCCACTCACTCTCACATCTTGCCCCAAAAAAATCACTCCTGGAACATATAAGCACAAACTCAAGAGGTAAATGAGGAAACAAAGAAATTCACAAATCTAGAGTGTTTCAAAAAACTGAACATTTCCATGTGAGTCCCTGCATTTCACATGGGCCAAAACCACTCTGTACACATGGGACCAAGGTGTTGTGGATGTCCAGGAAGACACATTAGCAAGCCTGGTAGTTCCCGCAAGCTCTTAAAGCTTTCATGTATCAATCACCTAGCAAAACAAAACGCCACACAGGAAACCAACCCAAAAACAACAAACAACTGGGCCACAGAACTAACTGAGAGAGGCATAGAAAACAAACAGAGAAACAAGCAAGAAAAATAATCAAAATGAAGCAGGAGAATCCCATGCTCGTCTGTTTCACCAGCGGGGCCAAACTGCACCTCGAGGTACAGTAGCCAGAGCAATTACGGCAGGAGTTTCTCCATCAACACCTCCTACTCTGGGGCACTGCCTTCTCCCCAGTGCAGCCCCAGGGCGTGGAGAGTGCTCCCGAACAATGGCAGGAATAAGATTTGCCTGTTCAAAAGGGGAGGGCAAGAGAAGGGGGAGGGAAAAAAAAATAAATATGTATTTAAAAAAAAAAAAAAAAAAAAGCCCTGGGTGACGTAAGGGTGTGGAAAACTTTTACGTCCTTACCTGCTGGGGGAGGGTGGGCCTCCCTTGGCGTATAAAAAGCTGCCAGGGCTCTACTCAACTTGTTATTTACTACGGAGCCCCGGGCGAGGGGCCGGTGGGCGCCAGGTGCGGTGGGGCAGCGCTTCAACCGCCGTGGGAGGGAGGGAGGAAGGGAAGGAGGGAGAGATGGATGGAGGCAGCCCCGGCCCGGGCCAGGTGCACCTGCGGCCGGCAGCACCGCACCGCCGAGCCCTGCGGGACGCCGGCCCGCGGGCAGCCGCGGCGCGGAGCAGGGAGGCGTGCAGCGCAGCCGCTAAAGTACAGGGGAAGTTTCCCCCTGCCCCGCACCCTAGAGCTGCCCCCGCCCCGCGGCCGGGCTCGCACCGCACCGGGCCAGGCCGTCCCCCCTCCGGCGGCCGCGGCGCTCCGGGCGGAGGGAGGAGCCAGGCGCGGCCCCCCCCGGACGGCCGGCAGCGCTTCCCGCCCCGGCCGGGGGCTCCAGCTGTTGCACAGCTGCCTCAGCGGGCGGAGGGGGGGAACCAGGGGGAGAGAGGAAGGGGGCAAGTTATTATCTGCAACAATACCTCGGGGGGAGGAGGCAGCGGAGGCGAGCGCGGCGGCGGCGGCGGGAGGAGGTGGCGGGGGGAGGTGGGGCCGGGGGCGGTGCCACGGTCGAGCCCGGGACCGCCCCGCCGCGCTCGGCCCCGCCGCCGGCCCCTTCCGCCCGCCGGCCCCTTCCGCGCCGTACGACGCTCCCCTCCGCGTCCCTGGGCAGCCCCTCCTGCGCTCCATGCTCAGGTCCCCCCACCCCGCGGCCCGCCGCATACCCGGCATCCCTCCGGGCGGCCCCTCCCGCGCTCCGCCTTCCCGCATCTCTTCCTCCGGTCCCCAGGAAGCCCCTCCCGCGCACCTCCGCATCCCCCTGGCCGCCGCGCTCCCGCGTTCTTCGTCCCTCCCTGCGGCCCCTCCGCGCCCCGCTCGACCCCTACCTCCCCTCGGGCGGAGGAAGAGGGGGCCGGCAGTCCCAAGCTCGGCGGGACGGCCGCGAAACAAAAAGCGAAAGTGGCGGCCGCTGCCTCCCGCTCCGCCGGGCTGCCGCGCTCTGCCCGGGGCTGACGTCAAGGGCCCAAATTCCTGCCTTTCCCTGCAGGCAGATTTGCCCATGTAAGGGCTGGGGCCGGGGCGGCCGCGCGGCGGGAGGGGGCTGCGCTGCACGCACGGCGGGGGGCGGCAGCTACCGGTACCTCGGGGGGACGCGGCGGGGCTGGAGGCAGCCCCGACCCTGTAAGAATCACTCTCCTGCCCTGAAACCCGGGGACTTCGGGGGGTGTTGGGCCCAGAAATGCGCACCGTGCCTTGCAGTTTTGAGCTTTTCACACAAGTTTTGTTCAGGGCTCCCTATGGCGTTTTGGGTACTTTTCCAAGCAACTTTATCCTTTGTCTTTTCCCAACCGGGGTGCATAAAAAGGAGGGGAGAGGTAAAAGGTGCTCGGAGTCACAAAGGAGCTGCCTGCTCAGAGATTCAAAGCAAAACCTGTCGAGCATACTAAGGAGAGGGAGAAGGGAACTATATTCTGATCGCTTTCTATTTGATTGCTTTGTGGCCATTTATAAGGACTGCTATTAAAATAATTTGGGGTTTGAGTGTGATTGTTTTTCTAATGGAATATTACCCTTAAAGTAGCTGTTGGGTATCTGCATTTGCCCTGAAGAGGAAGACAGGAGGGTTATGTTGCATTCAGGCAGAGGGGAGAGCTGCCAAGCCATACTCATTTGGAAAGAGATTTTTGGATGAGATTTTAGGCACTTCAAATGTATTTCGTTTTGACAATAAAGGACTTTGCTGTGTACTTTCAGAAGATGTTTACAATCTGATCCCATTACCAGCTTTAATGTCCCCGGTCACAGGGAGGAAAGTTTGCCCATAAGGACCCAAAAAAGGACATTAAGTGCCTAAAAGACTTCAGAAGCTGGAGTACAGAGTTGTGATCCAGCCTCCCTACCCTTTTCCCTGGCTGCCAAAGTGTCTAAAACAAGCAAGTGCACTCCCACATTTTCCCAGGAGCTCTGGCTGATTGGAGACCCCAGGAGATACCACCCCTTCCCTGGCAGGCCCCGCAGCAGGGGAAGCATGATATATCCCAAATTCAGTCCCCAGTGCAAGTCCCCTGTCTGTGGTTGATTTGGTGTCTTGCATTGGCCCTCTGTACCAGGGGTGCTAAATTCCCCCCTCCCAAGGTATGGAGAGGGCTGCTGGGGCCAGATGCTATCTTAGAAGCACTGCAGCTGAATCTGCATGAGCCTGTCAGTCACAGCCACAGACGTTTTCTAAGCATTATGACTATGACTAGAAATACCCTAGACTTGTCATAGCCGCCTACCCTGTGTTTAAACCCTGCTGAGATCCAAAACCAAAGCAGAATAGTGCATGAGTCACCAGGGCCCCATACTGTAGGTGTACCTAGAGTGCCAATGGCATTCTGTGAACATGGCCTGTTGTGAAAGACACGGGCATGGCTGCTTTCTAAAGCACTGGTGGATGAGACCGTAGCACCAGCTGAGCAGCCAAAGCTTTTGCCCGAGGCCCTGTAAACCTGGGTTCAGTTCCCTCCCTGGAGAACCTACAGTTCGCATGTTTCCTCCCTGAGGAGCTGGGCGCTTTGACCACCAGGCTGCAAGGTCATGTTCCTTCATCTGCTCAGAGGACTGCTCAGGATGGTATTTTCTGCCGCAGGAGGCAGGCGGTCATCATGAGGGACTTCCTGGTACCCATGTCTGTCATCCTCAGTGTGGGGCGCTCTCCAAGAGCCCAGATGTGTAATGCTCTGGAGAAGCAGATTTACAGAGGGATTGTTGCCTGGGATTTCTTCTCTGCTCAATTTTTCTTGCAAATCTGCAACAGTCCCTGTGTGTGTCAACTGGTATCTAGGCGAAGCATCTAAAACTAAAAGAAACTGTTTGGCCCAAGATGAGAGGCAAGTGTTCTCCATTTAGTATTTCAGAGAAAACCAGCGGTCAAATATTTTCCTTGTCCCATGTCCAACAATTATTGCTTCTTTATCCATCAAGCTTGTGCAATTTTCTAGTCATGTTAGCAGAAGAGAGAATGCTCTGACATCCGTAGTAGCCTCCTTCGAATGATCCCAAAAGTTTTAAGCTTTGAGCCTTCAGAGTGTGAGATAGTAACTACCGCTACCTCCATTTCACAGGTAGATGAACTGTGACTAATCCTCTGCAGTACAGCAGCAGACGTTTGATTTGCAGCCCATTACCCTTGTAACGTGCTGCCCAGAATGGTCACTGCCTTGTCAAAGCCAGTGTGAATTTTCTGGGGGCTTTTTTCAGTTTCCTATCATGACCAATATCATACATTTTGGAAATGGAAGCAGAAAACTCAAGGTGTTGAGGCTGGCTGTGAAAATCTGCTCTTTGCCTGGAAAGAATCAAAAATACTGGCAACGTGCAGTCATTCCTTCAATAATACCTACCGCACCCTGCACCATAGCAGCAAAATGAATTAAACAGCAGAAGACTGGAATGCCTGACATTGCATAGGCCACTCAGGAGGCAGTAACACGAGTCAGCCTGGGCCAATATTAATTCAAGGAAATGAAGTTTTTTACCAGTTAAGGTGAATGACCAGAAGCCTGGAAACCTGGCCTCTGTTTCTACTTTTCCTGTGTTGTACGACTTTAGACTAGCCAGCTTACCTCCCTGTGTCTGGAGGAGTCCCTGTAAACCAACAGTGCAAGGTCTGGCATGAGGAATGACACACCATGACCTCCCATCAGACTGTATGCAACATGTTTCTTACAAAGTTTCCAGAAGTCAGCAGGTGAAACCTTGCTTTTCAGAGTTTGGGTCTCTTGCTTTTCGGTGAGATTTCAGATGCAAAAATCACAAAAATAAAACCAGGATGAGAAGAGGCCTTGGTAAGCCATGGAAATTCATCCTTCAGGTTATAAAGCAGGAGCAGCACTGCCTAGACCATACCTGACAGAGTTTAGCCTACCCTTCTCATAAGGATATCTAGAGGATATCCTTTGCAGTTAGAAAAACTTTCTTTATCTCCAACCCAAGTAATTTTTGCTGCAATTCAACTCTTAATCAAATGAAGTTGTAGGGATCTGACGTATTCCCTTACTAGCAACAATTCCAGAACAACAGGAAAGTCGCCCACCTGGTGAACTAATCCTTCCATGGGTAAAAGCCAGAGAGGCTGGAAAACACACTAAGCACGTGTTCTTGGGAGAGTTGCCACCTAATTTTCAGACAAAGATCGGCTGGAATTAGCCTTAGGTCAGCTGGAGACTCCTCTGCACCAAACCACAGCACTTTTCGCCCACCTCACCATAAGGACACACGTTTCCATCAAGACACATGCTGCAGTGGCACACTTGACCCTTAAGTCTCCAGAGGGTGTTCTTGGAAGCACAAGCAAAATCTGAGCTCACAGCAATAGCATTCCTGTGGCACTGGGGAAGGAATGAGGAAACACCAGCATGAATACTAGGCAGACAGGAGAGAAAAGACTCAACCTGCAAGTCTGAATTCATTTCCACTCAGGGTGCATGTTCCTGATTTAGAGATACACGCATGCTTGCATGCCAGGAACAGCAGTGGGCCAAGCTTTGTCATTCCCCATTTTGCAGGTATGTTTGCATCCAGGCAGGAATGCAAGGTACATACTGGTCAGGCATTACTAAATCCAGATCACTGAGTCTGGGCCAGAACCCCAAGAGAATCTTCGCTGTTGAGAAATACAATTTCCAACAACTCCCCAACTTTCTATGAGTATATCAGAGATAGTGACCACCATCAAACTCTGCATCTCTGTACACATCTTTAAGTTGCCTGTGGTTCACCAGATGCTCAGTTTTACCTGGTGATCAGTCCTATCTGCCTATTCTATATCATTTCGTTGCTGGACATGGTGAGGTTTGGGTAGCTCAGGGAGGCACCCATTTCAGGCTCTGTCCCCTGTTCTACTTGGTCCACCATCCAGGCCGTAGATGCCTGTGCCACACTTGGAAGGAATAGCAAGGCTTTGTAAAACTGCTAAATCCCAGTGCTAAGAAGTTCAGTTGAGCAATGTGCCAGTGTAGCATACTTAATTTTAAGGACATACTTAAATCCAATTTGAGCCCAGAGAGATTTTAGCTTAGGTTTAAGTGTTCTGTTGAACAGGGGTGGATTTAAGGATTGAAGTGTTTTGCTAGACTGGATCTTTGGTTAATGAGGAAGAAGGGTTGCTAGTGCCTAGAAGAAAGAACTGTCTGGAGCTCTGTGGTCACAGCCAAGCCATAACTAGCACTAGTCCATTTTTCTAATCAATTTTGATGAAATTAGCACATAGAATTGGTAAAGAAGTTGACAATTTCAGTAAGAATCCTCACACGCTGTGTCTCAACTTAGTGGGGAAAAAAGTAGGGTTTATAGTATCTCATCAGAGTGATGTGATATAATGAAAGCAGAAGTCACCAGACTTTGTATTTTACACCATCTGGTATCTTGCAAAGTATCTCGCTAATAGTGACTGTCTCCTGTCCAGATTTTAGCACTGAAATCGTGAGTGTCTTGTTTTACAGGAAGGGAATTGGTCAAATTCTTCATGGAGTATACACTGAATAAACAAAGAAGTACCCCAGTCTTAAAAGAAATGTTTGTGGTAGCAAATATTTTGGGGGACATTTTTGCATAGGCTCTGACCTCCCTGTTGAGAATCAAAGCAAAAATATTGAATGTACTAAGCAGATGTCTTCTCCTAGTGACAGCAAGATGAGCAGAGACAGCTGGTTAGAAGAACAACAACAACAAAACATCACCATTCCTGCTTTGACTCCAAAAAATCTTGGACTTGTTGTCGAGGAAGAAAGCTATGTATGTAAGAAGCCAAGAAAGAGACAAATATTATTGAATCTGGTAGCATTTTAGTGAATGTGCTGGAAATAACTTAAGTAGGAAGAAAAACTGGATGCGCTCCATTGTTTATTAAAAGAATGCCTTTTCTTATTTCCACAGGGACCTATAGCCTATATAGTCATTAACATATTTACAAGATGTGTATTTTAAATATGTTGCCTCACTCATCAATCCTGTGGGCTCTTCTTCTCAAGTAAATAGAGTTACAGCACGTAAAAATGTGTAAAGCCACATAAATATAGTCTCTGCAAGCTAGAAATGCCAACTGTGAGTTTCGCATGTGACTCCTTCAATCGGGGAAGATGAGTGTAGTACAGAGACACCTACAGAGATCCGAAATATCAGGAATGGAGAAGAAGAGAAAATTAGGTTCCCCCTGGCAAAGTATAAGAGAAATAATCCATGCATCAGGGGAAAAAAAAAAAAAGAAAAAAAGCCCAAACAAACAAAAACCTCCAAAAACACAAGGGTGGGGGGGTGGGGGGGGGGAAGGAGAAAAAAACTAAAATTAAAATATGAAGAACTATTCTGGATGAAAAACAGTCTGAGCTGTGGTGAAAAACAGATTGGAGAGGGGTTGTTTGACAAGACTGCAAAATAAGTGACCTGGCCTCCCTGCTCAGAGGTAGTACACTCTTTCTCTTGATAGCTTTCATCTGAACAAAATTGAGCTCTCTGTTTGGCCCCTGGACATTTCTGTTTCCCTGAGCAGACTTGAGGGAAGAACTACAGCACTACAGAGCAGACTTGAGGGAAGAACTACAGCATTACAGAACAGACTTGAGGGAAGAGTTGAAGAAATCAAAAGCTGTGCAGTTTGGCTAATGCCAAAGACAAGTAACTTGAGGTGAATGTTACAGGAGAGCTAGGTAGACCCAAATCCCACGCCGTGATATAGTGCCCTGTGCAAGAGCAAAGATCTGGATTTGCTGGCTCAGGAGGTATCTTCCTCAGGAGTGCTTCAAAATCCCTAGCCATCTCCTACAGAGGTCTTAAATAGTTTAAAGCCTCAAAGAAGCAAGAGTTTAAGATGGTACAGGAATAATAATTGAGGATTATGATCAATCTGACAGACCAGCTTGTAAAGAGAGGACAATGAAGACAAAAGGAGAGGACATGGCTGGTGGGTATCCAGTTCTTGGCTGCCAGCTTTGCCTATTCTCTACTATGTGATTAGGCTGTCTGTGTATCATCATTTTCTTTGTAAGAAACCAGGGTGAAGCCTGCTGCTCTGCAACAGAGCAGATGTGGGACCTTGGGAAAGTTACAGATTGAGCTAAGCTGGAAACAGCTTCCACCATTTGCCAATATCTTGGAGAGTCTGGAATCTTTCCCATCTCTATTGTGACAAAGACAGGACTTCTCAACATTTTTGGAGGACTTTTGTCCCTTGTAATAAAGGACAGAAAGCACACAGTGAAAATCAAATCACAGTGCCAGAACCGACCGAGGGTCAGGGCACCATTCTGCCTGCTTTAATTCCTTGTCTTTTCAGCCTCAGCTTCAAGACCTGACCTGCAGTCTCCCAGCCACTCCAGGAATGACCATGCCATGATGGCAAACCATTTTGGCCAGAAATTCCATGCTGATTCCAAGAAAATATTTCCTAGAGTGTCTTGCTGAAATGGATACACTCACACACACACAACATGAAGGGAATCATGTCTGACAAATAAACATTTTCTAATGAGAAACATTTATCCAACATGTTCCTCCCCAGTGACTCTGGAGCTTTGTGCCTCAGTGCACCATTTATAAAAAGAGACAACAGTCCTTCCTAGCCTCTGGAAGAACACACTTGGATAAAGTGATGACTTGCTACCTCCATTACGTTACCCTAAGAGCTCTGTATATCTTATAGCATATAAGTATAGACTGAACCAAGAATTTTTATAGGCCCATTATAACCCATGTGTTTCATATAATCATAGAATCATAGAATGGTTTGGGTTGGAAGGGACCTTAAAGATCATCCAGTTCCAACCTTCCTGCCACAGGCAGGGACACTTTCCACTAGACCAGGTTGCTCCAAGCCCCATCCAACCTGGCCTTGAACACTTCCAGGGATGGGGCATCCACAACTTCTCTGGGCAACCTGTGCCAGTGTCTCACAACCCTCATAGTGAAGAATTTTTCCTAATTTCTAATCTAAACCTACCGTCTTTAAGCTTAAGGCTGAAAGACCTTAAGCTTAAGGCCCCCTTGTCCTGTCACTACATGCTCTTGTAAAAACTTCCTCTCCAAATTTCTTGTAGGCCCCCTTAAGGTATTGGAAGGCTGTTCTAAGGTCTCCCCAGAGCTTTCTCTTCTCAGACTGATCAATCTCTGCCCATGGGCTGTTCCATATGCTCCATTCCTCTGAGGGACACATGCAATGCAGGGCACCCCAGCAGCCCTGGACTCAGCCATCCCTGCATGTACATTTCCTCACACCATTGAGAATTTGGATCGCCAAGGAGCTAGCCCAGCCTCGCTGCCAGTGAGGTGACAGATCCCTGGCACTGGAGCTGGGCTCAAGCTGATCATGAGCTGCTTGCGGCTGGAGAGGAATGTCTGCAGAGAGCTAAACCAGATTGCTCATAGATCTCATCCAAATTGCTTGCCTCTAATCTAGCCAACAACATGAGAGTAAACGTGCACTGGGAGTACCATTTCCCCTCCCTGCAGCATAATAACCCAAGAACATTGAGTTTGTGCACAGCTGTTACAACATGGATGCACTGGAAAATCCTTAGGATCTCATTGGTGCCTTGACAAGCGCATAAGATGTCAGAGCCACCTATGTGTATTCTTTCCCCTCTTGCAGGTCACATCTACTTCAATCTGATGCTATATACCTACCACAGCCACTGCAGCTGCAGGAGCATCAAATGAGGGCTGGCAATCTCGACTGAGCTTGTGAGCATGAATGGATACACTTAGAAATACCTGTTCTGCACAGTTTTTAGAAAGGGTCTATTGGCTTCAAAACTTCAGGAAAACTGACAGATAGGCATCACCTGTATTTTCCAGGCCCACACCTACCACAGGGTTAAAAAGAAAAGAATTTCAGTTGTTATTGGCATTATACTGCCTATGTTTCAGCCACACGGTTCCAGCATTTGCAGAACTTCTGGAGGCCCGTCTCATATCTTCAATATCTTACCTTTCCCAAGCTTAGGCTGCAAAAATGCCACTTTTCTCCACTATTAAATCAAAAGCTGGCTACACTCATGTGTCAGCTGTTTACCACCTTCTGTTCCCTCCCTTTGGGCAGCTGACAAGAGATAATGACCTATATCCTTGAAGTATTTGTTTTATTTAGCATTACAGAGAAGGACGGTTGAAGACAACAAGCAACCTAAGAATATAACCATTCCCACCCTATCTTATTACAATCAGAGAGATCAGCTTGCACCTTCACTTGGAACACAGCAGAACCAGCCAGCTCACCTCTCTGAATGTCCAAAACTTATCTGGGCTCTCTCCTGCTCTGCCTCTGCCCTAAACAGACTGGTTCTAGCACCTTCCAAGTAAGACCTTTTATTCATTCTTTACCTTTGGGTAGGAACAACAAGCTACTTAGCCTTGCTTTAGCCATGTCAGTGTTGCTGCAGAGAGGTCTAGGTGAGGTGGCCACTCAGCATATGTGGTAGCAAGGCACTGACAGAGGAACTGAATATCAACACAAGCAAGTGTTTGAAAGTACCAGGACTCTGCCATGGCCACCCAGAGTATTGTAGCAGTTGACATTGTTGGTGTTGAACACCAGCTGCAAGCTCTGCACAAGATCTGGGACTGGGTACGCACCCTGCATCAAGCCTCACCCCATGATGAGACAGGCAGGCAAACGAGAAAAATAGGGCCCTGGTCCCTTCCTGTGATTAGATCATTATAGTGGGTAAATATTTTCCTAGATAGAAAGCCAAGATAAAGGACTCCTCATGTCTGAAATGGAGTTTGAACAAGACTCAGGACTATCCCTATCTTGTAGTTCTTTGTGATGTCCTTTTACCAAATGAATGCCTTTTTCCCCAAGATACCTAGCAAATTAAATGGGAATTGTTAATAGCTAAAGATGAAGAAGCGGATCTCACAGAATATATTTTTAATTGAGTAGTAAGAACAGCATAAGAACTGCAGCTTGACTTTAGCCTACATTCAAACCATTCACCAGTAAATATACAGAATGGATTTAGTAACAGGTACCAAGGGTCAATTCCCAGAGGACGTTACAGCTCTACACCATTCAGTCTAAATATTTACCGAGGAGCAGAGAAAACTGGGTGGTAGAGTCCCAGAAACTGGCTTAGTCAGGTCTCTTTAATAAGAGCTTGTTTCTGCTCAGAAAAATGATTGAGGGTTTTGGTTTTTGTTTTTTGTTTTTTGTTTTTTTTAATTAAAATCAGTGTTCTTGTGCTATAGCAAACAGTGATTAATCATTCCCTATTCATTTTCTCTGCATTATTAATGATTTTACGACCTCTGCTCTATCCTCTCCCTTGGTGTTCCAATCTCACCCTGAGCTTTCTCAGGGTTTGGGGGCCTTTGTATTGGAAAAAATTGGTTTATAAGGTTGCCTTTGAGGAACAGGTCTGACTTAAATCTCACGTAATATCCAAGAATGTTCTCCGGTATTTGACCTCTTTGTGGCTGAAACAATGTTCCTCAGACACAGTAACCTTGGTGTTTCAAAGTTGTAACCAGCACCTGTGGAGTTTTCAAACAGGCTCAGCGTTCCTTGACGCGCTCTTAGCTGTTGCTCCCACGTTTGATTGCTTTGTAATTATGCTTGTAAAACCTGTGGTAGGGTTACACATGGAGGGGGGGAATTTAAAAAAATCGCATTTCAGAATAGGAGGGGATTTATGGGAGCTGCAAGACAAAGGAAAACCAACCTTCCTTCCTTCCTTCCTTCCTCCCTTCCTCCCTTCCTTCTCTCTTTTATCCTTCCTTCCTTCCTTCTCTCTTTTATCCTTCCTTCCTTCCTTCCTTCTCTCTTTCTCTCTTTCTCTCTTTCTTTCTCTCTTTCTCTCTTTTATCCTTCCTTCCTTCCTTCCTTCCTTCCTTCCTTCCTTCCTTCCTTCCTTCCTTCCTTCCTTCCTTCCTTCCTTCCTTCCTTCCTTCCTTCCTTCCTTCTCTCTTTCTCTCTTTCTTTCTCTCTTTCTCTCTTTTATCCTTCCTTCCTTCCTTCCTTCCTTTTCCTTCCTTCCTTTCTTCCTTCCTTCCTTCCTTCCTTCTCTCTTTCTCTCTTTCTCTCTTTCTTTCTCTCTTTCTCTCTTTTATCCTTCCTTCCTTCCTTCCTTCTCTCTTTTATCCTTCCTTCCTTCCTTCCTTCCTTCCTTCCTTCCTTCCTTCCTTCCTTCCTTCCTTCCTTCCTTCCTTCCTTCCTTCTCTCTTTCTCTCTTTCTTTCTCTCTTTCTCTCTTTTATCCTTCCTTCCTTCCTTCATTCCTTCTCTCTTTTATCCTTCCTTCCTTCCTTCTCTCTTTCTCTCTTTCTCTCTTTCTTTCTCTCTTTCTCTCTTTTTTTCTCCTTCCTTTCCTTCCTTCCTTCCTTCCTTCCTTCCTTCCTTCCTTCCTTCCTTCCTTCCTTCCTTCCTTCCTTCCTTCCTTCCTTCCTTCCTTCCTTCCTTCCTTCCTTCCTTCCTTCCTTCCTTCCTTCCTTCCTTCCTTCCTTCCTTCCTTCCTTCCTTCCTCCCTTCCTCCCTTCCTCCCTTCCTCCCTTCCTCCCTTCCTCCCTTCCTTCCTCCTTTCCTCATTGCTGTCTTTGGAAGGCAGCCACCAAAGTTTCCTTGTCAGTAATACAGGGATTTGTAAATAGAACAAAGAGCTTCCTCGCACTGAGGCATGTTATATAACCCCAGCGCAGCCACAGTGTGTCTTTGCAGGCAGTTCCCTTGAACTTTGCATCTCTCTCCTCCTGAGAACAGTCCTGCATGCCAGCTCGAACAGATGTGGTTTCCTTTAGGAAAAGTTTTCTGCTAGGGTCATTCTGACTTCCCTTTCAGAGCTTTCCAGCCTCATGTGCTCTTTGCTCAAGGGATTACTGTGGTGGACACTAACTCCATGTGCTACTGTTAAGCTTCTCCTGACCTGCTGGCTGAGCTGAATGAGCACCGAAATCTCTGTCCCACAGATCAAACCGGAAAGTTGCAATTTCCTTTGACCCCAAATTCTGAGAAACGTAATTTCAGAAAGAGCAGCCTTTTGTTTGGGGGTTACCTACAGCTTTTTATAGGAGAATTAAGTTAGCTTAAAATTCGTCAAGTTCCAACTGATCCCAAAGACACCTTGGGAGCTGTGGACTCTGCCAAGGGTGTTCTGCCAGAGAGATGTGAGGAAACGTGGTGACACTGACCAAGATGTGGTCTTGTATCACCCAAGGTACTTACTGTGCTGCTTTGATTTCGCCACTGCACTTGCATATTTCAAGCTTACAAGCATTTACATTCTTATTTTCCAGCCTCACTGAAAGCAAAGGCTCTTACTATATCTCACTAAAGATAGTGACAATAGGTTGTACAAGCCCAGCATGGTATTTCCAACACACCGAGTGCCTATCAAATGACACTAATTTAAAAACAGTGAAGCTTTAAGAAGTTTTAACTAAATCAGGGCACAAGGCTGTGCACACGCTCTTACTTAAGTATCCAGTAGAGCTGTCTTTTTAGCTCTGGTTGGTTAGAAGTGTTCTAAATGAATGAGAATAAAACATTCTATAGCTGGTAAAGAGTATCGAATACAAAAGTTCACACTGGATGAACTAAGCTGATATAAGCTTGTGAGTAGGCAGCTCTTAAGCAGCAACAATATAGCAGGAAAAGCAGCCCTACCCTGTGAACAAATGAGAAAAACAAAACAAAGAAAACAATGGAGGAAAAGCTGGCTGCTGCCTGGCCTTCATGCATAAAAAAGGTTTAACATAAAAGGGGGAGAGGAGAAGAGAGGGAGGAAAGAAACAGAAATGTACCTCAAGACCAAAATCTCATCAGATTCAAAATGAGTGTAACTAACTCCCACATCGCAACAGTTTGCAGGTCTAATAAGCACAAAGCTATTCCTTCACCCCAAAACCAAACACAAAAGTCACGGAAACCCATCATGCCAATTCTGTGGCTGCTTTCCAGAGCAGGATCTTTTTAAATGTCAATGTTCCTTTTGTTCTGTGCACCCTTTATAATGAGTCTATCATCTGTTTGGTAAAAGATCCAATGAAATATGTAATAAGGTTATCTCAGCATCTCTCTCTATTGTAAAGCCATATCTCCTCTTCCACTCATTAGTTATTGTCTTCCATTTCCTGTGTCAGATCTAAATTAGAAAATAGGGACCCAAGACTTACAAGCTTAATAACTTACTATATATCAGCTGAGCTGTGGTAACTCTCCATGTGTTCCCTCTTAGCCCGTAATAAACAAAACCAGTGTGACTTTGTGGTACATAGGCCTGCAGTCTATGTAATTAAGCTTAATCTCCTTTTATTTTCAGCTAAGCTGACAGTGATAGTTATCATGGCTCAGTTGGTGTTCAGTCCTCATATTGCAAGACTTTGCCTTAAAATCTTGGGAGCAGAGCTCTACCACTATAACTATCTGGAAAGCTGCGATGATTTATGCGCTGTCAAAATACACTTTAAAAAGAAAAAAAAAAAAAAGACACCAATAAAAAAAAAAAAAAAAGAAGCACAATTACGTTATTATCAGCCAATGCCCCTTGGTTTGCAGTTTTTCAAACATGAACAGCTCGAACTTTGGATCAAGAAGTGAAGCAATCTGTTTCTGAAGTGGAAACAGGGAAAAGTTATATGAGTCTTCTAGCAATTTCAGGCAAATACATCACAGAAGCAGCATGCTTAGCCTTTTTACTGTGCATCTGTCTGAGGTTTCCAGTATGATTTCCCTGATATATAGTAAGAGTCAAAACTCTAATCTGTTTTAACTCTTTTTTATTGTTTCTGCAGCACTAATTTTGAAAAATGGCCTTGTCCCCAAAGAACTGCACACAGTCCATGTAGGGAAGCTGTTAAAATAAATGCATTATGTAAAAATATTGCAGAGGAACCCAGCTCTGAGGGTTTGGGAGCTACAACATATAGATATAAAACAGAACAGCTAAAGTAGGAGTGGAGGTCATACTCCAAGGGAGAAGAAGGGAAGTCACCTGTCTGGCAGTTGTTGCACATGATCTCTGAAATCAGCAGTTCCTATTCTTCTTTCTCAGGACTGCTGCATTTTAATAAATTACTCTTCCCATGTTAACATCCTTCTGTCTTCCTCCTCACTGTCCTCAGTGCACACTGAGCTGATTCATAAAGTTTATACTTTCACTGTATTTGAGTGCTTTCTGGAGACCTTATTTGTACTGTTCTGCCTGCAAGATGGCTGATTTATAGAGACTAAGACACAGTCAAGCACCGCGTTGGGTGTCCTACCTGAATGCTATATTTCCTACACACTGCGTTCCTATCTCTGCCCATGCCGTGGTCTGATTTTAGATAATCTGTATGTTATTCAAAGAAGAGAGCATACTTTCTGCCTCTCAGAAAAGCTCCTGAGATCCTCCCGAGTAAAAATGTGCTTTTCCACCCATCTTCCTTGCAAAGCAGCGATACCTGTCTAGACACTGATTGGGGAAATTTAGGCAAGGAATAATGTGCAAATGAGAACATGATTCAGTGGTGGGGAAAAACAGACAAATACCAGGTGCCTCAAAAGGCTGAATCACAAACAAGGCAGTGAAAAGATCTAAGAATGCAGGAGACAATGGAGGAGCTCAGCTTGGCATTTGTTTATCCCAGCAGGATATGCAGATTCCACCCTTATGACATCCGTGCATCATCTCACCTCATCAGTGCCTCGCGATACAACCCCTCTTTGTAGCACTGAGTCAACATCATTGTGCGATCTCGTCTTGGCCATGCAAGATGGGGAGAAAGGCTGTCCATAATGGTAGAAAGCTGTGACCGACCTCTGAAGAGGTCCTCAAAGGAATTAAAACTCTCCTGGTTATTTCATGAACACTCATCCCAGGAAATAACATGGGCTCAGAAAATTTTTTCTGTAAAGTGACAGCACTGAGCTATAGAAGAACTCTCACAGCAGATGGAAAAGTAACTAATATTGTGGGTTGAAATGAAGGACTGAGGAACACCTGCACTTAGTTCCTGGAGCTCCAACACAAGCTGTAAAGTACCTTTTCCCTGTAAACAACAGGTACTGCTGAATCTTCTTGCTGTGCTCTTCTAGCAGCCTGGAGCTGAGAGAAGACTTCTTAAAGCATCACGCTCAGCACGGAGTACTAACTCTCTGCTCCCCCAAGCAAACAAAAGCTGTTTCCTATTTTGGCAAAAAACAAATTGAAGGAATCTAAAGTATTCATACAGGGGTCAACTTATAAGAGGCAATGTAAAGAGCAGCTTTACGTTAGAAGAAACCCGGCCACACAAAGATTAAAATACTGGGCCAAGTATAAAATACTATCCCCAAGTCTGATCTTAAACAGTCCCTGAGGCTTGAAATACAACACTAAAAATGTACCATGCTGCATCTAAGTGTGTAATTCCATGCAACGGGGCCAGGAGGAAGAGCTCTTCCTGGAAAACCAGGTCCAAAGGTCAGGAGGCTCTTGTCATATTTGCACATACTAGTCCCTTTTGTTGCAGGATTTAGGTCACAAGAGCGTAGGAAAGGCAGCTCTGAATCACCTGGCTCTTGCACGTGTTGTGTACACATTGTGCAAAGGTTTCTGAACTCAGCCTCCTTTCAAGACACACCCTTTGTTTGTTACTTTCTCTTAGGGCTTTTTCACAACCCCATCCACTGCCAACATAAACAAGGTTGCAACATCTTCCTCCAATCTGTCTTGCTCTGCTCTAAATGTCAACCAGCATCATAGCACTGTTCACTTGCTTAATTGGGCAAAATACCTGCAATTGCAACCCTGTATCCTGACACCCTTCGGGAGAAAGTTTCTTGGGAATGGTAAGTGGCGGAACCTGCAAGCTGGTCTTAGTCACTTTGATACCAGATACCAAGAGTCTTGCGCAGCTAGGACTCAGTTAGCTTTCCTGAGCAGCCATCAAGCATCTGTAGGGCTCTGGGGAAGGTTAGGAAGAGTAATTATCAGGTATCACAACAGGAGTTGTTTCTGCAATTGCGGTGCTTTTATGTGCGTTCTCTGCAGCGTGTAGCCTGTGCAGGGGAGAGAAGATGCTGCCATTTGGGTGGCTTTTATCAGCTCACATGAAACAAATTGTGGGACCTCATTCCATTCCTAATAATTGAGATAACTAGAATAGATCACTTCTCACTACAAGGACACCACAACAAACACTCTGTGAGCACTGTCTGTAAGCAGGTAGGAGACATGGTCACCCTGGAGACCCTCTTAACTCCCAAATCTTGTCCATGCTAGATGTATAATGCACTGAACAGAGGATATCTAGCAAGCCCAGGAAAATGGAGGGTTGCGTGATGCCTACACTCAGCCATTCCCCACAACCATTACAGCTAAGATTAGCATGGCTGTGCCAGGACTCCCCGTGTGTGGTGTGTAATATATGTTTGTATCTGTCCACGTTTTTGGCATGGCCTCCTGCTTGCTCAGATAGAGCTGTTCTGTGTGTGGGATGGGACAACATCCTCTTACACTCTTACTTGATGGATGCACTCACTGTGCTGGACTGTCATTAGCCACCTGAGCCTCTGCCCAGGCTGGCATGCCAGAAGCCAGGCTGTGGGCGGTGCTGCTCACTGGCTGCAGGCGGTTGCTTTTATCAGCAACCTTGATCATGGGGATTTTCTGTTTCATTCTCTAGCTTCCTTCAGCCTTGGATTTGCATAAGATCCTGGGTTAGGACTAATCTGATCCCAGGATGAGAACATTGCATCAGGCCCAGTGAATCCTCTGTCCCAAACTGTCTCTTGACTGGGTGTGTTGGCACTGGAAACAGAACTGTGTAGGGAGAAATGGTGGCTTGAGTTTTCCTTAGTAATAGGAGGTGCCTTGCTTTGTATCTCATTTAAACGCAAGTGCTATATGCAGGATTGCGGCGGCAACTCCCAGTCAAGTCTCTATTTGTTTACAGCCCTTGTTGCCACAGTAGCCAGGTGCTTTCCATGTTTGCTCCAGGTTGCTGAAATGAGAATCATGTCCAGCCTCCAGGGCTTGCCATCAGATATTGACTAATAAGAGCACATTGTCCTTGGCGACAGAAGGTAGCATCTTGCTCTATCTATGCCTTCCCCAGCATAGGAAGCAGTGGAGAAACAGAGATGTCTCACTGCATAGGTGAGAATATGCATTCAAGCCTCTCTCTGAATTGATTGCATGCTGATGGATGCCCCTGGTTGTAAACAAGTATGTGGTCGTTCAATTCAAGAAGTTAAAGATAACAGGTTGCAATAGTGGTCATGACACCTTCTGAGGGGTTGTTCACTAGGGACATGTGTCTGAAAGGCTTTCTAGGTCCCACTGGATTAAATCTGTGTATATGCTTGGGGAAGTGGGGGTCATCACCCAGGCAGAGTTCAGAACTACTCAAGATTTTCACTGGTAAAACGACAAGCAGAGTCAAGGTTTAACAGTGCCATGTACCTGACATAGCAACTGCTGTCTGTCCTGTTCACCTTTCCATCTGTATGACCAAGAAGATGGCCCAAGCTCTTTCCTTGCTGAGTGCCAGATACACTTACCTCAAGAACAATTTGGCATCCTGACCTGGAGCTGTTTTTGTAAAATACAAACACAGGCATGTACTGTTGCAGGATCTAATACAAACATGAGGTTGTGAATGACACTGGGGTAAAACCTGCCCAGTGGCCCTAAATCCCTCAACTCAGTGTTGATCTAATGTAATACATCAATTATAAAAAGATATACGCTAAAAATGGCATGTTCCACTTGCCAACAAGGTGCAACCTAGATCTGTCTCTGTCATTGCAGTATCCACTGCCCAGCAAGCCAAATACTAACAAACTCTGAAAATGAAAACAGAAAAATGACCAGTGGAATGGTGCTGATTGGGTCAGAGGTGCTTGTACCTGTAAGAAAATCACCCATTCACTCCCATGAACCATCCTCCAGCTCACAGCTGGTCCGAATGGGTGTGTCCTTGGCAATTCAATCACTGTTGTCCTAGCAGCTGGAAATGTCGTTATTTCAGGCATTATAGTATACACAGGCTCAGCCAAAATGTCACATCATGAAACTAAATGTGCAATTGTCATGATAGGCGTAAACTCCAGTACTTTGTTTTGTATCAGCAATGCTCAAAAGCCAAGAGTTCCTGCTTAGGCATCCAAGAAGTGAATACCCTGTACTTTGCCCAGTTAAAGCTACACAGTGGCTCTGCCTCATACCAGAATGTCTATTCCCCAACACCATATTTATTGGAATGATAGGAAAAGAGAAAAAAATCTGGAGGTTGGGTTTTGGTTTGGTTTTTCGTTTGTTTAACTTCATCTTTTACTCTTAAGGCCAGAAATTTTGTGATTGTGGTAGGAACTTTCCCACCTTGCTACCGAGAGTACCTTTCTGCACATGCTTTCAGTAGAGATTTTACTTTAGAAGTTTTCTGTTTTCTTTGAGGATGTTTTTGTCCTGATGACGATTTTGGGTCGTGCCAAACCTC
The DNA here is from genome assembly GCF_004027225.2 of Strigops habroptila. Classification (NCBI taxonomy): domain Eukaryota; kingdom Metazoa; phylum Chordata; class Aves; order Psittaciformes; family Psittacidae; genus Strigops; species Strigops habroptila. Next base: position 36,615,893 of record NC_044284.2, on the reverse strand, counting down.
CATGTGAACATCTCAGTTACCCAGCTGCAGCCCCACCTTTCTCCGAGGAAACTCCGAGAGCATTCCTCCCCTCAACAGACAAAGAAAACAAGCTCTTTGCCCAGAACAACAGAGGAGCTTGGCTTTCCTGGTAGCAAATTCATATAATCACCCAAAGGAGAAGACATGTTGGTGACAAGTCTTTTCCTTTTTTTTTGTTCTTTCCATGGGGAAGGGCATTGTTTCCTACCCAAATACTGATTCTAGGGTGGTTTTTTTTTAGTTTTTTCTTTTATGAAAAAGGCATCACCATGTAAATGGCGTTAAACTGCTACTGAACCCAGACGATGGTGGGAGGATGGCATTTGCTGTTCCTTCTGCAAAGCTAGTTCATGAAGTTGCATCCTAAGTTGTTGGCAATACATCTCGTTATGGCTTTGTGACGCTGCGTACACTGTGTTGGCTCAGTGTAGCCAGCCTGCCCCACACCACACAGTCTTGCACCACTGAGCAAATGGAGTAAATTAAGAAAAGATTTTGACAGTTTGGCAGCTGTAGTGAAATGATTGTATATGATGATAAATAAACAAACCTCAAGAATATTTGTCAGTGTCTTCCCTCTGAGAATCAGGCTAACAGTAATTTAACTTTTCTAAACCCCATTTGTAAAGTCATCTACATTTAGGCAAAGTGAGTCATAAAGATTTTTCTGTTGGCATAAATATAAGATAAAGGCAAGAGTCCCAACCCTCATTCCTTACTTCAGACTCCTAGATGCCAACCTTCCTTCTCCGTGAAGACAAAAAGAGAAGTTGGCTCTAGAAAATATAGTCGGTGTTTAAATTTTATTGAACCACTAGACATTGCTGCTGGCCACAACATGACAACAGTGAAGCAAAGAAATCCTTTCATTTGCCTGTGCTTGGCAGAAAGTGTCGTTCTTTGGTTACTCAGCTGAAGTTGACAAGTTGCCCAGTATTTTTATTATCAGGTTGTCAGCTCAATCTCACTACTGCCCTCTTAATTTATTATTTTGCATTTCAAAATCACAGGTGTGACTCATTGCACAGCCAGAGGTTATAATGAAGTATCCCACTCATCTTTTAGCTCACCCTTTGTTCAAGACAATGCAGATTGCAGAAGGTTTCTGAGGAGGTAAGTGGATTGCAAAAGAGCCGAAAACTCCTCTTTTATCTAACCAATGTGTGGGCAGTGAAACTACCTGATATGAAACCAGCTGGGTGCAAAGGTGGGCATGGAGGTTCATTTGTCATTATGGTGAGGGCTGAAACTCAGAAGATAGAGCAGCTGTAATTGAAGATAGGCACCCAAACTAAAATCACCTCACCCTGAGGATGAGGCCAAAGAGGGAATCCTGGAATAACATGCTTCTCTCAAGATTTCCTCTACACTTTAGTTTTCAACAGGACAGAAGATAAAAACCAAGCAGACAGTTCATTTTCAATTAAAAAGTTATTGTCTACGTCATATGGTTTAAATTGCAAGTGACTCTAAGCGCAAGACTTTGAAGTATTTGTTCTGTCAGCACTGGGCAAATAAGAAACTTGTTGCATTAGAGGTTTTTTTAAATATGAGCATATGTTTCTTAGCATAAAATGATGCATGTTTCTCCTAGGAGCATCTGAGGCAGGTTGCTGGGGTAAAGGAAGATGGAGCACAGTTCTGTTGGAAAGAGTGTCTTGCTGCTGACTATAAAAATGATGTGGAAATCATGAAATAAATTAAGGATTTGTCTACGTGGAAAGTAGATGGGAATGCTTCCTGTTATCAACAGCGCATGCTAAGTAGAGGAAGAGACCCTTTTATCCCAGAAGAAAAGTGTCCAAATCCAGAGCTAACTGAATCAATTTGCTCTTTTAATTGGCTTCTACGTGCAGCTGGCCCCACAGCAGAGGTGCTGAGTTTATGCTATAAGAAAGCAAACTGCGTAAACTTAAGAAGATATAAACACAATTTGTTCCTAACAGGAGGAGCTTCCAAAGTAACCCTACAGAGTGTCCTGGCTGCTCTTACCTCCCCTCCCAGGGTAGAAGATGCATGTCCTATTGCCAGCCCGAGTACCCTGGAGCAGTGACAGGAAGGGGCAGAGCTATTGGGACACTTAGGTTTTTTGAAGTTGCAACATGGAGCTGTGGCAATGCCAAAAGTGCACCTCATCCTCTCTGTCTCACTGCAGGGGGGGTGGGAATTGTGGCTCAAAGGCTGTCCAGTGGCAACAAAGAAAACTACACCAAGACTACTTACTCAGCTCTGCCATATCCAATTTTTGTCATGTGTAGAATAATAGCTATCCAGCAAGCTGGGACATGCCTTACCAGCATCAATAGAGTTGTGCTTCAGAGCATCCCTCGAGGTAGCAGAGAATTATCCCCATTTTATAAATGAGGTAACTCAGGCACAGGGATTAAAGCCAAAATGTTCCAATATCTGGCTGCCTACCTACACCCATATTTACGCAACTCATGGCCTGTTTTTCAGAAGGGCAGGGCAACAAAAATTTTGGCCTGAGGGATTTGTTCATACACAGTTTACTGGTAACAACGCCCAGGATGGAAGCCTGGTCTCTGCTACCTGTCTTACACCTTAACCACTAAAAACATCCTTTCTGCCACTAGCTAACAGTTGGCAAAGGTTCCTGTGTATCCCCATTCACCATGCAGGAGCTCAGAATGAGCAATACAGACTGGCTGCCTACGTGCTAACAGCTAGAGACTTTTAAAGAGCAACAGCAAGAGCAAAACTGGTGCAATTTCATTGCTTCCCTCACAGCTCTTAGGATCCCAGGCAGCTTTACTTGATTTGCAGTGCTTTGCAAGCACACCAATCAAGTCTGGTGTGCAAACCTCTTTTCTACCTCGCATGTGGCCTCCTCCTCTGCTCCTGTCCCGTACACTACATCCTGATCAGGGCACCTCAAGTGGCAGAGGACAGGTCCAGTGCAGAATCAGTAACAGATCAGTAGAAGGGAGAAAACCAGCCACATGGATATCTGAACTGCTCAAAAGCACAAGCTCCAACAGGAGTGAGTTAATCCCAGCACCCCTTCACCTCTCTCTCCTGCACACTTTCTGGGCTTTAACTGAGCTTCAAAATGTACCCTGGTATGGGAAACTCCTGAAAAGCAAACAAATGTAGAAAAAACTTCCTCCCATACCAACAACTAGAAAAACCCAGGAGGCAGAGCACTTGCTGGTTGGCTATAATCTAGCTTTGCAAGTGTCCCTGCTAAAATCATCCCTGCTAGGGGTTATGTGATGCTTGTCATAGCTCGTTAGAGAGTCTTGCTGTATTGAGACATGTGCTTGAAAAATAACACTGGTGGTTGGTTGCTACCTGAGGGAAGGGGGACAAAGGCTCTCAGCTGTCTCTGTGGCACAGTCACTGGTCAGGTCACCTCAATCCTGACCTGCAATACCAAGTGCATGCTGCAAATCCATTGCTGTCAGCCTCTGTGCCTTGTCTCATCTACCATTGAGACCCAGCCACCTCTGACCTCTCCTTTCCCGTCTCTGAGGCTGTGCCCTGCTCATGGGTCTCCCACTCAGCTGCTCTGTAGTATCCCCCCACCCAAAGAGAGGACAGGCAAGAGGAGGCAACAACCTTCAGGAAAGGTTAAGGCTGGAAAAGAAAGAAGTGTCAGCTCAATCAGGTCAGCTCAGCCAGGCAACTGCTTACGTAATCCCTCTGCCTCAGGTCCCTGCACTGTTCTGCCTGAGCGCTGGATGCTACTATATGAGCAGCACCCCCTTCACCCTGTCAGCCTGCAGCATCCAAGCAAGGAGATGGGAAAAAGGAGCAAGGAGGAAGAAGTTGATCATGAGAACCTCACAGAACTGTTTCCAGCCCTCCCCTTTTCTGTGCTTGTTAGGAATATGGACTTTGAGATAGACGTTACTCCTACTGAAGTTCAGAAACCCAGACTTGGCACCCCTTGATTTCTTCAAAAGAAGGCACAGAGCCAGATCTGAATCAATTCTTGCTCTGCATCTCCGTATTCCCAGCAAACCCAGAAGTTTTGAGAAGTGGATTGTGAAATGGCCCCAGTTCCTTCTGCCCAGGTCTAAGGTGCCTGTTCTGGTATGGAAGCAACTGAGTCTCACCAATCTGTCAGCAAACAGGAGGAAGCCAGGGAACACATACCTTCTATTCAATAAAAGTTGGTGCTGCACTTTATACAGCAGCCAATGCATTATTCCACAGTGAAAACAAACCCTATTCTTCTCTGCCAGATAAACACACTTGATCCTATAAAGAGCAGCATTTCTGACTGTTCAGCAGCAGCCAAATTCACAATGGGAAAAATAACAGGTGTTTGTCAGGCACTCCTTGTTTATTCACAATGCTTAAAATAATTGCTTAAAAAAATCCGAAAGAGATTTAATTTTCTATGTTCCCACATTTAAAAAACAAAACCAAAAAAATCCCCTAATCTTGGCTTATCGTAGTTGAAGGCAATTCATTATGAAAGAGGTGTTCTTTCTGTTGTGGTAGCAAAGAAACCTCCTTATGAAAGCTCCAGAGGAGCAGAATAGTATAACAAATTCCTGCCCAGAACCAATACTTCCCCATTCTTTTCATTGAGCTCTCCAGGTGAAAGCTTTCCTTATTGAAACATGAAATTTTATTGACAAAATGGGACAAGCAGGGATTAAGGTCCTCCAGTCGGTGCCCATCATTGGCCATCTCTGTCACTCTGTCTTTTAGAAAGCAATGATAGCCTTGGGCTGGCATACGCCCTTCCATCTTGTTCTGGTGGTGAAGCAGGAGGTAAGTGCACCGCCCCAGGGAGGCAAGTATGTGTCAGAGGCACAAACTTTGCTTCAATCACCATTTGCTTCTCCAGGAAATAACTGACAATGGATCCTGATTGATAGACTGCTTTCCAATGAGGCTGGCTCACGTACAGTGCTGGAGGAAGAGAAGAGAGACTCCATGTCTCCATCCCCTCTCTCCATGGTCTGCTTACAGCCCAGATGGGAGACATCCCTGAGTCCCTCAGCAGGGTGAGGGGATACACAACGCCTGACAAAGTGGTGTGACATCTCAGCACACGCTGAGGGGTTTGGTCTTAGAAGATTTTGTAGTGGTGAATAGGCCATGGATAAAGTCCCTGCAGGAGCCACTCAAAGGAATATAGCATTATTCCTGAAAGCTGTGAGCTTCATGAGACAATCATTGTGGTGGTCCTTTGTCTTCAGGACTTTCCCTTCCTCTGGGCTATGCCTTCCCTTGAGGCTGGCCCCCTGCATGCTGTTGGATGTGTCACAGATGTTCGGTAGTACCTGGAGGGAGCCTGGAGCAACAGGAGCCCACCCAGGAGCATCCCAGTGCTGTCCCAACACGCAGTTGCTACTCCAGCAATGTTATGGGTTGACCTAGCCACAGCTTACTCCCTTGTCTCCAATGTGGGGCCAAGACCCCCAGTGCAGTAAGCCCAAAGTTGGAATAAACACAGCCACATTTTAGTCACATTTTAGTTCCTGCAGAGGCGTGGGAGAGGCCACACCAACCAAACCTTCTCCCTAGGGGAGCTCGTTTGTCTCCAAACAGTGGACATGAGAGACAAGCAGGACTGCAGTTTGTGCAGACAAGGGGCAGAGCGGGCACACGGCTTACAGAACTGTGGTTATTATCTGCATTACGGCAGCATTCCCAGCTGAGACCAGGCTGTCATGGTATCATCAAGCTTGTCACACACAGCAGCCTCCAGTCTGAGCAAAAAAGACAGATGAAAGCCAGAAAGAGAAAAAGAGGCACAGGGGAGGAGAGCAGTAATTTCCCAGAGGTCAGGCAGCAGAGCAGTGGTCAGCAAGGGGTGAGGTGAGGTGCCCGCTGCTACATGAGATGCAGCAGCGACATGCCCCGCTGCAAAGGGACTCCCCAAAGAGTGTTTGGGAGGAGGCTGACCTCAGGTTTCCAAAGGGCATTTCCACAAGTGGAGAGGAGAAGATGAAAGAAGGCCAATTGCAGCATGAGGCAGGGTGAGATTAAAAGGGTTTGGGGGCCAGAGGAGAGGGGACAAGGGACAGACTATGAAAGCAAAGCTGTGCACAAGAGCAGCAGCAGCCACCATGCATGGAGCGGCTTCAGTGCTAAATACAGCAGAATGACAGCAAAGGCACATGGTCCAGGAGGGCAGCCGATATAATCAAACCAATCCTGAGCCCAGCTACACTGAAGACCTCTGGGCAACAAAAAACTTCATGCTTCTCAAGTGCTGGCCTTTGGAGGCCTGCAGGGTAAGGCAAGGCTTTATGTACACAAACGAAGCACAACCAAGTCCTATATAGCTGGTGCATTAACCTGAGCAAAAAGCAGGGAGATGGGAAGAAAGGGTAGGGCCTTAGATGAGAAATCAAAAGGCAAAGCTTGTCCTTTTGCTTTAGTGTCAGTCAGGCACCAAAAACCATGAAACATTTTCCAGCATGGCAAAACCCACACAAACAAGTAGGCTTTCCAAGGCACCCAGTGCCTTTCAGCATCCACCAGTGAGCTAGTTGTCAGTGTGCCCCTGAAGCAGATGTAGGCGCATGAATCTCCTTTGCAACGCAGGCAGTCACCAGCCCTGTGCAGCATTTCATCTCCACTGGATCGATACTGGTCACTCAGCATTTCCCGTACAAGGCATAGCGATAGCCTTGCTCCAGCAATGGGATTATAGCAGCAACTCAAGTGTAATAATGGTGCCGCTGAGCAGCAGGGATTTATGAGCAGGCAAAGAAAAAGAGAATTATAGGTGTCCGGTCCCTATGACAGAACCACCATATATTTCCTCTAACAAAGCGTGTGACAACAGCTCCATAAATTCACATAGTAACAGAAGTGAGTGCCAGCTCGTCATTGCAGCTATTTAAGGAGCCAAGTAACACTCTGTACTTATTGCAGAAGTTCACAGTTAGTTAAAAATAAGCATTAAAAAAGTCACTTTTGGACCCTGGTTGAATATGGCTTTTTACTCAAGATGCCCAGCATTGCATTCCATCTCTTCTCCTTTTACGCCTAGACAACCTCCCCTTTGCAGCATTTGGTGTTAGGCACTACCAGCTCCCTACTGAAGTAGCTTAACTTGGGATGTGCCATAATCAATTGTAAAACTTAGCAGTGAATATGAAGTACTTGATCCTTTTCAATTACCAGCAACTCTGAAATGTGCTTTAAAAATTCTTTAGATGCAACCCATTAAGTATCTAAAGAGAGCTTTCTTAAGATCTTATTGCTTAAGAAAATAACCCCAACATCTACAACATGCTGAATTGGGTTTTTTTAATGCTGTCTCATGATTAGATTATTTGCAGTACCTGTCAGCTAATGTTCTGTTTTCATTGCTAATTTAACACTTCTTCCTAAAGGGAGAAGGGGGAAAGGGTGAAAACAACTCTTCACAGTGAACTGCAAATCAAAAAATAGCTGCATGCTTTGTTGTCACTTCTGCTACTCTCCTTTCTGACGTATATAGAGAAGCTCATATTATAAAGACAAACTCACCTTTTAAACATGAGAAATATCAAGTTTCTCTAAATCACATGGCTTCTTTCTTGCTTCTTGAAGCATTGGGCAAAATTTAAGAGAGACATCTCAGCTAGAAAGAAAAGTTGGAACTTTCTTAGGTCTAGGCTTAACTTCAGCAGTGATTGGAATGTAATTTCCCTATAAGAAAAAAATTAGCATCTCAGTGAAAAACAGAAAGATGGGAAACGGAAATTAAGGGTTGCTGTCTGTGGAGTGCGAGCACTAGAGAGCTTGACCCCATTCTGTCCCAGAGTCGTGCTCAGGCTTGGCTACTCATGCAGCACTGGTACTCCTGCCCATTATTCCCATATTTTTGGGAGCATTTCCTGCGGTCAGGGCAGCGGGTGGGAAACCTGCTCCTTGGAGGCTGATGAGCACTTGACATCTTTGAACTAAAATTTTGCTGAGGCACATCCTGTGACATTTTCCCAGGGTCAAAATTATTCAGATTAGTAAAGAGAGAGGAGATTCTCGTTTGGTTGGTTTAGTAACAAGCTGACGTTTTGTACAGAAATGACGTACAGACGTATTTGGTAGGGGGAAAAAGAAAAGGTTACTCAAGAGCCAGGTTAAAAGTGTTTAATGGAAAATTTTCAACTAGCCCACTAAGATCCCCTCTTTATCTCCAGGTTTGGAAGAGCTACTGCTCTGCCTTCTGCGGTGGCTCCTCCAAAGGCAGCAGATTGCTTATGCTTATACCAGCAGCTATAGCGGGCCTGTTGGGGTTGTTGGTTTTGTTTTGGTTTTTTGGGGGGGTTTTGTTGTTTGGTTTTTTTTACACACATTGTTTGCTGCTAACAAACTCAGGAAGGAAATTTACAGTTTTGAATGGTGAGCAAGGTCTGCCAGGAGTCCCTGTCAGGACTGCGCTGCTGAACTTTGCAGTGACTCAGACAGCACAGGAAACGTTTGTTCTGAGCAGCCCCATCTCCTGTCTGTCCTCCTCTGCTTCAAACACAGGGTTTAAAAACAAGTCGTGGGATTTTATTTTAATTTTGCGTTTTGGTTGGGTTTTTTTTAATTATTTTTCTTGGAGTGTTTCACTGCTTTCTGTGTACAAGGTTATTTACTAGCAGTCAATGGTAGTGAATGGTCCACGTGCTTGAGCAGAAAGCAGAAAGTCTTGGGAAGGGGATCTTCAGCTTTTGTGGCAGAGTATTCTAGGCTGGATGCTGCCATACTGGTTATGCTAAATTAAATGCCCTTGTTTTATACCTCTGTTCCCACCTTGGAGGCTAAATATTGCATGGAAAAATGTAGGGCTGCATATGAGGGAGCAGGGGTCAGATGAGAGGGTGCAGTAAACATAGAGGACAGAGAGAAAAACAGAAATAAAAGATCAGTACCAGGACCTGGGGTTTTCATGCAGAGAGCTGCAGCTACGTTATGTTTCTATCTGCCAGCAGCATTTTGTATTCAGCAAATTCACCCCACCCCACCATTCCCACAACTGACATGTAACGAAACCAATTAAAATGCTTGTTAAAGTAAATAAATAAATAAAGGTGCTGTAGATGTGACTGTTCAAAGTCTAGCAGCTTGGACTTGTGCATCTTTGTCTCCTCATTAATTTGTTTATGAAAGGCTTGTGATTAGTTCTATATATTCAGCTTCTAAAGTTAATACTTTAGCGGTCTAAAGTGTTTATACCAAAGCTAACACTGAATTTACTCTCAGCTGCAATAAGCATGTAAATCTGAACTGATTCAGGCATGCAAAGCAAGTTCTAAAATTGAGTTACAAAACGCTTTTTAAATAATGTTTAAAATGCTAAGAAATGGCACAGGACACCTGTTCGTTTATTCTGGTCAGGGAGACTTCATAACTCCTTGTATTTCTATATTTATGTTAGCGTCTATTGCAGTGACTCACGTATTTTTAATTATTATTCTATAAGATAATAAAAAATGCAGCAGCTTGAAAGTTCCGTTCAGCTCTTAACTCAAACCCATAACCAGCCGCTATCTGATCTGATCCTCATCTGCACATACACAATCCCAATCTGATTACTGCTACATGCTACTCTCTACTTGTTGTAGCACAGTTAAACTTTCCCTGAAAGGTGACTCCCACTCCTATCAACAATTAAGCATGTGCTAAGCTGCATTCCCATTGCTGGAGTGGGCTGGTTTGCACGCAGACGGTTAAGTGCATGTATAAATATTTACAGAGTTTGAGACATGGTCTGCCTAATTAGGTTTCCATAGCAATTAGCCCAATATCTTGATTGGGACCTGAGGCTGCTTCTATTATAATAAAAAAATAATATAAACCTCATTATATTGAGATGATGAAACCAGAGCACTCTTATAAGAAGAGAGTAAATGTTGGCTCGATAGCAGGCAACGGCCTTAGCAGGGGCACTATAATAAAACAAATGAAAGTGACATTCTGCAGTGTGCAGAAATAATGTGCATCCAAAGATGTAGATATAAGAATCACAAAGGACTTGGGCATCTTTGCTAAGAGCAGTCGTAGCCCTGCTTTTCCTGGTTTTTAAGCCTGCTTTTGTTGCTGTTTTTAACCAGCATTCTTGGAAAAATGGTGTTTGCTCACATGATAGAGAAGTGTCTACAGGTTTACATTTATCTTTGAATTTTTGGTGTGGTTTTGCCAAAGGCTGAATTCAATATTATTAGAGAACTCTCACTGAAAGTACAAACTACAGGGTCAGCGGAGCAGTAACTTCTTTGCTGAGAGAGCATTTCATGTCTCAACAGTTACTAATGTTGTACATATTAATTACAGTGAGCAACAATCCATGAAGAAAGTACATCTGCAGAGCAGTTGTGCTTGTGCTGTAGGTCTGCTGCAGCCGTTACTGGAGCAGTCAGGGTCCCAGCTGGCAGGCACCAACAGACCATGCATGCACTGGACAGACAGATGCATAGGAAACTATAAAACTGCCCCGCCTTGTCTCCCCATCCCACATCTGCACCAGAGTTGATAGGAGAGGCTGGCACTAACCCTACAAAGCTCCAGCAACAAATGCCTGCTTTACAGATACTGACACTGCTTGTCACCGAAACCGGCCTCAAACCAGGCATAAACCAGCATAAGACCAATGCTGAATATGATTTGTCTTTTTTCTTTGTTTAGATATTATTATCTCTCTTTTTGCATGATGAGTTTTCCTTTTCTCATATACAAAGTTTCAATACAAATTAGAACAGAGCTATATCCTTGGATTCAGGATTTTTTTCAAAGGAAGATGCTGCAGAGTATCGTTAGATCCACAACAAATCTAGATTAAGCAAAATGGCAGCTCATTAGCCTTCATGGACAGGCATTTAAAGTACTTAAGAGGGGACATAGAGCGCTGCCCTTTACATTTACTTTGGCACTAATATCAGATTAGAAAGGGAAAGGTTATTAAGTAAAGGTAATTGTCTGTTTTGTAGAGGGAATCTTTCTGAGGCACAGCCCGAGGCACTAAACTTTAAGAAGGTTAATTGTCTCATGGTGGAAGTCAAGCTATTACTGTTATTATGGACAGTTAGGAAAAATTCAGCCTGACATCTGAAGTCCAATAATGAGCCTCAAAAATGGACCTGATTGGCTGGTAGCCACAGGTCTATAATTAGAAAAATTGGCATTAGAAAAATAAAGACGAGCCAGTGGTGAGCCCTATCTGTGCAGATGTGGTACAGCAGCTGCAGCTGGAGAGCAGCACAGTGCTGCCAGCTGGGAACTGAGTGCAGGAAAAGCCTTGAGCTGGGTGTGGGTGGTGGCTGTGGGAGAGGCTTCTGTGGGGTCTGTCCCCAAGAGAGGCCAGGGCTGTTAGCGCTCATTCTCACATGCAACAAAACCAGGCACTGGCCCCAAGAGCTGTAGAGGTTTAACCAGGAGTTTGCAAAAAAACCCTGACTCTCATTTCCACCCTGTCAAAGAAGTTGATGTTTTGTCCAAAATGCCCAGAAAATGGTTAAGGGTTTTAATCCTCCTGGCTCTGCTCGCACCCATCCTTCACCCCATGTTCAAGTCTCCTCAGTGCCTCCATGTTCCCTTTTCCCATGTGTTTTAAGAGAAACAGCAGGAGGAAGCAGCTCAGCCTGTATTTAACTCTGGAAACATGTTGAGAGGCAAGTCAAAGCTTCCTCTGCACCCCTCTTGGGCACAGGTGGGGTAGACTGAATATTTAGATGGACAAGATTACCAGAACATTCATATAAGTGATTCTGGCTCAGACTTACAAGCTGCTGGCAGAAAGCTCAGCAGGAAGCCCACTGCAAACATCCCCCGGAATAAAGTTTCCCTCCATTTGCAAATACTTTATTTTGTTGGGGAGGCTAGAATAACGGAACTCCATCTCCTGGACAGCAAAGTGCTGGCTCAGCAGCTTTCTGTCCCCTCTCCCAGGAGACCCCATCACATCCAGACCCAAAAGAGGGTTTCAGTTTCCGGCTCTCAACATTTCCATCGTATTTTTACCTACATGCTAGGGATTCCTCTTCAGGCACAGGAAAGCCTTTTCCTCTGTGAACCATCTCTCTGTGCTACTCAAAGTATCGCCCTACTTTGTTTTCAGCTTTCTGGGTCTTGATGGGCAGAAGGTGAGGGTTTTTCACCACCACAGTTCCCATGTGCTAGTACCAGGGATGAACAGCTGTGACCTCTGCAGTGGTAGCAAAGAGCTCTGTGTTGGTTTACACCATGAACTCCTTTCCTGGTCTGGACGAAGGCAACTATTTCTTCTATGTTTACATTAATATTTAAACACCTCAGCACATCCTGCTGACAGCTTAGAGGAAAAAGTCAGCTTGGATGTTTTCCTACCCGAAGCCGATTTTCATCCTCTGAAGCTCTCAACAAACTGTGTCTCTGCTGATGCTGCTGAGAAGAGAAACTGGAGATGTCATCAACCTGCACAGAATGGAGCAACAAGGGACACAAACACAAAGGACTCATCCCCAAAATCTGTGGCACAGTCCAGAAATAGGACTTAGAGCTACACTGAGCCTGATCATCCTGGGGCAGCCTTCCCAGTAAAGGGTACTGCAACCCTGAAACCAGGGAAGCAGTCCTGGGACTCTTCATGGCAATCACACAGAAAAGAGCAGAGAGACAGGCTAAAGGAAAAAATAAATCAGAGTCACACGAGTTAGACAGGATGAGCAGCGTGGCAAGGACTAATTTAGGAGAGAGCCTCCTGTTCCTCACTCAAACACTGCAGTGTGCTGCCAGGAGTCTTGCCCTCAAGACCCTGGCTTTTGAGCTGACTGCAGGCAACTGTCTAAGGACAAGAAGATGGATGAATGTGCTTTGGTGACACAGCTTGATTCATGCAGAGAGATGTGTTTCGAGTAATCTCCCAAGACACAGCAGGCCAGGTCAACAAGATGGCTGCGGTCATGAATAAAGTCCAGGAGTCCAAACTGCAGAAAGTGTCTGGGACCTGAAACCATGCATTTCTCAGGAAAGCACTGCATGTGGAAACAAAGAAGGGGAGAGTTGAGGGGTGGGGTGGGAAGAAGAGCAGAGGCTGACATGCGCTCATAGTCTCAGCAAGTCTTGTGGAGAAAGGACTGTCCTTTTGTCCTGTGCTCTTCCAAAGCATAACATGAAGTTGGCCGCTGGGCTATGCGCTTCAGCTGTGAGATGACTGACCACAGCGAGGAGAGGTGCTGCACCTGCCAGGGCTGGCAGCACTTGTAAAGGCTCTACTTGGTAATAGTAACAGTAAAGCATGCTGAAGAGGACCTTGGGAAAGGCTCTTTTCTGGAGCATTAGAGATCATTCCTGGTTTGCTTATTCCTTTACTTAAGACTTGTGGTTGTTGAGTTTAGCCCTGTGCTTGTGAGAAAATTCTCACACAATCTTCATAGTAGTGCCACTGAGAAGAACATCAGAATCAAACCACTGCAATTGTATGTTCTTGTTTTGCAGCTGCTAAGACATGGGAAATCAGAAAAGCTTCAAGATATCTATTGTTTGTAGCATTTATTGAGTAGAAGAGCAGAGCTTCACACAATATTAGACAGCTTGTAAGTTTATCATACCTGTACTATAGCAGGGTCCCCAGTGGTGAACAGTGCTGGGTAAGCCCTGTGGTGATCTGCAGTGTTAGCTCATCTCAAGCTTGAGAAGATATCTAGTTATTAATGGAGCTGAGTTGTCTCATCATATATTTTACTCTGTATTTTTTGCAAGGACAATTAAGGCACTTGAAGAGAAGAGCATAGGGTCTAGGCAAGATCCTCCTGTACATTGGGTCTGATAGTAAATATTTCACACTCTACAGACTGTGCCGATTCATCTCAGCGGATTCTACCTGCCTCAGCAATTCTACCTGCAAAAGACAGCACAATCAATCCTTCCCACTTCAGCCCCCGAAAAGGAACTTCAGACCTTCTGATGCAGCTGTACAGATTCCAAGCTGCAGAGAGTGCCTGACACATCTCCGTGAAGCTGGGGCTAACAGTTATCCCTTCTGCAGGAGGTGTGTTGTTGATGAGCTGTGTCGCTGGGTCAAGGAGTTATGGGACGAAGTAAACATAAGTTGATGTAGTGATTTGCTGGAGGCTCCACAGCTTTCTCATGGAGCCACCAAGGAATGAGGGCAGTGCATGGGATGAGGTGATCACTGCACTCTCTCTTGCCCATGTAATCTAGGATGATGAAAGCCCAGGTCTCTCTAGTGCTGGTCTAATGCCATATCCAGTAGACCATGCTACTCTTCCCATTGATCCTTCTCAGCTGATTAATCCTCTTCCTTTCCCTGCAACTGCTCTTCCAAGTTTGCTTTCCCCAGTGCCTACAGCTATGAAGCCAGGACCTTTCATCCAGCTCAGGAGATTAAGAGCAGGATAAAGCCACAAGTAGTAGGTTCCAGTTTCCTTACAGCATAGTTCTGCTGCCAAGGAGAGAGAAAAGATGGGTCCATGAGCAATGGAAGTTGGCAGAGTCTCCATGAGGCCGTTCTCTGCTGGCCACCCTTGACAATGTACTAGAGAACAATAAATGGCCAGGACCCAGAAGGCAAACCTGCTGCTGAAGGTGGGAGACCTTCAAAAAGGTTAAAACACTCTCCCCATCTCTGCAGCCCCTTCCTCCAGCCAGAGTTCTACTTAATAATTAATTGGAGAAATATCCCCCTTACCAATAGCAACCAGAACATTTAGATCCTCCTAAGAAAAGCTACATCTGTATTTCTGTCGTGACTGGCAGCAGGAGATATGAGGCATTTACAGAAGAAGGGTGGAGTGCTGTCGTCGCTGAATCAGACTATTGACCTATTCTTGCCAACCACTTCAGGGCTTGGCGCAGGGAATTTTTCATCTCTTCAGTATCTGCTCACTGCTGAGCTGGGCTAGGTACAAGGTGCAGGTTACACAGCAGTTGTATGGAGGGATCAGGAATCAGTCCTTTCCCAGAGAGCCACGACAGGGAAAGACTGAAGGAGGAGGCAGGAGGCCCAAGCAGAAGTGGATCCCAGATCATAGCTCCACTGCTAATACCACATTGCTGTCTCTTGTCCCAGCAGAGAGGATAGGGTCAGAACGCCAAAGTTCATGAGATTTTAGTTCAGAGAGAATCAATAAATTTACCTGCCAGATCATTCCCTTCCCAGGAAAGCCATCCAGAAGGGACTCCTTCCTCTCCCTTAGTCCTCTCACGTGCCATACAGCTGGTCTGGCACTGGCCATGGTACCTGGTGTGTTTCTGAGATGCTTTGAAGCTGCACATGCTTGCAAGTATGTACAACCACACCCAGCCATGTACATGTGGAAGGAGCATGGTCCTATATATCATACTAGATATATGGGAAAATGAGGTTTGTACTCCTCTGTCATATGTAATGGCTTGTTTGAGTCTCAGATGTTCACTACATCTCCCAGATTCTAATTTTCACTGCCACTATAGTGTGAACAAGAAGTCCTTATGGAATGATCGGCGATCCTCTGATCAAGACCATTAAGTGTTATTGTCGTAAAGTTGACTGAAGTAGAGGCAATAGCTGCATGATTAGTTATATTTATGGCACAATCCTTATCATCACTCATTTCACGTATGCTCTTCTCACCAATCCATATTCACTGCTTGGAACATTTTAGGCCCTTATACAGCCTCATAAATCCTACCCAATTTTGATTCAAGATGAGCAACATTATGTCCTAAGCTATTCTCTAAGCTAAGATCTAGCAAAGCTACCTAAAAGAACTTGCATCTAATGGAAAACATATAACTCACATGCTACTGAATCTGTGTGCTGTGAATAGGTGTGATATTTGGTAAACAAAGTAAAAAGCTGGAGCTAAAGCTGTGTGAAAGTTTGAATGCATAGTTTATAGCTTTTTAATTGACTAATTCATCAGTAAGTTCAAATAATTCAAAATATCCTGATCCAGGTGCTAGGAATTGCTTTTCACAATTTGTATCAGGCTGTACTCAATCAGGCTAGGTAACAATGACCTTCAACGTTATTTTAAAACTATTGTAGACATATATTCCTAACCTCCTTTTTCCTTTTGCAGGTATTGGGCTCAGGGTAACTAAGGATCCTGAATTCACAGACAATAAAATAAATATATAACTAATGTTGCAGTGAAAGCTTCCAGAAATGATATTATTTTCTGGCAGTTACGTGGTATTAAAAATACATTAAGGCATAGGGGAAGAGGCTATTGATACTCTCTGGAGGTGATCTCATGGGTATAATGGAGGTCATGCCAAGTCATTACAAGAAATTGCACAATACCCAGTCTAATTTCTCCAGTACACACTGTGCTGAACTCTTAGGTTCCCCACCTGTCCTCCTGAAGTATCTTGTTTTGCCATATCAGTTGCCACCAAGTAGCCCTGAGAACTTATAACAGAGAGACTTTCTCTACCCAAACGCTCAGTGGCTTTCACAGTTCTATGGTGG
The DNA here is from genome assembly GCF_004027225.2 of Strigops habroptila. Taxonomy (NCBI): domain Eukaryota; kingdom Metazoa; phylum Chordata; class Aves; order Psittaciformes; family Psittacidae; genus Strigops; species Strigops habroptila. The sequence goes on along the minus strand of NC_044284.2, from coordinate 36,599,518 downwards.
GAGGTGGTGGGAGAGAACAGATAGGTAGGAACACAGCTGAGCTCTTGAGGTCTCACTTTCCTCCAACCCTTCCAGAGGCTTGAACACACTGCCCAGAAGTTCCTTCACATTGCTCTCAAACAGTGCATCTGTTTAATCTGGAATGATATTAGACTTTTAAAAAGACCCATAATCTCCCTTTAAGGCAGCTCAATCCTCTCTGCCTACATGTGTGGCATATTCATGAGCTAAAAAACCCAAGCCCAAGGTAGATCCCAGCCTTCTGAATGTCAGTGCAGACAGCCCAGCAGGCTGAGATTTCCTCTGGAACAAGGAAGCTTTGCCTGCCCCCAGTCACCACACAATGAAAAGGCACTTTCCCCCAAGACTAACCAAAGGATTCTCTTGCTGTGGCAAAGAAAGGATGAGTCGATCCTACCAGACAAGTGTCCTTTTGTCCAGGAGGTTTTGCCTGTGAGCACCTCCTGATTCAAACACACAATAAGTACTTTCACCACTGTTTGTAGTGCTCCTGGGTGGGGAAAGCTTGGTATCAACCCTCTTTTAGATTATCCAGCTTTTCTCCATGGCTACTCAGCTCATCTAAGCAGCCTCTCCCTTATGCCTGCATACAATGTCGGTCCATTTCTTCTTTACGACCCAAGCCCTGTCTGTTATACTTACCACATCCTACAATCCCACCATACTCCTAAACCCTACTCATTTTACTAATCTCATTCTGAGCTCCTGAGCAGAAGCTGCCACCTATGCCCAGCTGTAACATAATTGCAATGCAGAAGAACCCAGGGACTGTCTGGTGTTGCTGCGTCATAGAATGGTTTGGGTTGGAAGGGACCTTAAAAGATTATCTACTTCCATCCCCCCTGCCATGGGCAGGGACACCTTCCGCTAGACCAGTTTGCTCCAAGCCCCGTTCAGTCTGGCCTTGAACACTGCCAGGGATGGGGCATCCACAGCTTCTCTGGGCAACCTGTTCCAATGTTTCACCACCCTCATAATGAAGAATTTCTTCCTAATATCTAATCTAAATCTCCCCTCTTTCAGCTTAAAGCCATTCCTCCTTGCCCTATCACTACATGCCCTTGTAAAAATTTCCTCACCAGATTTCTTGTAGGCACCCTTTAGGTACCAGTAGGCTACTCTAAGATCTCCCTGGAGCCTTCTCTTCTCCAGGCTGAAAAAACCTAAAAGCCATTTTTATTCAGGTCAGGTCAACTTTGTGAGTCTGTTTCTAGGATAAATATCTCTCAAGCCAACTTGGGCTTGCAGAGTATGTTTTGAAAACCACCATGAGCTCTTATTTCAAAACAGAATGAGAAGGGTTTTCATTTTAAAAAGCCCAAACTTTACATTAGCTGATCTCTTATTAAGGGATTTAAGATTCTTTTTCGTGGCTCTGAGTTTCTGACTTCTAATAAGAGGCAACTGGGATGTTCTTGAATAGGTTTCAGTGCTGGATACATTTGGTTCCTTCCTTTCTTGGATGCCTTTGCTCCTTCCCTGATAACAAAAACTTTCCATTTAGGGCATTTTATCCAATTTATCTTTTTGTCTCAGCCACCAACAAAAAGGACCGAAAAAAAAAAAAAAGACTGAAAGAACATCATGACTGGGCTGCTATCCCAGGCTGGCAGCCCCTAGCTCTGATGTTTCAGGCAATAAGATGATCTTCAGGAAGCAGTTTCTAGGGGAGAACCTCAATCCATAGTCCTCACTACATGTACATTTCCTCCAGTGCTTTACAGGTGCCACTAGAGCCTTTGTAGAAGTTGTAAGATTTGGGATCAGAGGCCCTAGTTCCACAAGCTATACCACTGTGCTGCTCCATGTTCTTGCACCTCCTCACATCCAAGGGGATTTAGAGTTATGTGATTTCACTGGTGATGCAGATGGAGGAGCAACAGCAGCTCTGGTCGGCCATTATGAGCTACCTTTAGGACCAACAGCACTGCAATAGCAACAGGAAAGACCTTGGTGCTGGTAGAAAACCTCACTAGGAATCTAAGCAAGCGTTAGGGTAGCTGGAATTAAGACCTGCTTACAAGGCTGCACTGATATTGGTACCCAACCCAGACAGTCCAGCACCAAGTATTTTGTTGCTAAAAGCTCTGGTTATGCCATGCTGCAAAAATAACCACCCAGCACAAATCCCCGGCCAAGGACTATACCACAGGGACTGGATCATGGTGCGCCTGTGCATCAGCTGAAGTCAGGTCACTGAACGCAGATGGGCAAGGCAGAGCAGAAGAAAACAAATGCCTGTGGTTTACAAATAAGGGAACTGAGACATAAAATAGGCAGTTAGAGGCCAACCTGATGGGAATGCTGAGACAGAATGAGGAATCAAGCAAGTTCTCCAGAGTCCAAAGTCAGGGCCTCAGTTGTGGTGTCAGCCCTACACATATGCACACACACAAAAACACACAGCCCTTTTGGCATCTGCCCTGCAGGTTGCAAGGAATTTAATATTTTGCTCTTAAAGACTTTCTTGGCAAATAAAATCAAGAATATCTGTACAGCACTTTAAGAGCCTTGAACAGAAGGCTCCATCAAAGCACTGTATTAATTGTTTGTTTGTTTTTGGAAAAGGGAACAGATGGACAAAATCTTGGAAAAAGAAAGAGAGAAACAAGATGTGATTCTATGTTGTAAAATTCCTTTCCCTCTTCCAGAAGTGACTAACCCCCTCCAATTGGTGCTATTGTACAACAGAGATAAAAGGTAATGGGTTTGTGAGAATTTTTTTGGTATGTGCAGAAATCTCTTTATCAAGCAAAGCTACAGACTGCTGGCCCCATTCTCCACTGTTTTAATGAAAACCTGCGTAGAGTTGCCAATTGATAAAGCCATTTCTGGCATTCTTTTATTCCCTTATCTCCCTTGTTCTTGGGGAAGTGATGAGGCACTGTCAGGCATGGAGTGCCTGGATGCTAGATTGCAAGGGCACCTCATAACATCTCTCAATAGAAAGCCCTGTAAAGATAGATTTCCACTGCTCCACTCAAGATAGACTAAAGTTGACATGCTTTTTCCTATCCTTCTCAAGGTCTTACTTCAGAGCAGCTTCATTGTACTCCTCCTCTTGGATGTTCACTGATTTCTTCTGGGTTCATCATGGTTTTGCTTTTATTGCTTCTAAGATCCTGTAGCACCAAACTTGGGACATGTCTTCACCTCCTGTTTGCACCAAGTGTTCTGCTTGAGATATAGATAAGTCCTTTCAGTTCAACAGAACAGAGCAGGATCCAACAGTGAGCAAACACCTTCACAGCTATTGAGGTAGCTTCCATTAATACATAGCTCCTAACAGTTTCCAAAGTAATTTTTAAAGTCAGAAACCTGTTTCAGCCCCATCCAGTCCTTTAACAGGCAGGTGAGCTTTATGCTAGGCACAAGACGTGCATTCACTTCCATGGGAGACTACAGCAGGGCATCATTTCCAATCAGAAAGGAATAACATCAAGATATCCTCCAGAAAGAAAATTCCAACCATCTGTGTTTAGTTACTAAACATGACTCACACATATACATATATGTATGCGTGTGTATTTACACATATGTTTTTAGGTCAGGCCATTGCAATCAAAAGTCAAAAGGTTTCATTAAAAATAATGATAGCTGAATGCTGGGAGAACCTTTTCCTATATAGTAGCAAAACTGAGATCTCAATGAGTAACAATATGATTTTTATAGCTTTTCAGTTCTTTCCAACAAAAGGCTCAGCTGGAATGCAAAAAGCCAGTATAACTTCCCAAAACATAAGGCGGCAGGAGACAAGATACAAATGCTCCTTCTCTAGCAAAGAGTATACCTCAGAGCTCACGACAGCCATGACTATGTGGGACTCCCCTTAGGGCACTAGTTTGGCATGCTCATGTCCTGCCAGGGGATGGAGCACAGTGCTGACTGACTAACAGACAACCATCACTCCTCCTTTCTATAACACATGGAATTTCCAGGAATCAGCAAGTTGTTGCTGCTGACTCAAGAAATTTGATCAGATGTGGCTTGAGATGGTGCAGCTGGGTTTGAATTTCTTTGCTATTGAATATGCTAGCTGGAGCACACAACTAGATTGCCAGCCTTCACTGAAGCACATTAATTACCTTTGCACATTTATTACCTGCCACATCATCATGGACAGAATTTGCTTGGCAGTGCCCAGCTACTCCAAAGACTGTAAGGAGAAGGGTGAGATTCAGGTATCATTCAGGAACAGAACCACACAGGTGCTCAAAATGGTGATAATCAGAACATCTGCATGTGTCTTAAGATGATGATCACTAGCATTACAAAGGGGTATGCTTTATTATGTGTCTCATCCCTCCAACCCCTCCTGACATCCCCACAGTAGTGCACTGGAAAACAGCTTGGGCAGACTCTTATGGGCACACCATAAGGAGCCTGGCATTGCCATTGTGAATCCTTTGGGAAAGGCAATAGCAAGAGCAAAAATCACTGCTGGCTATTTAGGGAGAAACCAGATGATCAAACAGAGGAATGCTGAAAATACAGCAGTGTGCCACTACTCTTTGAGACCTTAGTTTGCTTACAAGAGCAAGGAGGTGAATCGTGATCCCTAGCTTCTTTCTCTCCCCCTGCAGCAAAAGGCATTGCAGTCAGGGATAAAACTCCCTTTTAATACAGGGATGATTCTGTCTGATCCAGTCAAGGAGCTATCCTGGGAAAACAGTCAAGTCGTGCCGAGAGCCAGGTATTCAGCACCAGCGGGAAGGGGAAAGCACAGCCTGGAAGCGGCTGCAGGGGAGCAGCCCAGTTTCCACCAGGCACGTCTAGGGACAGAGACCCAGCAGTCATCTCTCAGCAGGACAAACAGAGGACAGGAAACTCAGGCTGCTCAGGCCAGTCTCTTGCTGAAGAAAGTGAGCACATGCTAGGAGTTTACCAGGTTCATCTTGAGACTATTCTAGTTGCTGGGCTTTGGTTTGACTTTGTGGCATCAATAGTTCCGCTGGGAACTGCTCTCCAGCCCGTTTTTGGGAGCAGTGCTGCTGAGGTCGGAACAGAACAGGAATTCTGACTTGATCCGATGTTGTATTTCAACACACAGAAACAATGTTTATAGAGAATACAGCTCAAAGTGCATGTGTGGATGGAGGCAAGGTGAAAGTCAGCAGCAGATCTTCTGCCAAGGGAATGGAGCAAGAAAACATCTGAGCAGGTTGCATGCATAGCAAGGATGGGATGAATGTTTCATGTACACCTAGTTCATAATGCATTTTTGTTCATAGCAGGATCAAAGACTTATCATAACAAAGAGCTTTATAAAACTCAGAGATGCAATGCCTGCTCCAGAGTGCTTGTGCTCTATCTACAGGCCTCCAGAGATAATCTGCTGCAAGGCCAGTTTTCAGTGCAGGCTGGAGTAAGTCACCCATCATTTGTGTAAACAAAGTGAGGATTGCTGTACTCCAAGATCCTTGGATGGAGATCATCACTCAATACCAAATTCTTTGCAGTCCCATTTCACCATCTGATCTCTACGGCAGCCAGTGCTCTATACAGAAATGTCATTCACTTCATCTCACAAATCCACTGATGAGCTGTTACAGGCCCAGATGTCTTTACAGCAAGAAGAAAAAAAAAAAAACACCAAAACAATTAAGGTATTTGTAGTAGGTTTGTATTTTGTTTGATACTAAAATAAAATAGGCATTTCTGTTAGAAACGCAAAGAGATCACTGAACTAGTGGATGGATCTTCTCTAAACAGGTTAAAAAGACTATCCATACCAGCTGAAAAGAAATTTTTTGGTTCTTCTAACTGGTAGTAGGAAGAAGGAATGGGGAGAGCTCAAGTGCTGGCACATCTGGAGGGAAGGATAGACATAAATACTTCAGTGAAAGAGATAGAGAGCTGTCAGCCCTAGCGTCACAAAAATAATGGGTTAAGGTACTAAAAGAATTCAAACTAAAAGGAAAATACTTTGCCCCGGCAATGGTGTTGTAATCTTACCTGTGTTGTTTCCCTCAACCACCATAAGCACTAGAAAAGAAGCCTTAATAGCCTCCCCCATATTTCAGGAGCAGGGTCCCTGCAGGAGACAGAAGACAGATGATAAAAATGGTGGGAGCTGTGTGTGCAAGGAGATAATCTTACTTCTCTTGCTCCAGCAACTGCCAAGGGATAAGAAAAGCAACAATTAATTATTATAATATTTTTGAAAACTGCTTTTTACTTTGAGAGTTCACTGTTAGTAAAGGAGACTGTTTATTTTTAGAGTATGGTTTTTGTTTTGACATTGCCCAGTCCTGAAAACGTGAAATCACCTCTATAATAGGGGATGTAGCAGGGGGTGTGCAGGGGGGTCTCTGGAATAGGCCCAAGCCCATCCTTCCTAGGTGTCATGCCAAATCTGAGCAGACATTTACATTTTCCTCTCACAGTCCAAGCATATGCAAAGGGGTGGGAAATATCCTCCCTCTTCTTCTACAACTGAGTGCAGCAATATAAAAAACTCATTCTCTCTCCTTTTATGTTGCCCATAAAGCTCCAAATGTTGCTCTTAAATGGAGTCCCCCTCACACATATAATTGAGTGATTTCTCAGCCACCTGCATTATAATATTACTAGGCCAAATGTTGTCTGTTCCCTATGTTAAAGTACTTTTTGCTGAGTTTTCAGCTGCTGCTATGCATGAATTTTCCAGAGCCAGAGCAAGCGGAGACTTCAAGCAGTGTAGTAGGACAATTAATATTTCTAGTTAATCTCATTAACTTCCATTGCGCATTAAGTAGACAACAATACAAGATTCAGATTGACATCACTCGCTGTTTTCTCAACAACCCTGAAAATCCTGTGCACTTCCCTTTTCTGAGAGCCTACATACAGAAATAAAAATCCCAACAGCACCAGAGTTAATTCATTAACACTACACATGAGTGAATGAATAGCTCCCTGACAGTGATGCGTAGGAAGGCTGGCTTCCACTTGCTCCTGCCAGGCTGGATTTTCTGATGTCTAATAATGCAGTTAAGCTCAATTTGCAACCTTAGCTGTAGCAGGATTTCCCCTTCCTTCAGAGAACAGGTTGCAAAACCAGGTAGAAAGTAAAAGTGTCCTTTGCTTCATTTTGCATTATTTTATTTCATTTATACACATTTTCATGGATTGCTTATTAAAACATCATAAGGGAATCACTATCTAGCTTTCAAAGATATTTGGAAGACAGGAAAACCACAACAATTTCTGTTCTACAAATGAGGAAACTAAGGCATCAAATGATCGTGAGACATCCCAATACTTACACAGATCACCATGGGCACCCTAGTTTTTTCTGAGTTTGGTGTTCTAATGTACCAATAGGTACATTGTTTGATATATGCGAAAAATGGAATAAAATTCTGACAGTCTGAGATCTGTAAAGAGACTATCTTCTACATTTTATTTTTTTTTCCATGTTGAACATAATGGTTTGAGAAACAGCAAGGTGCAAGTATGGAAAGAATGACGGAGTTACTCCTATAGATCATTAAAACCAAAAGTTGTATAAATCCCACTTTTTTTAGCTTTTGTTGTAAGGACTTGAATTTAACTTCAAACTCTGCTATTGGTTACTAAATTGTTTCTAGGGGTGAAACAATGAAACAAAGAACAACTTGAGCAAGAAAGACTATCTTCTTTCGTACACGGCTGTGCTGCCTCTGAGACAGACAACTCAAGCAAATCAAACCAACTGCATCCACCAAAAAACCCCTTGAAGCCTGCAAGCAATAGCTCATGAATCACTGCCACTGTGATTCACTCCTGCTGACCACTCACTCCTCTGTCCCTGAAAAACCTTTGGCTTGCATGGACATTGAAGAATTTGAGTGTCTCTTCCCCCGGTCTCCCGCTGGACTGTATTTCCCACCATACAATGCAGTCAGCCCAGGGTTGCCTTGCAGCACCCTTCCTCCCTAAAGAAGAGGCCAGAGGGTCTCAGGAAAGACTGGGATTCACCCATGAGCCTGCCTCAAAGGAGGCTGCAGCACCCAACCTTGGATCCCCTTCAAACCTCTACCGCCTTTGCACAGGGGAAAATATTTTTCATCTGAAATGTTCCAGTTTAACTTCTACCAACATAAAGCTTTTGGAGCAGATACTTTTTTTCAACCTACTCTGTCTAGCTGCATTTTTATATTTCATCAGACTCAGCAAAGCCATCCTCAGTACCTCATAACCATGCATTAGATAATGATCTAGCTGTACTCATATTTTGCTGTCTTCCTGGCTAGTTTAAATGGATGTTTTTATTCCTGGCAAATTCACAAATTAGGTGGCAAGGGGTAAATATGCAGTGCCTAACATGGAAAGCAAAATCAAGGACATGTTGATCTTGGTTTGGCTTTGTATTTTTCAGTGTAAACAAAGTCCTGTGACTTCCATAAAGGAAAGCTAAAAATGAAAGACTATGACTTCTTTTTTTTTTTGGTCCAGTAGAGATGTTGTGTCTCTTTCTGCTAGGGTTTAACTCCTTCCCATTGCTATGTAGGCAATTTCTTCTAAGTTCAGTAGGGTTTATTGAAAGAGCTATCACCCCATTCAAACTGACCTATTCACCTTCTTTCTGGAGAAATAGAGCACAGGTTATGAGGAGTGAAAAAGACTCAGTAATCCTGCCTTATCCTCTGCCTGGTGATGCTGAATTACATCCTATAATCTGTCTTCCAGGGCAGAGCCTATTATTTGAAGAGACTGGACGCAGAACAGATGCTACAAGTTTTTCTGACCCAGCACATACATTGCCCTGGGTGTCATGAATTAATTAGCTGCTGCAGATAGTTTATTCCTTCCCCTCCTGGAAACTGCTGCCCAAGTTCTGCATGCTGCTTCTTAAGATGGTGCAAGCTGCCTGTGAAAGGCTGGTTAAGCACTCAGATGCACACAGTGCCCACAGCTGGCACTGGTCAGGAGTAGCTGATTTCAGTCCTGGAACACCCATTTTCTATGGGTGTTTATCCTGTCCAATATAACTAAGGAAACTCAGTGAAACCTTTGACAGCTTTGACCTCAACTTGGGGTAGGGATTTCCACAGCCTAATATACATCCCCCATCTAAACATTGAATCTTTGCATTGATTTTAGATAGAAATACGGTAGAGAAATGGCCCTTCCACAGATAAACCCAATTTGTTCCAGCTTCATTTCCAAGAGACTAACAAAACACAGCAGGCACTTTCTGCTGTAACTCTTTGGCTATAGCTCTAATCCCCCAACTGGAAAGTGGAGTCCCATCAGTCCTAGTTTTGGCAGGGGAGACTGTACTTGGCAAGGGTAGGAGGCAGGAGAAACAAATAGTAAGATCCTTGAGGCCTAGAAGGTTATTTGGAGATGAGATCCTGTTAGGTGACTAATAGAAAAGAGGCATAAAAGGTATGGTTTTTATTCTGTGATGACCTATGTGACCTGGAAACCAGAAATTACTACTTCTACCAGAAAATGGAATGGGGACAAGTGAAGTAGAAGCACAGAAAAAGGAAGAGCAACCAGCCCGTCTTGGGATAGGAGTAAAGAGGGCAGGGGAACTACCATGCAGAGCATAGCACCCAGCACCAAGCACATCTGAAGATGAAGAGCTAACTCTTTGCTGTCTTTTCTCCCCATGATGAGGGTCAGAACTGAGAAGAAACACATGACATGGGACACATTCATGGCAAAGGCTGCTGAGAATGACAGGAGAGCAGAAAGAGTGTGAGCAGGCAGCCAGGACTTGGCACCAGAAGCTATCACCCGGTAAGGAAAAGCTGTTTGCAACCAGCACACGAAGGCAGAAGCTGGCAGTCAGCACTGCCTGTTGAATTTAGCTCCTCACCCTTCATATGGGGTTTGCAGTAAGCAGGACCATTCCTGCAGCCTTCATGCCTCTTTCCAGAAGAGTGAAAAGGGAAAGCAGACATTTACTGGTAGTGTTATTTGCACTGTGATTTTGTACCTCGCTGGTCTAGGCAAACAGGCAGCAAGGGCCTGAGAGAGTTGTTACCCGGAATTTTTTTAATTCAGGGTGAAAAATAAGGCTGTGTGTGACACAGCTTCTAAGCAAAGGAATTGCAAGCACTTGCTTCAGCCTTGTCCTCACTTTTACCACAATGTGACTGTGTCTTTGGAGGATTTTATTCTCTAGCAGTCTTTATTCTCTTACCAGTCTTAGCCCATCTCTCAGTAAACGGAAGCCCTCACCTGCTAGGTAGCCCATTCCCCTCTGTTTTGGCAGCGTTATCAGAAAAGCACCCAAGACTAAGTACAAGCATCAAGACGCAAGTGTCAAGATGTATGGAGTACATAATATATCCTTTGTGGAAGAAGATAGTTTGCTTCCCAAACTCACACATTCATCTCCCAGTAGGAGGAGGAGTCGGGAGACACACAGGTGTAATTCTTTTTCTGCCTCATTTTTCTTTACCTTAGTGAAGAGCCCAGATGATACCTGTCATTGACACTTGTTTGTGGTGGTAACACTAACCCTTAGTAGAGGGTTGAGGAAAGCACAGTTACTACCTTACCCCCCCCAACATCTTATCTTTCACCTTCCCTTTTGGGACACACTATGGTATTGTGTCCTGCCCCAATGTGGGTAGCTGCCTGAAGTTGCCACTGCCATCCAGATTATCAGCCATTATCCGTTCAGAGACTGTCAGCTGTGATGGTCTCTGAACATCACTGCCTAGAGGAAAATGTGGGTATTTATTAGGCCATGGCAGTTTCTGAGAACAAAAAGCAGGTTTGGGATCCCTCACCCCCATGGTCCAGACAGCAGGAGAAAAGAAGTTCCTCGCACCTGTCAACGAGCCTTATTGCCAGCAGAGAGGAGCTGTATTTTTTAACAGCTCAGTAGATCATGTCATCAGACAACAATGTGCTCACTCCACAAGACACAGAATTTGACAGGCAAAACAACCTGCCAGTTACTTATCATTAGTGCAAATGACTGATTTTTCGGTTCACTAGCAGTTCAGAATAATCTGCAGGTTTTATTTTGAGTCAAACTGAAGAATTCTTTCAGACCTCTCAGCTCACCTTGATATTTCACATTTCTGCTCCAATCTTTTTAAAAGAAACTTTTTATTCTCTTTAAAAAAAACTGCAAAAAAAAGTGAATGCTTCATTTGATTCAAAATTACTTCTATTAGTTTAGCTTCCAGCTAGCATGATTCAGTAGCAAATACTTCTCACCGTAAAGAGGAAACTGTGGTCAGTTGAAACACCAGAGTTTCCTTGGACAAAGCCCTTTTATAAAAATTTTGGAAAAGCCTCAGCCTGCCTTCCTCCCCACCGTCACACTGCTAAGGCCATCACCCACATCTATATTTCATAGCCTCAGAGATCACAAGTCAAAATGGAGAGAGCTGCTTGTTTCCTATATCTCTTCTACACTCCCAAGAGTGTCCCCAAGACCCTTTTGCACATCAGTAGAATCCCATTCCACCTCATCCCTGGCCATCCAGAGCCAGCCTTATGCCATCCGCGGGCTTTAAAATCAAAGCACATTAAAGTGTTAACCAAGGGAAGAAAAAGGAAAGGAGTAGGTGTGCAGGCCAACCCTGCAGGTGCTTCTGCAGTTCAGTCTTGGCTCAGGGCAGTAAGTGTTAGTGACTTTTAATTTCCTCTGTCCCCAGGCATCCTGGATAGTATCACTCAGCACTGATTCAACTCCTGACCTGGCAGACAGTGCTGGGTGTCCCACCATGCGCCATTGCATACAGTAAGCTTCGCATAAGCCCGCTAAGCCACTGGACTACTTTGGCAAGTCTTTTAATAGCACTGAACATGATTTTACCTACAACTTCACAAGGAGGGGAGGAATCTACTGCTAGGGAATTGAAGACCCCCAAACAAATTTTAAACACAAAATTAATTTTTTAATTGGACAGAATGATGAAGCATATTCAGATCTTGACCTCAAATCAGATGAGAAAGGAGAAGTAGGAAGTCAGTTGGCTCTGGAGGTTTGTAGGGGTTCACAGGTGCCTTTAATAACTGATTCTGCAAGTTAATAGCTTGGTTAGGGATGGGAATAGACTAGAGATGATAACAAGGAGCTGAAGTTTTAGTCCAGTTTGCTTTGAAACAAAACTGAATATCACAGGAAGATCACAACTGGAACAGGAGGTTGGAAAGACTCACGGATTATTATATCTAAACTCATGCTATTGCAAACCTTCTCTTCTTGTGACAATTTTAAAGTTTGCCAAGCTACATCCTTAGGCAGGACTTTCTTGCATTCGTTGCTGCTACTGGGAATCAATTTCAAAATCTGAGGGTTAGAAACTTTCTCCTAATTAGCAGCCCAAGACTCTGTGGTTAGCAAATAATATTCTCTTCTAGCTGTAGTAGCTATTCGCATCTCTTTAAGAGTAACCCTCCAAGAGGTTCCAGACCTGTATGGAGACAAGGAGCAAAGTATATTTGTTCCAGTCTTGAGAGGCAACTGTGAAACTGCTGCATTATGACTACTCTGTTTTAGTTGATGCCTATCAATCAGCTGTTGGTTACGCTAAAAAGTGCTGAACCATTACTTGATCTCCAGCTGCCCATAGCAGCACTTTCTGCGGTAGTTTGCCCCAGTGACTTGGAAAACCTACATACAGTAGACTGTGGAGGGGGGTACCACTTGTTACAGGGGTCCTACCCCTGTTCAGAGCAAGAACAGGATTTAGTGCCAAGGCAGAGTGGGCTTCACAGGTCTCATGGGCTAACTGCTCAAGCAACCACAAGCTGAGTTGGCACAGTGAGGCAGCTGCACTGCCTCTTGTTTCATCCTTGTTCTCTGCCTCAGCTGGACATGGGTGAACATTTCCAAAGGTGTCAAATGGAGCTTAACCAAGACAACTTTGCATGTAGCTCCCTGGAGCTGCTTTGAGAATTCCGGTTAGAATTTCAGATCTATGTCTCCAGTTCAGCACCTGCTGAAGGATCAACAAGAACATCTTTGTGAGTGTCTGTGAGTCACCGAGTTGTAAAGTGCTTAAGCATTTGGCTGCTACGAAGAATCCTACTCTGATGTTTATTCAAGTCATGACCCAAGCACCCGCAGCTCCAATTTGCAGACAACAGGAACCAGGAGCAGTCGACATTTTTGAGCATCTTCGATCTGTTAGCTGACATTTTCTGAAGATGAAAAGCCTTTGGGTTGACTGCCCAGGAGAGAAAGCCCCCTGCCCCTCAGACAGCTCCTGCATGGGCCTTGGCAGTCGGCCCAGACAATGTCAACAAGCTCTGAGCATGAGTTACAGCACTATCTGAGAAGCGAAGAAAGCAGAAACTCCCATGACAGCATTCACATTCAGGTCTTGTTGATGAAACTGCTAGTCATTAATGCCAAAACCAGCAGATTTACTTTTTTTTTTTTTCCCCCTATGTGGGCTTCAAAATTCACTTCAACAAGCAGAGCAGCATCTTTCACATAGCTCCCTAAAACACCTCTGTGCCACAAGCCTACTCCTCACACCCAGCTGGCAGCAGACTCTCCCATGGCAAGACACACCTTCCTCCTCATTTTATCCTCCTCCAAACACTCCCATTTGTGTTTTGTCCACTTGTTGCATCCTGTCTAATTCCTGTTCAGGCGTTTATCAGGAAGGTTGTTTTTGCTACTTGCCTGTGCTGCACCCGAAGTAATGAGCCCAGAACCTTTATGTGATCTCCTATCTGATACTCTGATTTGAGCTGAGACTACAAGGCAGATTTTCTTTTCTTCCCCTCCCTTGACAACCAAGTGGAAAACACAATTTTAGCAAAACAAAGATAATCGGGAAATGCACTTCAGGGTCTGTCCAAAACGTTTGATTTAACAAGCAAAATTCTGGGGTTGGAGTTATTTAACTTTGCCCTCCTCCTGTCCACATTCTCAAACGGAAGTTCTGCACACAGAAAATACCCTTTTGAAACAGAAGCCAAAATGCTGTCTGCAAGCTATAGGAAAATATTTGATGTCAACATCCCTATTCTTCCCTTGACAAAAACTCAAACCATATTTGACATTAAGGAGCAAATAGGCTGGGCCTTACAGGAGCAGTTATGGGGCAAATTTATTGCTCATTCACAAACTCTAGCCAGTTCTTCATGCAAAGCAACACAACCACAACTTCAGGTCATTTGTGACCTTGGCCGTATTCAAAACGAATGAGTGCCTAGTGCTTACAGGTTCCAAGCCCTAATCCCCAAACATCCAGAAACCTCATTTTATTTGCTCAGTATTAAAAAAATAAGGGTTTTTCTTTCTTATTCCCCACCCCCAACCTCCTTCTCAAACAAATCCTTCCTGCCTTTGGACAAGCTGATATTGTATGTATCCTTGAGCGTGTTCAAAAGCAAAGTAGTGTTCCTTTCTAATTACATGGCTTGGCTTATCAGCCCAGAAAAGGTTTGGGTTTCAGGTGTGGCTCTGTGCCAGGTATGACAGGCCACTCACCATTCACACAGCACGGAGGCAGAGGTACAAAGCATATATAGGCTTACAGACTTTTCTTTATCACAAGCACCAGGAAACCATACTCTCACCTGCTGATCCTCACAGACAAGCAAAGATGGATCAGGAAGGAATTAATTTATATCTAACAGGTTGATTGAGAGATGATATGTGACTTACCAACTGAAAGTAGGAATAGAATATCAGCTGTATTTTGATTTCACTGCTCTACAGCCAAAATCCATAGAGAAAAGGTGTAGATAAAACTGGGGTAAGATGTTTGCTGCTTCTGTTGCATTATCAAGAGCATTAATGCAGAGATTTTACCTCCCGAAGCGGGTTGGAAATTATTTACAAGTGAAGGACCAAGAAGGAAATAGTTCCTAGACAGGGTGATGAGCTGGTGTGCTAGATAATGCCACTGCAGAGACAAGCTGCATCCTAGGTTACCCATAAAAACATGACCACCTTGAATCCATTGAGGTGTCCTGTTACTGCACACTAGTATTAAAACAACCTGGTAACTCAGCTTCCACCTATTAATTTGGAAACTGCATACTGTATTTACATAGAAATGTAAAATACTCTACATGCTAACAGTTTTCATTTGTGTCTCATAAGGAAAATGGACTCCATATGCTGTCTGGATGTTCAGCAACCCCCCCAAGACCTTCTACCATTCTTTCCTGTGACATTTTCACCTAATACCTCATGATGTTACTATTAGGATCATTCAGAATACGCATCTCAAACAAGATTTCTAATGAAGAGTCCACAAGTCTTCCACAATTGAATCATTAGAAACCATGTCCTAGTGTTCTTCAATTGCCCAAACAGGTGCCCCTTTGGTCGGCTAAAGTAGCCTAACCGTTCTTTGCCTGTAGTGGATTGAAAAGTGGTGCCATTGGCCAACAGGCCACCCCTTCTAGCAGACCAACTCTTGCAGAAAGGAGGCTAGGGTGAAGATGTTAGAAAGAAGGGAAAGCTCCTCCAGAGATGTGGTGCATTTAGGGGAAGCATTGCAAGCTTTCAGAGGGCAGTGCAGCCAGTGGTAACTTATTCAAGTTCTAACAACCCTTGCACTAATTTTATTTAGGTGTCTGTCCCCCGAAGAAGTTGCAAATATTTGCAGACTCTAGGTAATCCCCAAGCAGGTAGTTTTGGCTAGTTAATTATGCCCTGCAGCTCTTATTCACTCACAGACTGAATTCATAGCCCTGATTCATATCCTGGACAGAGCTCTTAGAACAGGGGAGACTCAGGAACCTGGTCCTTCTGGTCCAAGTTTTCAGGTGACATGCCGGTTCAGCAAGACCTTCAGGATTTGCCAATGTTTTCACAGGAGGAGGTCCTGAGGACTCAGATGGTTACATAGTCCCTTCCCACACCTTGGGGCAGGTTCAGAACACCTAAAACTTTTCCTCAAGTCAAACCATTCCCTGAAGCATTCAGCAGATACAAGAACTTAAGTCAGTTTTTATACAGTAGATGCTGATGTGGCTGTCCTGATTATAGGAGCAGAGTATCCTGCAGTCTTAGAGGTGTTTACCATCACAATAATCCCACAAGTTAGGGCAGTGTTGCTATTTCCATTGTACTGCTAGGGAACTGAGTCACAGCACTGATGTAACTTGCCTGAGGCAGAAGATGAAGTCTGGGGCAAAACACGGAATTGAGCACAAGTCCATCAAACTCCTGGCGGGAATTCCAAGCCCAGGCCATCCCAATAGCCAGTTACCTTTGTGAAAACATCTGGTAGGGCTTTAGGTAGAGTGTCTAAGACTTTCACTTGCTTGAGGACACGTGGAAGTGCCAGTGACACTTATCTGGGTGAATCTGCTGCAGCAGGACGGGATGCCATTGCATCATAGCCCAATAACATTCTGCAAAACCCTCAGGAAGAGAACCTGATGCCAGGCACGGGATCACCAGGCAAACTATGGGCAGCCAAGGAACCTCTAGCACAAGCAGCATCATGCAGCACCTGATCCAAAGCCCAACAGCAGCCATTATTTCCACCACGCCTTGAAAACACTTGTTCAAGTGATCACTCAACATAAGATGTATTTGCAAGAGATCTTCTTTTGCGTATGGTAATGTCCAGCTGGCATGAGATAACTATTAGGCTTTTGAGTGCCCTGCACACACTCCAAATCAAGCAAACCCAAAGCTTAAAGGCATAAATCATAGCACAGTGTTTTCTTTTCCAAGATGATATAGCTTAGCTCAACATAATACTGCAACATAATACTCAGTTAAAGGTTCAGAAGCCACTTAACTGAACTTACTAGCAATGCTCCTTGAGACTTTTAGATGTTCCACCTGTTCAGAGAGCAGTCAAGAGATGACAATGCTCCATCTCTGGCTGACTTCAAGTCTTGAAGCTTTGTTTTCTCAGGGCATTGGTGAACATGGGACCATAATCCTGTTGAAACTGATGGAAGGCATTGGGCACATTTGGGCTCAGCTCTCCAGCAACAGGGCAGTAGCCATTAGGAACCAGGGTGGGTTATGATAGCTTTTACTTTTTATTTTACAAAGATAAAAACCCTCCCTGAAGTTTGTACAGCTGGAAGATGAATGGAGCCACTGCACAAAACCCACCCACCACTGGCAGCAGCAGAGACAAAAGTTGCTAGAATTGGATTGCACCTATTATTAAAACTTATCTTTAACCATCTCTCTGTCTATTGATCTCTAGCCAACTATTAACTAGCAATGACCTTAGTGGCTTGAAAATAACTGGGGAAGTCAAGTAAACAAAGGGGAACCTAGCTGCATACAAGAACCAAGATATTTACAGGGACCCTCTTTGCTTCTGCTCCTTGCAATAAACTCGTGCTAAGTATTTTTCCATTTAAACATCTGAGTCAATGATCCAAGAAGCTGAGGGTGTGGGCAAGCAACTGAGCATACAGAGGAGCAGAAGGAAAGAACAGAAGCTAATTGTAATTGTTTCTAGAGCCTTGAATTAAGGTAATCTCAAGCAAAATCAGAAGACAGAGGTTCAGGTTTTAGGAGCTCAGGTCCACTGGCTTTAACCTTCATGTATATGAAGTAGAAGCATTAATTATATGCAGGTCAATTTGACATTTTCAGGACATACCATTATACTGAACTTAATGTCACAGAAAGCTACTTTGTGTTGTTTAAAAACTTGATGAAAATGAGAGTAGGAGTCCTTTTAGAATGAGAAACCAACACACACACATGCAAGCTGTTCCAGCCCTCACCACTCCTCTTTTCATGATCTCAGAATTTGTACCCTCTGTCCTTTCTCTTCACCAGCACATCTGCCCTAGTGTCCCCCACATTTCCCTTCATAGAGGGCTCTGAGGTCCCCTCTACAGTCACCACGACCTACACCTTTCCCAGTGCAGTACTAACGGCATCCTCAAAACTATCCCCCTTCCCAATACACTCAGATTCTTCCCATGTCCTGTAACTATCAACTGGGAAGGAAGCAGCATTTGCTGTGGCTTGTTTCAGGCTATTTGTGCTCCAACTGGACAGTCATCCAGCTGGCTAAACAGTACCTATAACTTTTGAGAATTCAGAGTCTTGTATACCTTACCGACTTACCTGACCATTGATTTTCAAGCAGCTTTTAGTAACGAAAGTATTCAGGTTTCTGCTTAGATTGGCTGAAGGCAGTCAACAGGTTCTAAAATTTAATACAATAAAAATATCAGTATTACTATTTTGGCAATAATCAACATTTTTACAGACCATATTCTGCACCACTTCCTTTTTGGCCTTGTTTAGAACCATGGTCAGAGAAGTAGACCTTAAGAAAGTCTTTCAAAATCTCAGAAAAATATCGCCAACATGTAAGCCTGTTGATTTAAATCCCATCCTGGATCCAGGAGACAATATGAATGTGAAGGGGAAGTTAAACATACCCAAAATGGGGACAATTGTGGTGACTGTACAGATCAAAGCTGGAAATTCCAGAGAGAAACGTCAGATCCATTTGGTTTAGAAACTCAAGTGAGGGTCTGTTTCTTCTTAAAGGAGAACAGAGGTGGGGCATTCACATATCCAAGTTCACACAGGGCATACTCAGCTGTAGTGGAGCAAGAAAAGCCAACATTTATTTAGTCATAGTCCCATGCTACAGAAGAAGCTCTTGCAAAATTCTGGTGCTTCCAGTTTGTGGGGAAATCCTTTAGAAGAGCTTTGTGTGCTTTCTCAGTCTCACTATAGGCAAACCAGGACTGCAGGGGCAGCATAAACAATAAAAAAATTATTAAAAAAAAAAAAAAGTCATTTGAGGACAGAAGAAGCTATCCCAAGTCATCTTAATTTGAAACCTAAGTAGGACTCTAAATATTTTGGCAATTCAGCCATCCACAGATATGATAATTTTTGGACTGACGCTCAGGTGATCCTACAGCCAGCCATCTTCCTTAAAGAAATTTTTGGCTCAATTTAGTCGCATTTGAAAGAGCAGTAGAAATTTCAGCCACAAGAAATACCCACAGGGTTTAGGAGAACCTATGCAGTAATGGAGATAGAGACCCAGCTGAGTTCCCCACTGTGGAAAGGCAAGTGGTACACCACCCTTAGGAAACAGTCGCCTGGCCAAACAGCACGTGTGTCCTGGCTGGCCAACTAGTGCTTGCACAGCTCTGCCCCAGCTACAGCATTATGTTATCTTCTGTGCTGTAAAATCACAGGAAGAACAGTGTGAAAGGAGCTGGGGTTATTATGGTAGAAACAGAAGTAGGATGAAAAGGCCAAAGGACAAAAATCCACAGGAGACTTCAGTAACTCTGGTGTTCAGGAAACAACAAGGCTTTTTCCCATCCCTTCATCTTCTTCCTGTGAAGGGCGAGATTACCCACCCTAAAGGCAGGAAGACACACACACACCTCCCTCACCAGAAGAAGCATGGTGTTATAATAGCAGGGTTATTTTTTCCCCAGGAAAAAGAATGAAATCAGCTATTTACACTGGACAAATTACAAGCTCTGGAAAGCACACGAGGCACACAAAGAGAGCAGTTGTATCACAAATAAATATACAGTGGGGGGAAATTATTGATTAGCTTTGTAAACACAGTTGCCTAATCAATAGCAATTTCTGGAAATGCCTGGTACTTCATTGGTGCAGCTTGTACAATGAAGATAAATAATAAGAGTACTTAATTAAGGAGCACATCTCCTGACACCATTGCCGAGCACATACAAGAAAACCAGAACATGGTACAACAATTGCACAGGCCGGGACTAATCCACTATACCTCTAAAAAAAGAAAAAAATCAAGTGCAAATCCAAACACAGCCACGCTATCAAAACAAGCACCTGGATCCCAAAGGTATCTGCACAAGCTCCTGTGGCTCTTGCTGTAGATGGCTGGCACTGGACCCAGGATGGTATTAAACTTACTCATTTGTTATGCCCAATTGGGCAAGCCATGGATACCCCAGGATCCCTGCTGTATGGAACTACACAAGACCCTCCCTTTCTCCCCAAATGACTAGACTGTTTTAAGGGTGTCCCTAAGCACAATAAAAGTCCCAGATCTTGGAGGAGAAAACAAGAACAAAGCATCTTGCCAGAACAGTTTGCCTGACATGACCCCTTCATAGCAGCACCAGCTCCCTGCTATTCATGGCCACCTGCCTCTTGGAGAACAGATTGGAGCTCTATGGATCTTCCCATGCCTTGCTCTCCAACGAGACACAGCTATGCTGGAGCAGGACAGGGTCCCATGATGGGCAGCAGGACCCCAGAAAGACAATGGCAATACTGTAAGAGCCATGGAGCATCTCACCAGCAGGGCTGCAGGGAGCTCCCAGTTAACCCTGATTCAGGCTCCTCAATACATCACAGTCCTGTGCTAAAAGTAGCACCTGATGGAAAGGAGGGAAAATCTACCTCAGCTCCCCAGAGGCTTCTCTGCTTCCCTTCTTCACAGATAGGAAGTTTGCTCACATTGTGACATGAGATCATAGTACAGGAAAGACTGAGGAACCAGACGCTCATGTAAGCTGCAGCTTTTTTACTGCAGCTGCCAAGGATAACTGTGTTTGCATGAAATGTGTTTACAGATATCACTCACATCCCTTCAGTAAGGTAGCCTGTGCAAGAGCCACTGGCCAGCTCATCATAACAAAGACTTTCACCCGCCCTACTTACTTTAACTGGCCACATCACTCCAAGCAAGATAGGGCAGGCAGCTTTCCCATCTACCACACATCACCCAGTGCTGTCTGTACAACTAATGGCTGGAGGAAGAAGAGAAGGGAAGGTGCTTGCAACCTAATCCCTCATATAGTTTTTAGCTGCTAGTGTATTTGCATGCAGATTGATGCCAGCTGGGTGGTGAGAAGACAAGGTAGATGGTCTTCTCACTGAGCATAGCCTACAGGCATTTCACATTCTCCCTTAGGACCCTAATGACTTTTCCCATCAGCACAGCCTTCTTTGGGAGGTCTTAGGACACAGGTGCCTGGGGCAAATGCTGAAAGTTTGTCTTCCCTACAGGAGAAGTGACATTTAGTCCAACCCTCAGTAAGTGACTCCACAGGACTTTGCTAGTTTGTAAATCACAGCAGGATGAGAGGAGTTTATGTGGAGTAGGAATGACTCATTTTTCTGCTCCTAAAATGTTGGTATTACTCACCAGAAAACTCCCCATGTCTTCTGAGTGATTTCAGTGGGTTTTTTTGTCTTTCATTAACAGCTCGTTTTGTTTGCTTCCTCGTCACAGTATCCTCCTTATAAGAACTTCCTGAATCCTTTGTCACCACCTCACAACATCATTGCAGAAGCCAAATGGCCCATGGAGGCTGGAAAAGACATTAGGCAGCGAGAGATCACTTTGTCACTTAGAAAAAGCCACATTAGCCTCCATGACTTCAGCCAGGGTTCACCAGCACTGTTAGATACCGAGGTTGTGGATTGCATGGATTTTACTTGTGGCTCAAAGCAATTTTCAATTACAGTCTAGAGCTGAGCACGCATTACCAAAGGGTGCGTAAATGAAAGCCTTTAGGCTTATTGCACAAATGGGATTTATACCCTTACTTGAATTCCTGCATCTCCTAAGGAGAGAGTGCATACACGGTGCTTTTGGGTAGGATCATGATATAGCCGGTACAGGGAATTAAAGACATAGCCAAGTCATTTCAGCCATTTGTGTCTAGTTTCCCTAGCTGTAAAATAGTTTTGCTTTCATCAACCTTGAGGCTAAACATAAATTTCTAGGCCTGGAGTTGCTACACACAAAAGACTGTACCAGAACAAAGAAAATTTCTTGGAGCCCTGGAAAGCAGAGAAAGGGAATATATTTAACTTAGTGTTGTGGGCAATGTCTCCTCTTTGCTTTCCCTCCATCCCACATAACCTTCTTGGTTTTTGCTCTAAATTATTGACGAGTGAAGTGCTGACTCGTAAGTCTGGGGTCACAGGAAAGGAAGCTTTGTTTCTTGCTAAAGAATTCATTTCACAGTATAGACAGCTTCTTCTAGGGTGGGCAGTTGAGTCCTTTGCCACATAGCATGCCTGCAGACACTGACGATGCACCAGTGGTAGGATTTCCCAGATGGTGTGGTTCTTCCTGTCAATCTGCAACAGGGAAACACAAATGCTGCCCCACTGAGAGTTTGGCAATCCTGTTTGAATATAGTGGAGTGTAGCAAAGCCACCTTCCCTCAGTGCTAATGCAGAGGTAAGGCTACGTCAGTGTGCCAAGTTGTGTTCTGCTGTGCATCGTCCAGACCCATGAAGGCTTTTACCTGCCGCTCTGCTCAAGCAAGAGGAGTTTGTGCTGGGGCTGCAGTGTCAAAAGGCTGTCCCTTGCCCATAAACAGCAGACTGAATTTTGGCCTTCCCCTGTTATTGTGACAAAATAACAGTGAAGAGTCTCCCCAGAGCTCAGGACTTGAAGCTGCAGCCTTGAGCACAACTCACTTCATTCCTCAAAGACCTTACCGTAAAAAGGAACAGAGGAAATATTATCTGTACGTCACAGGGGAGAAGATGCTCAGATCCTTAAGTATTTTTGAGCACTGGACCTGCATCGATTTCCACAGCAGTCAGGCACTCGCACTTCTGCAATGAGCCACACGCCAGTGACTCACCCAGCGTCAGACAGAAAGTCTGCAGCGTGGCGGCGAAGACAACTTCACTCTTGTGGCACTCACAGAGGCAGTTCTACCACCCTGAGCGCAGTGACACTTCCCCTTGCTCCCTTCAAGCAGCATTATTTCATTGTGTCTGCCAGGCACAGTTTGCTGCTGGAATTCATTATTTTTATCTCTACTCTTTGATGGACACCCCTGTGGCACATTTGACTCATCTTCTTTCTAATATTGTTGTGATAGAATTCAACACCCCCTCCATTCTCCTCAGACTTTGGAGAAAAGGTGAATTTAGAAACTACTTTCTCATAGCAACTGATGATAACAGCTCCATTGTGCCTGAGAAAATCAGTCGCAGTCTGTGCCTCTAAAAACCATAAGAATGTTGCTGCTATAGCTGTGCATTGTGTTAACTTTGGCTGTGCAAGGTGCACAATAGGGAACCACCCTCTGTCCCGCAGCGCTTGCAGTCTTAACAACAATCCATACACTGAATGTTTACTATATAAATATTTAGCTAAAGAAAGCATCCAAGTCACATAAAAGCTCAATGAATTGAAAAGGTCAATGGAAAAACAAGTTTTTCAGGAGAGTGGGTTTATCCATACTATGGCAATTTACAGAGCTTCCTTGTCATATTTAAAGAGAAGTGAGAGCTCACAGGGAGAGAAAAAACCTTGAGATGTAAATCCTTTCCATGCAAACCTTCCCTATGCAAATCATTCCAAAGTAAAATCTCCTCCACTTGAAAAAGGAGATGAGAAGAGCTCCAGAAGTTGAGCAGCATCTGCCTGTGCAGCGCTGATGGACCTGGGAAGTGCTTAGTTCCTGTCTTATGGACAGGTATCTGAGAGGTAGAGTAGAAAGGTAATTATGC
The DNA here is from genome assembly GCF_004027225.2 of Strigops habroptila. Lineage (NCBI taxonomy): Eukaryota > Metazoa > Chordata > Aves > Psittaciformes > Psittacidae > Strigops > Strigops habroptila. The sequence continues at coordinate 36,576,144 of NC_044284.2, read as the reverse complement.
TGGCTGGAGTGTCATATACTTGTTGAGGATACATCAACAGGTACAGATGCTGCTGTTTCAGCGTTTATGTGAGAGAAAAAGAGATGGCACATCACATCACAGGTAGCTTTAGGGAAAAAACCCAACTCTTACTCTTTTATTGGGAGAAAGATTTCCTTGAGCTCTGGATGCTAATGGGAGTGAGAAAAAGAGTGTTTCTCTTTACTCTTGAGGAATGTTTTCCTATTTAATAACCATGTCTAGAGTGAGGTGGGATACTTCTATGCAGAGCCTACAAAACAGCAGGCTGCTGCTTTTTTACAAGTAAAATTCAAATCTCTAAAAAGTGCTTCTGGTTCTTCCCTTTAGCACTCATGCTATGCACTGCAAACCACTGAAAGAAAGACAAACAAGGACTCTTAGAAATGTGGAAACAGAGCAGGTTCACAAACTCACACCTACTTTAAGGGTTCTTAAGGACCACTGAAGAACCAGCATCTGAAGCCTGTGAGACCACGTGGTGTCTGGACTTTAATTCCTGATGTTCCTCCATGCCATCTAAGCACTGTCCTCTACAGCTGCTTCAGAGGGTGGCGAGAGGTAACCATGGGACCCAGCAACCACATTTTCTCTGTGGTGGCAGAACAAGACAGAGAAGAAGAAAAAATAAAAGAAAAATAGTCCTTCACTGCACTTGGGATTACCTTGGTTTGTAAGCACGGTGGGTTTGGTTTCACCTGTAGTATGCAAGATTTTTTTAATCGACACACCTGGTTAGCATCATACATGTCTCTTGGCAGGTTATAAAAGAAAAAGAGAGAAAAAAAAAAAAGAAAGAGAAGAAAAGAAAGAAAGAAGAATAGCTTCATTTCATCCTTCATTTCATCTTGATCAGGTCAGCTTTGTTAACCATAATGCTTGGAGAATTATGGTTAACCAGATTGTAACCCAATCAATCTGTGGGCTTGGCAGTGATGTGGGAGACTGTCTGAGCAAGGGTACAGGTCTCTGGGGAACAGCAAAACCGCAAACATTTTTTGTGCTTTTCAGCTCTACCAAGAATGGGTCATGACTGTGCCCTTCAGCCCCTGAGTACCAGGGATATTGGGGCATGATAGCTGTCCAGACTGTCTTGTGGAGTTGTTCTTCATGCCAGTAGCATCTGGGCCCCATTTGGAGATCTCTCTGAGCCAAGGTACAAGGACTGGTCTCTCCAAGACATGCACCCAAGCACAAGTATCTCCACATGTGTGTATGTATCTTTACCTTTTGGAAACGTGGTGGTGAACCAACATTAAGGCATTGCTGTGACAAGTGCGTTTCAGTAAAGCTTCAGTAAAGCTTTCCCCTGTCTGGTTGTGCTATGGCCACGCAAAGCTGTGTATTATCTAAGGTGGGAATCAGATGACTGATACTACTCTTGCTTCAGCAGAGGAGAGCTGCTGCCAGCTGGGCATGTGAGCAGTCCTGCCTCTCGAGTTTGGAACAAAAGTATTTCGAAAGAGAACATGTGTCGGATATTTTGGAGCTTGATGCTGTTGGGGTTTTAAATTTTTTTTATTCTTGCTGGGAAAAGCTTGTGGTTAGTGGGCTTTTACTCTGCATTTCCTGTTTCATGATCTCTGTTGTTCCTACTGTAAAATACTGAATGCGAGATAATTAAAAACAAATTTTTAATTGTCATATTCTCAATAGCTGTTATGACATTGCAGACTCCTTTTCTAGTCATCACACCCACCCTGTGAAGCCTGGGCGCATGAGATTTGTCTTAGGAAAATCACAGTCCTTCAGTCCTTCACTGCACTTGGGATTACCTTGGTTTGTAAGCATGGTGGATTCGGTTTCACCTGTAGTATGCAAGATTTTTTTAATCGACACTCCTAGCATCACACACGTCTCTTGGTAGGTTATAAATTGTTCCGTACAACAAAGGAGAAAACCTGATGGCTTAAATAGGACAAAGGCCAGGATCCAGAATCCATGACATCTGTTCCCAGACTGAGCAAGTTAGTCTCTGTGTTGGTTCCTTGCACTGACCACTTACATGAAGGTCAGACACCCCTCAAGAGCCTCTTGACCTGTGGTAACTGAAAGGCACATGCTATCAAAGTTTACCCAATAGTGTTTCCAACACATCCCACCAGCAAAACCCTTGAGACTGCTAAAGCACTCTTTACCGGTTGAAGCTCAAAAGCAAGCACGACCTACAAGGATGATCCCAGCTACCACCTTTTGCTGCTCTCTAATTAATGCTGCTGCTCCCAACTCAAACAGCTCCTGAAAGTGCACAGCACATCCATGGACCATGCAGTGCAGTGGTGCTGGATACCTTAGCAGTGCCCAGGGAGACGTCACAGGCTCTGCTGCAGGGTGGCCTTGCTATGGTTGCCAGATACATTGGGTAACACACAGCCTGTTCAATCTTCTGGCTTCACACAGGCAGCAGGGGCTTCCCTGGCTGCTGAATGCTGTAAGTCCACTTCATAAAGCACCAGTTGGAATTTCAGATGTTTCTTGATCAGCAGAACTCTCAGTGCAGTAGGTATTTTGAGGGAAATGTCTTATACTAAAGCGTTTATATTACTGTAGCACTGAGGATGCCACTTCTGGGCCAGGATCTTTACTATGTGAGACGCAGTAACACAGGATAGAAAGATTTGCATGCCCCAGAGCTTACTGTAGGCATAGTCCAAAGGGCAAGGTGCGCAAACAGAGGGGATAATCCAGAGAAACGCAAAGGTGACATTGGTTAGTGTGATAACCAGTTGTTTGAATGCACCTTGACCACAATTTTTCCAACGAGAGGGTTTGATGGAGGTTAGCAAGATGACATGCAGGAAGTTTAGGGATGCTCCCCCCGAAGCATGTATGGCTGCATTCCCAGCACCCCATGGGAGAGGTCCCATGTCTCAGGGAGCATCCTGGCCAGCAGCACCTACAGTGCGTGCAAACATTCCACATATGGGAAACATGTTGAGCTACTGAACATGTCTCCAGTTGTTATAATGGAATTATAATGATGGGTAGTATACTGATTGCAACCTCAAATCAATGCTTGAAATCTCAGCTGGAGGCTGTAAACCATGCAAAGGTCTCCCTTTCCATAGTCAATACCATTTGAGCCCCACTGAGACCCCATCCAAGTCAGGCAAATCAAACCACATTAATTTCCTCCATCTCAGCAGACCTTCATGATCTACCAAGTGCTCTGAAAAGTCTGGTGTGGATTTACAAGCTTGTAAATACTTGCATAGCCAGGTACCTCTCCTATGGAAAGAAATACTCCTCTGGAAGATGTCAAGAAGACAAGACTGCATATCACAATCCTGTAACAAGGGGGTGGTGAAATTGCTGTTGCGTTAGAGCTGAGCAACTCATGATTGCGCTGTCCTGCAAATGTTTTCGATGTTTAAATATTTTCCTTAAATGCGAATACAGGTGCTGATGAGCATTTTTACAAAGTGTGGAAAAAAACCTCAATGGGGGCAATCAACACAGCTTCATTTTGACAACTTTGAAATGTTTTGTGTTCAGCGATGTAAAAAAAAACCTCATTAGCTTAAATTGTGAAATCAAAAGTAATTTTGAATGAATTTTGCCTTTCAGAAATGATAAAAGGGCAATTTCCAACCTTTAAAATACAATTCAAATTGAAAAATTTGCCCAGTACAACCCCTTTCAGGGAAAATGCTTCATTTCTCATATATTAGCATTTCGGGGTGACAACACGGTTCACCAAAAACCTCTGTGCCTCCATAATCTGCACTAGGCTTCCCCTGATTGCGTGGTGACTGTGCGTTGCCTAATTGCGTGTGACTAACACAATTTCATGTGCATTTCCGTGCACTGGGGATTCATTGTTGCCACATATTACCATTGGGAAATCGCTGAGCGTGTGTCTGTGAAACAATGACAGGGAAACAAGAGTACCTCCTCCAGAGAAGACCTAGGAGGAGGTGGATGACTGGGAGCAACAAATTATCAAGGCAGAACAGATAGAAAACAGAGAAGCTGTACCTTCTCCCCAGTTTGTGAGGCACCAAACCTCCTCTATTGAGCAGGACTTACTGGGACAGCATTTAAGAGGTCCTTCTTTGATGATGAGAGCAATGAAACCTAAGTGGTGTTTGAGAAAGGGGGGAGTGGAAGACAAATATCCTTCTTAGGGAGAAATATCCTGGGCCCAAAGAGCCAGGTGGACCACAAGTCCTCAGCAGCATGAGGAAGGCAGCTTAAGAAGGTCCCCTTTCCCCAGGGGCAGAAAGACAGGAGGAGTATAAGCAAGCTACTGTCCTCATCAAGAGCTTGCAGCAAATGGTTGTAGTAACCCTTCATTCAAAGCTCACTTTGAATGGCTGGTAAAGCAGGTATCGAGGGTATAGAGCCCTTCTGTCTGTGACCAGCACTCAGACTTCCAACTTAGAGGCCTTTCCAACCCCTCTTTGTTCTCCAGGATGCTGGAGAGGAGAGCTGGTTTGTGAACACGTACTTGTGATACAGGGCTGCTGCTCCAGCATCTCCATCCTCTGCTATGAAACTCCCTGTGTTGGTGGAGGGTTTCTGGGTACCAGGTGCAGAAGGGAGAGGAGGCACCTAATTCAGTGGGCCCTGGAGCTCAGGGATGGAGCTGGGGCTTTCTAGGAAACATGTGGGAGCCTCTGAAATGGGATCCAAACAGATGGCATCTTGAAGAATAAACAAACAGTGGTTGAACAGAAGGAGAAAGCAGGAGTGGACACAGTTTACTGCCAATCACAGTTTACTGTAAATGACAGTAAATGGAAATGCTTCTCCATCCTTGTCTATGCGTAGAAGAAATACACCAGTTGGTACTGGAAGGTAATGTACATGAGTTCATTAACCAGGAGGATGAAGTGAGTCACCATTTCACTAGGAAAGCCAGGGAGTCAAGCCCAGACAACCTATAGCTTGGCAGTGGGGATGTGTTCCCACGTGGTGGCACATCCTGTAAGTGGGTTGGGTGAGAGAAGGAACATGGAAAACTCATCCCTAAAAGTACAGCAGTGAGTCTTACATGTGTTCGGAAAACATCTTCTAGAAAGTGTCCCACTGGGCATTAAGGCGTTTCTCCTCCTAGTTTCTGGATGCTGGAGGTGTAGGCTGTGCCGTTCAGTGCTACCAAGCATGAGTTGCTGTGTTTGGTGCAGGGGCCGAAGAAGAAATGTGGGTGCCTGGAGAGTTGGAAGTCGTCAAAACTTTGGACTGAGGCACGGCTAAGGTTAAATGTCACCTGAATAGGCTGCTTCTAGATTGAAGTTTTAGACTTCGTTGCCTCACTTTCAGCCCTGCGTGCCTGCACACAACTCCCTGCATGGGAGGGATAAATATGAGGATAAATCCAGTTAAAAACACAAGGCATTCAGATGTTGCACAGAGGGGAGCCCTATAAATATCTGTGAGGGACGGGATGCAAACAGCCATCTCTCAGAGGAAGTATCTGCTTTTTGCAATGTTTATAAAAATAAACAAAACCAGCAAAAGTCCTGAAGAGTCCACCATGCACTACTGCTGGAGGGGAGGGGCAGGAAAGCCCTTTGATGAAAACTTTTGTGAGAGCAACAGGCTTTCCCTGCCTGGCTGCAATCCCAGCTAAGCCGGCTGCTTGCGCAGGGGGCCATGGGATGTTGCCCTGCCCTGTTGGTCCCCTCCACTAGCCACAGCCTCCAGAGAAGGGCTCTCTCCCTGGCCCCTGCCTACAGTTCGTAGGCTTTATGGGAATGCAAATAATGCATATGGCAATAGAGATGACATTATTGTTATAATTACTGCTAATACAGCCTGAATGAAGAAAAGGAGATAAATAAAAAAACCTGTTCTGCAGGCAAGATGACAGGAAAAGGCCTTTTTAACCAAACAGGAGGGACCCATCCCTTTTCCTCTTCTAATAGCCTCTGCTTTATTGCCTGCAAAATTTTCATTGTCTCCATTCAGTGTTTCTTCTTTCTTCTCCTTCCCCATATGCTTGGTGTGTTTGGTCCCTCCTCCCTACTCATCCCAAACCCCCACAATTACACTGATTGCTTGTCATCCTCTTGATCGCCAAAGCCTTTCTCTAACTGCTTAGCTGGCTTCTTGCTTTTTAAAGGGCAGAGTTCTCTGAGGTAAGGGCTCCACTTTCTGAAGTATGCTCCCAGCATACAACACCCCTAACCGTAACACCAGTCTTATTGTCTCCTGTATCACACAAAAGGGCTTAAGTAGCTGCCACAATGGGCTGGCTAATGAACTTATTGCTGCAGCTGGGCTGGTCTCCTGAGACATCTGTATGTGAAGGGAGTTCTCTTCAAGGGAGAGAGGATACACAATTTTGGATTGAATACAGTGCTCCAAAAAGGAAGGTGACTCATTGAGCCTAATCATTAGGGTGTGTGATGATATTATCTAATGAGGAAATGCTTGATGATGCTTTTAGAGACTGCAGAGAGCAGCGAACTGGCTGTAGAGGAAATCAGAATGTGAGCGCTTTTGACATAAACAGTGTTCAAGAAATAGGATCTGAAATGTCTTTGGGGAGAAGAGCAGAGCAATTTCAACACCCTCATGCTTGCATCAGGGTGTTTTGCTGCTTCTGTTTAATCTTACTTTTTCACATGAGTCTCTCCTTAAATAACCAGCTCTCTAGAATTCAGGACAAAGGAGCCTTGCCTGAAGAACAGATGTCATCTCATTTGTTTTCTGAAGTTTGATTTTGTTGTAATCATGGGTTTTTTTCTAAGTTGAGCTGTGGATGAGGTTTTAATTAAAGGAAACCATCAGGTTGGTGTAGGTCCCAAATTTAGGTTTAATTAAGTAAAGGTTTTTTACAAAATCACTAAGGTAAACATTTCAACATTGCTGTTTTGTTTTGGGTTTTTTTCTTTGTTTTTTAAGAAATCTGCTTGAAATTGTTAGCTTGACTTCCTCTAAAGAATTTGAAGCTATTTTCTACCTCATGAGAACCGGAGAGTGAAACTGTGCAGAAACACCGAGTGGTAGTCCCCATTCTCTTTTTTCTAAGTTGAGAAAGATGAATGAGCTAGCTGCTTGACTTGCATTTCTCACTCCCGTCACTACTTGTCTAAGGCACCTGTGATATAGCTGGGCAGTTTTCAGTAAGGGAAATACTCGCAGTAGTGTGTATTATCATGGCCCAGGAAAGCCAGTAGAAGACGACTCTGAACACTTCAGGAATACCCACCAGAGAAAATCCTGTTTTGTTGTTTTCATCAGGTGGGAATTTGGCCCTGGTTTTCTTATTCAAGTCCCCAGCATCTGATAAATTAACATACTCATCAAGAAAGGAATATTTCAGAAGAATAAAAACTATCACAAATTAAAACTTGTCTCGTCCCTTAAAATAGCAAGAAAGGTCTGCCCTTCCAAAAACTACATCATCATCAAATTAGGCTTTCTTTGTACACAAATTTTCAGTCTTATTTACAATCCATTAAAGTGAGGGTGGTTTAAGCCTGTTCTTCATGTATTCAAATTAAACTAAGCTGGCAGAGCACATACATACAACCTTTTGCAGCCCTCTGACTAAATTATGTTAAACTGGTATAAGTAGCCTTGGATACTTTTCACAAGCATGGACTTCAACCATTGCAGCTCTGGGAGCACATGAGACTTTAGCTCTGTTTTAAGTAAGAGAAAATGAAATTAGAATAGAATCATGATCAAATGAAGGCTAAGGTATTATGTGAGTGCTGTGGCAGTTGTATCTCTGATGAAAATGTCGGCAGAAATATTAGGAAAACCTGGTGCTGGTGTTTTGGAATCCAGGCGTAGTTACAGCAACAATTTTTCTTTTTTAATTTTGTTTTTCCTTTCTCCTTCTCTAACTAAATACATCTCTGGGCTTGAAAGCACTGTGTGGGCTAAGGCCAGGCTGGTCTTACGCCTGCAGCTGTGTGTGTGTGCGTGTATGTCTGTGCATTCCTTCTCACTCTTGTAAATGTGCAGTAAAAGTGTGAAAAAGAGCAGCTGGCACATCTGAGAAAGAAAATTGCAGTGGAAACATGGCATATTTTTTAGAGCTTGGTTACTGTGACATAAATCATGAGAGCTCCCATCTTCCTGGGCAAGACTCAAAGGTCAAGTAAAACAGCATCTGACCTCCCAGTCCCCCATGACTCCAAGGCCAGTAACATACTGGGGTGTTCAGAAAGCATGGGCTGGGGTGTTTCTCTTCTAATTGATTAATTCTGTCCATTCCTCAGACATGTTTTATTGTTAATAATCATGCAAAGACAGAGGAAGTAGTGAGGACTGTATTTCTGAAGAAGAAAAGGGGGCTATCAGAAGCCGTGTACCTGGGCCTCCTGTCCACAGTGTGTTTATAAGACTTAGCAAAAGTCTTTTGCAAAACCATTTGACATAGCCATCAGGAAGGAAGCATGTGCTTCAGAGATGGTAGCTGAAACCTTAACACAGCAGAAAAGCCAGTTTGAACTCTTTTTATAAAATATTCTTCTTTTGAGTGCAGCTGCGCTTCTAACGTGGATTGGCTGAGTCAGGAGAGCACATAAAGAAAAGCAGGAGCTCAGCTCTTCAGCTGCTAACATGGCCACATCCCACACAGAAGTGGACTAGCTCCATGCAGGTGCTGTACAATCTTCCAGTGTCTCCCTGCAGTGTACCCTTGTAGCCAGGAAGAAGAGACAATCTTTTGCAACGCTCACTGGGGAAAATTTACCAAGCAGGTCAGCTTAGAGCAGTGTTAGAAACCTGCGGGATGCTTGCTCCATCAGTGAGACTATAGACCCAAAAGTTCCATGACAAAGCTGAGCTGACTTGAGGGACTTGAACATAGCTATCCTCAGGCAGCTCTGCGGGAAAGACAGTGTTCAACACCTGAGAACATACCTTCTTCTTTGCTTCTCCAGACCTTTGTCATAAAACAGTCCTCCTATCCTCCCTGATCAGGTACTGGCAGACTGGAGGAAGATGGAAGGAGCAGGGAGGGACAGAGCCCTTTCCTATCCTTCTGTGTTGGAGCTGGTATTTCAGGCAAGCATGGTTAGTGGTACATGGCCAAAAGATGGCCTGCAGGGATTTACCCCTGCAACAGCAGCCACGGTCTAGCCAATACTACGTAACAACCAGACTCTTTGAACCACGCTCTCCAATGCAATAACCAACTGTTCTGCACAGCATTCACCAAACCATTGCCATCCCATGCATTTCAGGTAAACTAGGAAACTTTGTGATCTTGCTAGGTTACTCTACTGGAAGGTAAGGTACATCTAAGAGACCAACAATATAGGATCAATCTTCCCAATTAGGCGAGGACAAAAGATGACTATATATCTAACAACAGCCACCACAACAGCAGCAATAAAAAAAAAAAATAATAAAATAATATATTTAATAGCCTCTTAGCATTCATCTCTTCTGAGAACATGATTCAATGTTGTTGTAGAGAAAATAGCACTTAACAAACCTGATTTAGTTCTTTGAGGAGATTACAAAGTTGCCTGATAAAGGTAACTACGCAGATATGCTATACTTAGATTTTCTACAAGGGGATTGAGCTAAAATCATGACATCCTGCTTAAAAAATAGCACAGAATAGTATGAACCATAGGATATGTGAGACAGATTGAGAGCTGGATAACTGACAGATCTCAAAATGTTGTTGTCAGTGAGGACTCATCACAGAACAACACATTCCAAGCAGGGTTGGGACTCAGCCCTGCCTTATCCTATGCTTTTTATCAGTGATCTGGAAAATAAAGTGAAATGGCCACTGATGAAGGGCATGGATGACCCAGCTTTGATGGCAAGGTGGTTGATGAGGCAGCCACACTGGGTGAGCCACATTGGGTAAGCAGGGCTCACTTGATAACTGTTCCTACAGCCAATGCTCTGAGGTACTTGGAGGGAGGAGTGGTGTGGGTTGTCCCTTACAAGCAGGACTGGCCGCATGTAGCATTGCTCTGAACAAGGGCTGGAGGTCATTGCGGGTGAGTGTTTCAGTTTGAACACCTCTCTGGCATGCTGACAAATGGGGGCAAGGGCTGCCTGGGAATAAGCACATAGGGACGGTAGTAAGAAGGATCAGGGAGGTGAATTTTCCTCCGTATAAAACATTGAGACTAAAGTGGACAAGATAACACATCCAGGCCTGGGGCTCACATTTTAATATTCAAAAGGTCGTTAAAGTGAGGGCAGGGAAGAGCCCAGAAATGAATTAAGGAGTAGAGAAAATGCCTTAAAGGGAAATACTGAAATTGTTCGATCTGTTTCATGCACGCAAAGAGGGAAGGAGGAGAAAATCAAAGCGTGTCTCAAGTTCAGCACATAAGTAATTTCATCAGAGGAAAATAGTGAGTGAGACAAGGCTTTTTAATATAGTAGAGAACAGCACAAACACAAACCGCCACTGGCTAGAAGCTGAAACCAGACAAATTCAAATTAGCTGAAAGGCACACGTGCTTAACAAAGAGGTGATTAACCACTGGAACAAATGACCAAAGGGAGGGGCAGCTGCTCCTTCTCTTGTTATCTTCAGATCCTGACTAGACACCTTTCTGAAAGGTAAGAAGCATCTCTTTCTGGAAGAGATGCTTTAGGTGAGCGCAAGTCACTGAGCACTGGGAAGAGGTAGCAAGGTAAAAGCAATCGGTCTGCACTCTCTGGGTCAGATTACATAGTCTAATGATTCCCCCTCACCTAAATCCTCTCAGTCTCTGGTACCAATCCACTCTGCATATAGAAATGCCTTGTTGATGTGCTCAGCGTCCTATGTCACCCTAGTTAGCACCCCTGTTTAGTGAATGTACATAGGAAGCATGGCCAGAACTTGGTGTAGAATAACTCCTGATTCCCACCTGAATGTCTTGACTTCAGACACTATCTTCCCTGCTGGAACCACAAGATTGTATCTAGGTCATGCAAACTTTCCCCCAGAAACAGCCTCTGGGTATAACAACAGTGTGGCAGATACAGCATCAGATCATGCATTAGTATATGTACTTGTAAAGGTTATGCCTCCAAGGCATCGGCTTGGGCTGGGAAAGGAAGGTTCACTCCTCTCCCAACATGGACAGCAGTAGATAGATAGGCTGACCCTGATGACTGTGATCTGTCCTTCCTTCTGCATCATTTAGGTAGTTCATCTTGCACAGCATTATACAGGGTGGTCAAGAACAAAAAGGGAAGAAAACATGCTGTATTTTCATGCCCATAGAAGGGCTGGGGCAGTAACCGGGGAGAAGGGGCTTTACGTTAAAGTTCCCCTTGAGTTACTCACACGTGCACACAGTTTGCATTACTGCTGAATCACTTTTTTTTTTTTTTTAACCAGCACATTATACATGTGAAAATATAGTACTGCTATGGTTTATAATGGGTCAAGGCCACACCAACACATGCAAAAAAGGGGGAAGTTGTTCATGTAGCCATGAAGAATGTTTTACCTCCTGTATCCTGTTCAGTTAAATGGAACCCAAAGTGGGTATCAAAGTTAAAAATATCTATACAGTTTATGTAACAACATCTATGTATTTTTATATATAAAATCAACCTATCTCTTCCCTTCAAATACCTTGGGCTGAAGACCGTCAGCAAAAAACCCAAGCTCTGACAGTCTCTGCCCTCCATCACTGCTACCCTAAAAAGAAAATCCTCCAAGCCAAGTGGGCCCTCCAGTTTTGGGTCTTGTCCCCTCTAGCCCAGATGTGTTGGTTGGGCCAGTGACCATTGGACTTTCTTGAACCCCTCACTGGCTGGTAAGCGGTGCGTGGGCCTCCACATGCTCATGTCTGTGCTTTGACTCTGTCCCTTAGGAGCCTTTGGTTTTGGTCTCTGGTGCCCGTGTCTGCATTCATGGTGAGTAAGCTGTAAGTCCCCAGTCAGCTCTGGTGGGTCCACAGGCACTATGCTAGTTATGGGACCCACTTCAGGAGAGCAACTGGGATATTCAAATACCTCTGCATCATAAAGTAGAGGTATTCTGGTGCTTGTCACCCATGAAACACAAATTGTGTATGTGAAACTTGCTATAGTCACAGTCTATTCAGTTTAGGGCACCTCATTTAGCTGGAAGTCAATGAGGCCAATGCTTCCCAGCTGCTCAGGCTTTTCCAAAAGTCCCAGTCGACACTATCGCACCACACGAGGTGCATGTACAAACCATATTTCCTCACTAGTGTCTTTGCTGAAGGGGCATCAACATACGATGGCAGTGCTTATGAAACATATTGCCATGGGATAGATCCCGTTTGGTGGGGTTAGTGTGGAGCAGTTTTGGGTCTGACACAAATCAGAAGCCTCCAAATTCTGCCTAGTGGTGGATGGGGAAGACATTAAGATATGAACTGGGATGGAGATTGAGAAACAGAATTGCTGCTGGTGCATAGCAGAGTCCAGGCTTCCATAAGACCTTCTGCCTTCTGCCCAGTCACCCCGTGCCCAGGACTAGGGCACCCAGCAAGGCAGGATGTTCTTCTCTGCAGGGGAATTTTCCTCTGACATGGTCAGGCAGGATCTGGGCCCTTCGTCCCACCTGTGCTTGTGCCAAGGGCCAGAGCACAGCACAGCACTAATCTGGTTTCTGGGACAGATTGTTCAGCCAGCCCCTAGTGCTTAATGCATGATCTCACCCAATGGCCTAGTTTTTCCAGTGATAGTGCTTTTCAGGAGCTTTGCAAAGCCTTTCATAGCATCCAAGGGGTATCAAGATGTGAATCCATCCTCCTGTGGCAAACCAAAGGGCCACAAAAACATCTTAGGCATGAGTAAGTGGCAGTAGCTAATCTGACCTGCCTGGCGGCTCTGACAGAATAACACCAACAGTTCAGCACTTCAGCTCATTAGTCAAAATCTGACTCGTTAAGGTTGGGCAAATATCATCCTCATTCAACTAAACCAGTGTTGTGGGGAGGCACAAGGCAAAAGAGCCATGGGCCCGCAGGCTGGGGATGGGAAGGGAGAGGCGAGCTGAGGGCCGTGCCTGGAACCTCACACACTGCTGCCCTGACGGATGGAGGACGGGCATGTGGCATTTTCTGCTGGCATGCAAACAGCTGAGCCTATCTGATAGCTGGCACACAAGTGTTTGGCCTGCTATTTGTCAGCTCGCAAACAGATAAAGATGCAGAGGGGGTTGCTGATAGCTTTGCCACAAGAGGGAAGAGGGAGAAAGAGAGAGACATGGCAAAAAAAGAAAAAAACAATCCAAAAAAAGAGAACAGGAGCGTGAGTGAGAGTTGTCAGTGCCCGCAAGCACTCGCTGGAATAATAGCAATAATCACTGTCATCCGTAAGAGGCTCTTGCGCCAGGTTCTGCCTCTCCCCCTCCCTCTCTCCCCTCGCCTTGCTGTCTGAGTCACTGGATCTGAGTCACACTCCTGTTCTATTCCTGTACCCTTCCCTTCAGCTGGGGATGTAGATTTGTTTTGGCTGGAACGATCTGGGCACAGGAGGGACCATCTGCTGCTAGTTCTTGCTTGCTTTGCTCTTGTTTCTTTCCCAGAGAAGGGAAGTGAGTGCTGCCATTGCAATAATTCACAGAGAGGATGCTGGGAACATACACCCCTTATAGTACAGCCAAGGACTGCCATTTGTCATCTCAAGGCTCATTATCCGTGGCTGACCCTGAGCAGTTATCTCCACGTGCTTGAGCAAGCAGCTCTTGACAAAACCACTTCCCTGCATATCAACTCTTCCCAAGGAGGGTGTTTTTCCTTTGGTCAAGCCCCAAACAGTTTTTATGGGCAGCAGCAGTGCAGTGGTGGGATCCAGGGTGGTCAGTACAAGCCTCCGTATCACTGTGATGAAGGAGATGTGCACAAAAGAACCTGACAGCATGCAGATTGTGGTTGGTACAAGTGGTGAATGCTGTGATGGAAGGCATGCTCCTTTCTGGTTTTCCCATCAGTAGCAGCAGCCACAGTCAGTGTGCATGCCCTGTCTTTTGCTGCAACACTAGTAATTGGCAGTGGTAGGAAATGCAGATGACTTAATATCTAATCCACCACAACCAGTATCTTGACTGATTCCTGCATCCACATCTTGAATGGGAAAGTTAGCAGAGCGAAGGTGCATGAGAGCAGAATATAGTGAAGAGCTGAACAAATGATGGACTGGAAGGTGTGGCTTGAATGAGCAAAAGCAAAGGTCTGCGAGAGAGCAAAATCACACTACAGGCAGGCCAGAGTTTTCAGGAGTGACCAGACCTTTTAGAGTCTCCGTGTCTGCGGCATCTCTCTGGAAGAATCTTTGAAGAATGTGGCAGTCACAGGTCTGGTGCTCAGTGCTCCCCAATGGAGAGGCTGCTCCTGAGAGCTCTGCCCAAGCATTCCAGAAATGGAGGCTCCACAATGAAGAGTTGTTGCCTTTGGAAAGCTTAACCCTGAGGCTGTGCAGCTCAACCAGGTATTTACCAAACCTGTTTATGGGAGAGACAACAGAAGGGGTGAAGAGGTTGCTTCATGCCTGAAAGAGAACATAGCTGTCCATTCAACAAGAAAGCCTGAATCCTGGCTCCTCTGGAAAACCAAACCAACCAAGTCAGCCTCATGCTTTTCATTTACAGTACATGAAGGTTTGTGAACTTAACCTAAGATCACGAAGCACTGAAGCGCTTTGCAGGTGAATGTCTCTTCAAGCCCTGAAGACACACACAATTCCAGTGGTATCTTTCTGAGTCTTACTCTTCACTGTCCCTCATAAACAGTTTAGACTAGGCTTCCCAAAATCCCAGATTATTTAAGTGACCCATCCCAGGGTGGAGAGTACTCAAACAGCTGCAGATCAGGGAGTCCTCAGCAACAAACTGACTGATGATTGTCAGTTTTGGAGTGGATAGTCATACCAATGCCATCCCCCCTGAGGATCAGGGTTGTCAGGCAAATTGATTCTCAGAAGAGTGATCTTAGCTCTAATTTCAGCACAGTGGCAGCTCTTTTTGTGGTAAGGATGCTGCAAAAGCAGCTTGGTGATAGGGGCATTGCTCAGAGGGACTGGATGTCAGTGCATGAAAATCCACCACCTCCACCTGTATATGGGTCACACGGGCATCTAAGGCACTTGTAATATGTATGTCTTTAGTGCAGAGGGAAACCAAATTGCCAAAAGTAGCTGACTAAAAAGGTCTGGGACAAATTCTCTGCAGTGGAGGATGGCTGCGTCATTCTTAATGGCGCTACAACAATGTGAATTACCCTCCCCACAAGTGATGGCTAGACACCCACATCACACTTCCACCCAAGCTAAGTCTAATTTGCTCCAGGTCTGAGTCATCTGCCCAGCCAGAGACAAGATGCTTCATCTCCGAGTGGCTGAGATGGGCACCCATTTGTTAAGGTTTGCCTTGCAGGTGTGCCCCAGCCAGGAAGCCTGGCTCTGAAGGTTGCCAGCACAAGGCACCAAAGGATGGTCCCTGTCTCAAAAACCTTGCAGTTTATGAAAATGCCACTTCAGGTGCTTCCTGACTTCTCTAGGGGCTGGACACAAGTTACAGGAAAGAGGACTGCAGCCTGGCAGGAGAAGTTTATAGGAGAGACAGGTTAATCACCCAGTCTTTTCTGGGGTGCTGGTTTATCATTTCCAGTGCTCTTATTCAATCCCAGATTATGCAAAACCATCCAGTCTCCAAAGAGGGTCCTCTCCCATTTCATCACTGCCTGCTGCTTCCATCTCTGCTTCCAGAATGCCCCAGACCCAGCACAGAAACCCTGATCCCAAGGAGCCTCTGGGACTGACTGTGCCAAGTTGCCTCTCCAGCTCAGCCAGTATCTTCCAGCTGGGATTTAACCCAGATAAATTTTGTTTTCCACAGCCCTTCCTGAGGGAATTCTCCAAAAAGGATGATGCAGGGCACAGCTCCTGCCCCCTTGCTTTGACCATGTCTATTTGAGATGACTGCCCATTGCAGTCGTGCTCTCTCCAAGAGATATGGACAGGGAGTTTTGACCTATGACCATTAAAAAAGCATGTTAATTGCTGTTCTGGTTGTGTTCCTCCTCTTTGTGCAAGAGATGTTTCCTGTGTGCTCTCCACTATGCATTATTTAGCAGCAAGGACACCCAATTCATTCCCAAAGATACGAGAGAAACCTAAGACAAGTCTGGGGTCTTTCGTGACAGTGCTTTCCCCTTAAGTGCTCGTTTTTTTCATCCTCTTTCTTCTGTCCACCAGATTTTACCCTTTCCACACCTCCAAAACATGAGGCTGATTACAATCAGTCCAAGCCAAAGCTTGAGCAGACACAGCTGATCTTTGCCAGTCTGCATTTCTGATCCCAGGCACTCTAAGGGTGACATCCTCCACATTTTTCCTTTTCCCAGGCATGCTTCAGGACACCCTGGAATTGCAGTACATGCCAGTCACTGAGATTTACAGCTCAACAGGTTTAACCTTAGATTCTTTGAATAATGTGCACACGTCTTGCTAAAACTGGTGCATTCAGCGAAGGCTTGACATACTATCTTATGCAGCTGTATTAAAAAAACCATGCCACTTCAACCATAATAACCCAGGCATACATTATAACTCTAACCACATCTCACGCCCAGTGCTGCCCCTTAACTGTAAACCCTCCCATCTGCAAATCTGCTGCATCTTCAGAGTTTGGTTTGTTTCTAACTAAGATTGCTCAAACAGCAAATGTAAGATAGGAGACTAACGAACGCATGGATTGCATTCCCAGAGAGGTGCAGGCACTAGCATCAGCCAGCCCACCATGCATTTGCTTCAGAATTTGCCAGAAAAGACACATGTGTTGACTAGGAAAAGATTATTGTAACTGCTGGCCCTAACTCACCAAGTGTAAAACACACAGTCTGCTTTCCCCTTCTCTGAGCTCTGAAAGCCCCACTGGAGAGGGTCCATCTTGCATTACACTGCGCTTTTACCTTCCTATAGACAGTCCCAACATTTTTGCCCCCCAATTCATGGGATTAAGGGAATCCTATGAGAAAATGTCACATTCCTGCTGCTGTAGACTCCAAAACCCATCCCTGCCTCAACAAGGTTGGACTCACCAGAGAGCCCAGAGTCACGAGACCTTTGCAAAATGTATGTGAATCATCCGATTTGCACAAGCATTTGTCACATCGAGAGTGATAACATGCAGGATCAGCCCAATTCCTAAGACTAAACATGGAGATCTGTGCCCCACACAAAACTTTTACAGCCCGGGCTAAGGTTTTTCCCCCAAAATGGCTCATCATACTGTTCCTGGACACATGTACACATGTATCCTGTGAACCTTGCCAAAACCTGGTGAGCAAAATGAGCTTGAGACTCTGTGAAGCCCAGAGAGAGGCTCAGGCCTGGGGACATGGGAGGCAGCCCAAAGGCAACCCTGGCTTCTGCCATGCCCAAACTCCTGGTCCAAAGCAATGAAGTGTTTATCCTGATGCTCTTCTATCTGATGGACATTAAAAGGAGAAATTTGATAGCAGTGTTCTGCTGGACGTGCACAGGACCCTCAGGGTTTCATGTTGCAGCACTTGTAATTTCATCCATCAAAGAAAAGCCCAGAAAGTGACTGGAATGTATTAAAACAAGATTAAACTGTAATAAGAAGTTTTTAGAACAGCCTGGTTGAAAATGAACATACTTGGAGATGTTGGACAGCATGAATTGTACGCATAGTCCTGAAACAGCAGGAATCAGGAGCAGCTCCTCCAGTGAGACACAGTGATAACAACCTGATGCAATTCACCTCTAAGGGAAGACCAATGCCTGGGGATCAGTGAAATCAGACCCTTTGTTTCTGAGCAATGACAGCTCTGAAGTTTTAATGTTTGTAGAGAGATGTTTGCACCAAATATGATACACAGTGATTAAAATAATGAGCTGGAACAAGATGAAGTTCTAATTGCTCCTTTTCCTCCTCTCCCCTGAGTTGGTCTGAGCGGTTCGTTAACTACCTTGATGAACCAATCAAGAGTTGGCTAAATCAGGGAAGGAGCAAACAAACCCTGGGAGACATCCCTACAAGAAAAGGCATAATCTGGACACTGAGCTTTGAAGACAAGCTGTATAATGAGAGCTGACTATATCTCAAAATCCATGTTAGCTTGAATGAACTTATGTAATAAACATTTATCACAGAACATATGTCACTGAGCACCTGCCAGACTTCAGGAGTGGAGCCAACACAGCTTGAATCGTATATGTATTAAAAAAAAGAAAAAGGAACTTGGCTACAGGAGGCTGGCAGACGCTTTTACTAGAAAAATCAGAAATGATTTTGAGAGGAGCAGAAATTTCCTGAAATCTCTCTCACTCCGTGTGGGAATATCGCACTTGGAAAAGCAAGAGGCTGATTAGCTTGCGTGGGGTGGAGGGAACGGGATAAGGTCCCCTACTCAGCCCCTCTGGACTGTGTCCCCACTTCCCCACCCCTCCTGGGCTCTCTACACATCCTGCTGCCCATGGTTGGGATGAGCTACATGGAACTACGGTGGCTGGAACATGGTTTAGGGCTTGTCCCTGGCTCTGTCCAGGAGAAGAGGCAGCACTGGACAGAGCACACAGCCGGAAAAAAGTGAGAATAAGGCTGAGCAGGGCTGGAAAGTGAATTTGTGGTTGTGCAGTTGACGCTAGCAGAAGAGGAGGAAAGCTACTGAAATTATGGGGGATGTTAGCACTAAAATCAAGAAGAACGAAGGGGCAGACGGAGGCTGTGAGTGGGAAGGAGGTTCAGAGCAGCTGCATTCAGCAGAAATCACAGCACCAGAAACACAAAGCAGGGTAGTGCATGGGCTTGGGCAGGGCAGCACAAACCTGGCCTGGGACTTTCTTCTTGGGTCAGGGGCTGCCAGGGAAGCGGAGGCAAAAGCAGCAAGGGGCCAGGAGGTGTTTCTATTGGATGCAATAATGAGGTCTGGGGCAAGCAGGGAAAGGCTGCGCCAGGCATGAATTGCTAAACCTCGGACATAGGCTGCACATGAAAAGCTAGAGCGAGCTGCAAAACAAAGGTGACAGAGGCAGGTGAGAGGAGAGGAAAGGAATTGCTTTGTTTTGCCACCAATGGGCACATCTGCACCATGCTGTGCTTTGTCCAGAGCAACGCTGTGCACATTCTCTCAGGTACCTGCAGTGGGGCATCTGTGACAGCACAATCCTTGCTGGAGGGGACAGACCTTTTTTCCTCACGGCACTATTAACTCAGGCCATGCAGGAGATGAGTGGGGCTGTCCTGCTCCCAGGCTGTGTGTCAGCAGTGTTGAAGCAAGATTGGGTACCTCTGAAGGGCAGTGCCTGTGCACTGGAGCCAGACCCTGAATTTCCTGTCTGTTTTATCACACTTGCAAACTGACAGCCAAACCCAGCCCTGGGGAGCGGGCTGTCCAGGAAACAGAGCAAGATTTGCCTTTGAAGCAGATATTGTCATCTTCTTTTTTTAAAAATCCTGTTATGGGCTCTTCCTGGCATATGGCTTCAAGCCTGATGAACTCTGCAGAGCTAGCACAGGCTGAGTAAGGGAATGAGGTTAATTAGCACATGGATAGCAGGGGAGAAGGCTGCCTCAGGAGACAGTGAGAAGAGAGGTCCCCAGAAAGGTGATACTCTGATACACCTTTTAAAGCTGATAGTCTTTTTAAAGGAGGTATGAGATTTGCTGGTCAGACAGTCCAAACTACACCTGAGTAAAACCAAACCTCCCTTACTTCCTACTATCTAGCTTCAGCATTCATATGACTACCATTACCATGGGATGCTTCCATGCTTTTATCATTGCTTTTCCCTGCTGCAGGTGTCCTTGCTTTTCCCTGCAGCTATAAATGAGAAACTGAGCCTTGGGAAAGATAAATAACTGATCCCCAGTTGACCCTTTAGACTGCTGACCCTAACTGAAGTGACTGGGGACTTGCCACCTGACTATTAACTGATCAGCTGCCCTGTGTTTGGGCTAGAGCCAAAGGCTAGTGGCCTGCCCAGCATGTGCCCAGGGGGATTTTGCTGGTCACACACTGACTTAGACCAGCTGAGGATCAAGCCCACTAAGTGCATATAGGATGGAAGGGAGGGAGGAAGGAAGGAAGGAAGAAAGGAAGGAAGGAAGGAAGGAAGGAAGGAAGGAAGGAAATGGAGAGAAGAAAGATGGAGTGCTCAGCTAGCAAGAGTACAAGGAAGAGCATGCAGGGGTGGTCTTAATGCTGCCCTTCTGTGGGGAGCTGCTGGCTATTCAGAGGAGCCCAAGGCTGAACAGGCTGACTCAGATACTCAAGGCACGCATGCTGCTTGTTCGTCTCCCCACATGGCTGATCCCAGCTGCTCCATGGGAAGGCAAGTGCCTATCTGGAGAGAAAACCCTCACCAACCACCTGATTGTACAATATTAATGATAAATAAATCATTGTTATTGCAACTCTCTCTGTTGCACTGAATCCAAGGGCTTTCATTATCATGCATCCAAGCTGGATCTGCCAGAGGTGTGCAGCATTCACCTGCGTCACAGCTTGCTTGCTGAACTTCAGCTGGCCAAGGGCTTTTGCCCTGGAGTCATGCCCCTTGGGTTTTTTTCGCTTGTTTTTTTACCCCATCTCTGCAGAAAGACAAATGCTGATCCTGTCTGTGTGTCAGATTGTCTGTATCTCACTGCTGGAATTGCTTCAGTAAAACCCTGCTAAAGCAGAGCTCCACTGGCTGTGATGGTTCACAGTTGTGTATTTCTTCCACAAGGGTTGAACATAGACTCAAATTACAACAGATCTGGCAGCAACACCTGTTTAGGTGCAGGGTCTTTTGTATTTAAAAGTCTGGCTTAAAAAAAAAAGTTTTGTTGAAGGAGGTTCAGGTTTGAGAACATCTAAGGAACCTGAAGGTGCACAATCCTTGGGACCTGATGAGTTGCATCTGTGGGTCCTGAGGGAACTGGCAAATGAAGTGGTTAAGTCACTATCCATCAGATTTGAAAAATCATGGCAGTCCAGTGAAGTTTCCACTGACTGGAAAAGGGGAAACATAACCCTCTTTTTAATAAGGGAAAAAAAGAGGACCTAAGAATACAGGCAGGTCAGTCTCGCCTTGGTGCCCAGCAAGATTATGGAGCAGATCCTCCTGGAAACTATGCTAAGGCACATGGAAAATAAGTAGGTCATTGGTGGCAAGCCAGCATGGCTTCACTAAGTGCAAATCATGCCTGATGAATTTGGTGGCCTTCTTTGATGGAGCCACGACATTGGTAGATTAGGGAAGAATGACTGACATCATCTATCTGAACTTGTGCAAAGCATTTGACACTGTCCTGCATGACGTGCTTGTCTCTAAACTGGAGAGACGTGGATTTGATGGATGGGCCATTTCGTGAATAAGGAATTGGCTGGATGGTTGCACTCAACGAGCTGCAGTCAACAGCTCAATGTCCAAATGGAGGCCAGTGACAAGTGGTGTTCCTCAGGGGTTGGTATTGGGACCGGCAGTGTTTAACATCTTTGTCGGCGACATGAACAGTGGGATCGAGCACCTTCAGCAAGTTTGGTGACAACACCAAGCTGTGTGGTGCGGTCGACAAGCTGGAGAGAAAGGATGGGATCCAGAGGGACCTTGACAGGCTGGAGAGGTGGGCCAATGCGAACCTTATGAAGTTCAACAAGGCCAAGTGCAAGGTCCTACACCTGGGTCAGGTGAGGGGCTGAGGAATGCAAACACAATAAGGTGGAGAATGGATTGAGAGCAGCCCTGAGAAGAAGGACTTGGGGGTATTGATAAGAAGCTCAACATTACCTGGTAGTGTGCGCTTGCAGCCCAGAAAGACACTGGAATAGGTTGCCCAGTGAAGCTGTGTATGCCCCAACCTTGGCAGTGTTCAAGGCCAGGTTGGACAGGGCTTTGAGCAAACTGTTCTAGTGGAAGGTGTCCCTGCCTGTGGCAGCGGGGATGGGACTAGATGATCTTTAAGGTCCCTTCCAAACCAAACCATTCTGTGATTCTATGGTTTGTGGAGGGAAATTATACTTTGACTAAAATAAAAATGATGGTGAAGAGTGGAAGGTTTTTCCAAAAAAAGTCCAAGACACATCCTTCTCTTTCTCTCTTCTCAGCTGCCAAATACTGTTGTTCCCCCAAGATACCCTCCATTTTTGGATGAAGAATGACTGTTTTGAGTAACCAAAACTAAATAGAAGTCAAGCTTCCCAGGTGGGAGCTAAGTTTCCTCAGCAGGGAGCTGACATTGTTATCCAACAGCCCCTTCCAGCAGTGCCCAGGTTGTTTTACCACTCGTGGAATTGGGTGATTAAAGGGCAAACCCTTTGTTTCCATGGTGTGACACCATTTGGAAGATGTTTTACTCATCTGCCTGACCATAACCTACATCGTGATAATTAATGAGTCAACACTTCTTTCTCCATGTGACAGCAACTGGCTGGCGGTGGTTGGAAACAGGTAAGGCGTCCAGCTAGGGAGGAGGGCACCCACACAGACGCCTCCAGTTCCCAGGGCTGACTCTGCACTCTCATTGCCCTGAGGAGTCTCCTCTGGGGGTGGCCAGATCTTGCAATGTGGTGGGACGCATCCACTAAGTATGACAAAGGCACCCGACGCGTCAGCCCGTCAGGGAAAGAAAGAGGCATGAAAGTGAGAGGAAGTGGAAAAGATCAAGGTGAGAGTACAAGGCTACAAGCTCACCACCGGAAAACAATAAAAATAAATATGCTCAGAAATAGCATAACTGACATGCAAAGGAGATCAAAACAGGCTCTCAAAATACCTCTTGGGGGCAGGGAGGGAGGAAGGCAGGGTGTCTGTGGTGGACACCATGGCGCAGCCAAGGGACACACTGCGGGTGGTGGTGGTGGGCAAGTGTTGGTCATCCCCTGGTTGCATCTGCATGCTGCCTGGCTCCCCAGCTTTTGACCTACAGGTCTCTAGAGGCCTCTAGTTGCTGTGGTCTCTTGGGAGATGAGGATTGTTTTGTGTCTTCCCTGCAGCATCAGAGCGCACAAGATGCTGCCAACATCTCTTAGCCAAGGGTGGTATAGCAGCCCTGCTGGGGGTGCAGGCTGTATTCCAGTTTGGCCCAGCCCCACTTGCCCAACCATTTCTCTGATGTGAAGAAAAGTGCTTGGGTCCTGTTCCACTTGCCCCAGCATAAATTCAGAGCACGTCCAGTTTAAACCAGCCAAGGGACTGGCCAGAAGGGAAAGGAGAATCCAGTTCTCCAGGGTTTGCTTTGCTAGAAAGGACAACTGCTCTCAATTTGCCCTCATGAGAGTGCTAAGGTCTTAAGCTACTGAGGCATTTAAGCATGCTCTGACCTTTAAGCAAAGATGAGAGTCCTGAAGTCACCATTGTTTTGCAGTAGGTTGCTCCTGTGCTTAGAGCTGAGCACACACTTTAAGACTTGTGCTGTTTTTAGACATGTATTTCAGACTGCTGTGAACATGGCACTAGGGTGCAGGACTAGGTCCTATGGGTCTATCCCTGCTCTCTTTCTGCCCAGCAGTGTGACTGATAGCATGCAACCAGCTCTGTGGCCTGCCTCTGAGGAGGTTTGTTCTCTCCTGAAGCACCAAGCACAGTCTAGACATCACAACTTGGACACTATCCTACCACAGGTCCAGAATCTTCCAGTCTTCCACTCCTGGCACAATTAAAAACAAAAATAAACAGAGAAATCATACCAAGCATGGTTAGATCTCCAGAGGAGTCCTGTTGGCTAATCTGCCCATACTTGCAAGACCTGGTTGCAGTCTTCCTGCTGTTCTGGTGGCTTTCCAGAGCTCTGTGAAACAGGGAACACTGTGACTGCCACTCAAGGGCAGCAAACTGTTTAAACCATAATACCGTACTCCCATCTGGTGCACTGAAATGCATGGATGCCCATGGACGTGTTATCCTTCATTCCCTCTATAACACAGCATATGATGTACAGTTTTCTCCAAGGAGAAGCAGGGTGAGTGAACAGTCAGGGAAAGTCATCATGTATCTTGGAAGTGTAAAAGCTAGGGCTAAGTACTAAGGATTAATTATTATAGCTGCTTAATGATGCTAGGGATTTTTAACATTGTTATTTCTGTGAGTTATCTGCATCAGGGCCATGGCAACAAAAGACAAGAGGACCAGCTGCCTGGGCCATGCCAAATGAAGGTTTATATATCTATTACAAAAGCCACAGGATCAAAATGCTGGGGAACATAAGTCCTGGCTGGGCTGGGTTCCACCTTGGCTGGCAGCAGGGTCCAGCCATTCTTGATCAGAGCTGGGAGGACTTCTGATAATGCAAAGCAAACTGCTCTCCTTAAAACAATTAGCCAAAAATGACCAGTCTACAGCCCTGGTCCTGTAAATCAGCAAAGACACTGATTGCATCAGGACTTTGATACACCAAAACACCACTGTTTGCATGATTAAATTTTGCTGCCATGGGCAGTGAAATAGGGACAGAGGGATTTGGACACTGCCTCCTCTTGCTCCTTTAATACTAACTTACGCTGAAGTAAAGTAGAAGTAACATGCTCCTAAGTGTGAAAGGGCAACACTTTGTTGGTTTTTTTCTTTTTTTTATTCATGGCTTCATAAAGCAAGGGAGAATTTTGCCCATGTGTTGAAGGAAGTTTAATAAAGGTTTAATTAAGTGCCCCAATCTAGATTTAGATGTTCTCACTTCTGGTGTTGGAGCTTGAAGCTGTTAGTCATTAATACTCATCTCAGGTAACCTCCACCACCCTCAGCCCCTCACCTGATGCATGCACACACTTGAGAAAGATTGCTGATATCCTCTCTGAAAACTAATGAAATCACTGTGTGATATTTTGATTTCAAGGGCATCAAAGTAATACAAAATAATGATGGGATTGGGAGGCTCTGATACCACGGCCACAACACAGTTCTTCTTGTCTCTAGATCTGAAAGCACCTTGTGAAGGAGATCCAAATCATTCCTTCTCAGTTCAAGTCAGAGAAACTGAGGCACAGAGCACAGAAGAGATGCAACCCGCAGTTCTGGGACAGAGTCCAGGCTTGAAGCCGGCTGTCCCAGCCGCAGGCTAACATAACAGTCACTGACCACACTTCCCCTAGAAGAGAGAGATGGGATCTGCCATGGACAGATCTCTATGTATGGGTGTGTATTTTTGTGTTTGTCTATGGCTACACAGGTTTTACAGAGAGAAGGATACCAGACACAATAACAAACAAAGAGGAAATCAATTGTATGGTCAGTTAGGAAAGCATGTCCTGCTTTAACTGGTTGGAGTTTAAAGGGCAGCAGCGGACACAGGGAAATGCTTTGTAAGGGCTGGAACAGTAATCAGATTTTTTCCTGAGATTATTTCACAATATTTGTAGTTCTTGTTTGCTGTGCAGGAGATTAGTCAGAAAGGCCTGATCCCCTCTTCATCCTTTTTAGCAGAGGACAGTGCTCCTGACCTGCAGATGGGGAGAGCCCATGGTTGGGTTGCTACAGTAATTCGCAAATCACTGATCTTAAGCGGAACAGAAAAGGGAATACAAATGATTCAGTGTATTTTAAATGTGCCTTGTGGAAAGTGCAGGGATCATTAGCAAATCTTCTCCATGTGGGGCTGACAGTTTACTGCTAAAGAGCAGAAGGCACAGATCTCTTAAGGTTATTAATAAAAACAGCAAACATTTCCTCTGCTTACTGGTCTGAGTACGTCCAATTTTTTATATTGGAAGAATGCCATGCCCTGAAGAGGGTTATTACAGGGATCACCTATACATGCAGAGATCCTGCTGCATCTGGAGAGGTTTGCCTGCTCCCCAGAGATGATTTGGGATGCCAGAAACTTGAAGGTCAACTCTTTTTCCCTTCTTCCCCTTTCCCTTCAAGCATGGGTATGCAGAGCTGCTGAAGTATGCTCAGCACTCCTGGGATTCTGCCCCAAAGGCGATTGCTCCAGCCAGCACTGGGAGTCGGATGCATTGAGCACCCTGGGAAGAAGCAGAGCTTGAGGTAGATGCACAGCTTGAAGTAGCATGCTGTGGTCACAGTTGCTCGGTGTCCATGGGCTAGAAGCCTCTCTGGGTATCACAACAACTCTCTCAAGATGACTGTGCTGGTAACAAGTGTGATATCAAGAGCTGTGAGGCTTCGCCCCTCTGAAGTTGTAGGCATTAGAGCTCCGGGTTTGCTTCAGAGAGCTCCTCTCCTCCTCCCTCAGGGGCACTATAACTGAATGAATGTGAACAGACTCAGCCTATCAGCTAGTTTGCAGTCAGGGAAACTGAGACATGAAGAAAAGTGACTCACTCCATAGCTCTCTACCAGTCAGAAATGGGTCTAGGGGACAGAAGCCAGGAGAAAAGTCCTTGAAACAAAACGCAGTTTTCCCTAAGCGAGGTAACCAGTTTTCTTCAGGCACGCAAGCCAGGGGCAACCCCAGTAGCTTGCTCAGTCCTCCTGAGCCCACACCCCACCCCAAACCTCTCCCAAAGGGCATGGCTGCCATGACCTGTAAAAGGAAAGAGGTGGATGGGATGGTCTGGAGACTGCTTGCAGCCTTCAGTCAAGGGAAGGCATGCTCATGTCTGGCCTTGGGCACCCAAGACATCACTTGCTGTCCGCAGTGCCACCAGGAGCAAACGAGCAGAGCCTTCACAGGAACAGCCCTACAGCAGAGCAGGGACATGCCTTCCTCATATCCCCATGGGCCTTGCACCTTAGCGCAGCTTTCACTTGACATCCACCACTGAGGCCGGAGGTGTTTTGGTATTCTGGGTCTTATCTGCAAGGCTTTGTCTCTTCTTGGTTTTGGTGCCAGCCCAAATCTCCACTGGTGCCAAAACTGACACCAGCACGAATGCTCCACTGCTGCTGATTTCCTGGGGAGCTCAGGCCTTGGGCCCTTCCCCTATCAGTTCTGCCACTAGATCAATATCTGTGCTTGAGCAAGAACAGTGTGCCTAGAGAGACATCCAAATGCAAACAGGACCCTTGCCAGTAACAGAGAAGCCGTCATGGCCCTCCAAGGCTGTGCCAGTGGTTAATTAAGCCTCCTGATAGAAACACACCTTATGCCTGATCTGCATTTGTTTGCCCTCAGAATGTGGCCGCTGGATCTTTTTTTACCACCCATAGCTTGGCAGGGCTGGTGTTATTCAGCTCCCATACCACATCACCTCCCAGCAGGACTTCCCTGGGCTTGGGTTACCCTGGGCATCTCTTTTCTTTGCCCAGAAATGTTGCCTGAGTGGAAGGTGAGGGCTTCAGACTTTTGTTTGACATTTTGGATGCCAGGCAGTGAGGGTCCGCATCACCCTCCTAACACCCTGCTCCTCCCGTGGTCAAGCCCTGCCTCCTGCTCTCGCTGCCTCCGCCTGGCTTCTCCCCTGGAAGCACAGCCCTTCGCCTTGCCAGGGAACTTGTGTCCATGGGGGACGCAGGCTGCTCAGCAGCCCATGTGCCCTGATGGGTTGATTCAGTTTGATTTCCTCCTGCCTATTTATTCGAGTTTCCTAGAAAGCCTTGTTCACTGGAGGCTTCCTTGAATGAAGCAGGTGGCATGTACATGCACGTGTACATGTGGGTCTGTGGGATGGGCAGGATCTGCATCGCCAGCCCCTGCTGTTACCCCCAGCACTGCAATGCGCTGTGCCAACGCTGTGCAACTCTGTGCAATCACGCAGCGAGGGCTGGAGGGATCTCAGCATTTGTGGAATGAGCATCTGGGAATGTGCATCTGATCCTCAGACCACGTGAACAGGGGGCTAAAAATAATAACCAACTGCTCCTCCATTCCTCAGCAGCATCTTGGGGAGTTTGCATAGGGAGGAGCAGCCATCAGCCTTCAACACCACCCAGCAGCATCCCTCTGATTCGTAGCCTGGGTTTGTGCATATAAAAGGGGTCAAAGGCTGCAAGCTAATTTTTTTTAAAAGGGTTTCTCTCAGGGAGGGCTATGCTGTGAATTTTCTCTTACCTTACCCATCTGCTGCTGACCTGGCCTATTAAAAGATATCCTGGTTTTGCACTTGAAACCTCATTTGCCCTTTGTAGAGAAGCTGACACAAGTGTCCACTGTATCAGTGAAAAGGTGACAGCATTACAAAAGGAAGGCTGGGAAGACTGTTCGTGTGAATACAGGTGGAGACCACATTTTGAGAGCAGTCAATGCCTTCCCGTCCTGCAGAGTTGGGCAGGGTCCGGCTGTAGCAGATCATCAAGACTGCTGGTGGGAATGATCACTGCCTTCCCAACGCGTTTTTGCACTTCTTTCAATCATTGGCTTTAGCTGTGCCACTCTCTCTGCAGTGGCACTGACCAGCTGTGGCTGACAGAGTCAAAGAAGAGTCACCTTTGGCGACAGCTTTATTTAAACTTGCTTATTCTGTAGGCTTTCTTTTCCTCTCTCCTCATCCAAAAATAGCTTTAACCAGAGATTTCTTTCAGCGAGAAAATAACATTTCCAACCAAGGAACAGCAGCAGCATATGGATCAGGTACTGCACATCCAGGGGAGAAAAGCTCAGCAGAGTCCAATGCTGCTCACCCCTGGATTCATTTCGGTTATCTGCAGGAGCTGGGCAGGTCTGGAAAAGCAGAGTATGGTTAAACCCTCCATCTATGTTTCTTACTCTAAAATCAAGTTTGTGTCACACCTGTACTTCTTGGCAGAAGGTTGGGGAATCCTACCACAGGGTTGCAGACAGCACTGCAGCCTGACTGTGGATGCTGTCTCAGCCCCACACAGGAGTTTCATTTTCCCCTTTTTCATCCATCAACCGGCCCTGCTGTTCCTGCGGACACCAGGATGACCAAGGACTGAATAGTGAGCAGTTTCCCTCATGACCTATGGATCAGAGAAATAGACAGGTCATAGGAGCTGCTGAATAAGGGGGGAAAGAATCCTGGCAGCAACAGGAGCAACAGGAGTGGGGAAGGTGTCAGGGAGCACAGCATTCCCTCAACAGCTTTCTTGCAGGTTCCCTGGCTCCCCAAATCTAGTGCCATAGCATTTCAGGCTTGCAGGTGGGATAACACCTCCAGGGCTGGGCAATTTGTGGCTTGTGGGCTGCCTGTGGTTCACAGGCTGTTTAAAGCTGGGTTTTGTACCAGGTGAGCAGCAGTGGCTGGCAGGTGGGCTGCTGCATAACCCACATCCCTGGATGGGAGGCAAAGGGGATGAACCCATCAAAACCAGTTTTGCTGGGTCACACAGCCACTGAACGCCTGTCTCTCCTGATCCACTGGAGATCCATCTTCTAGCATCATAGACATGGTTTGGCACCTTTGGGATGACACCATTGAGATGCAAGCGAGCATGAAGGTGCCTCAGCTGTGGCCTGTTTTCTACCAAAAGCAAGATCAAAAGACGACTTGCTCTGCAGAGCAGAGGTGTGCGTGGTAGTGGTAGGAAAGTGGTGCATTGCAAAAGGGAGATGGGAACACCAGGCTGCTATGTTTGGCTTTCCCAGTGGGTAGGGAAAGGCCTGGCTGGGTTGAAGCTGCAACCACCACCAGCATGTGCCAAAACCATCCCCAAAATCCTTGTGTGAAATTGGGTCTCCTGGGAAGCCAGCCCAGAACACAGGGTATATATATATAATATATACACAGGGTATATATAATGCCCTGCCTGCCTGGCAGCCTGGCAGGTAATGAACAGCTTGAGTCATACCTGGGCAAGGTGTCCCCAGGCTGCAATAGACACCCAGGTTGGGTGGGTCAAGGTGCAATTGCCAGGTTCTGTGCCCCAAATTTTGAGGCAGGCAGGCCTGGATGCATCACTGGCAGGAGGCTGTGTCGGGCAGAAGATGACAACTAGCAGCCTGCTGGAGGAGACCTGGTTTGGCAGGGAGATCAAGGCCCTGGGAGTGGGAAGGAAAAGGAGAGGAACCAGGAATGAGAATTGGGCTGGGGTGGGGTGTGGGAAGCAGAGCCGAAACGAAATGTCTGAGAGTCTTTCTGTGGGAGGATGAGAGTTGGATTCCCCTGGAGCTGGCAGACCCATTGAGCCCTGATCCAGATGCATCCCAATAGGCCATGGAGGCTTCTGCAGCATCCCCACCCCTAAGCCTTGCTCTCAGCAGTACCCAGAGGAGCTGGGGAATGACAGCAATAGCTCTGCAAGCTTCGACACCTCCCCGGTGCTATGAAACCCTGTGGAGGACAAGTCCCACCTCCTTTACCATTCACCATGTACAACCCCAAATCCAGTTCCTGTATGGTGGCCCCTTCCATTGCATGGGGCACTAGGGGAGGGGACAGCCTAGACAAGCACATGGAGTACCCAGGGCAGTGTGGGTGCACCAGGGATTGGAGTCGAAGGGGTGCTGGGCATAGCTCTGGGAAGTGTGGTAAATCCTGATGTGCTTAATTGCCTTGCCTGGCTGGAGGTAAGAGATGTGAGCTCAGGATGTGCAGATGACACTTCTATTCCTGTTGCATGTGGCCAAAAGAAAGGTATACTCCCTGTTTCTCCGTCACTTTCCTTCTTGTCCTTCCAGCCACTGGAAACATTCACTTTTTATTTGTAATTGTAAATCTCTCTGAGCTGGGAAATCTGCTTCAAGCTCTTTTTGAGTGTAGGTTGAAAGCCCTACACCCTTTCACGCTTCCCAGGAGGGGGGCTCCATGTGCATGCTATCTCCTCTCTGATCAGCTGCAAGTCATGGATATCCACAGCAGCACAAGCAGAGGGAGAGTGAGATGTAACTACAATCCCCAGGGAGAACTACAGCCATCTTTCTATGCTCAGCCTTTTGAGGTTTTCAGTTGTTCGTTAAAAAAAATCCCTAATTTCCTCCTACAGGAGGAAAATTTCCAAATACACAGCTCCCAACCCATGGCCAAGCCACAGAAGATTTGCTGTTGCTTCGTGGCACCAGACTCAAGAACCTGTCTAGCCAGGAACTGGTGCTCATAGCTGAGCTTTTGGAGGTACTTCATGAGGCTATCCTAAAACATGGCCCCCACCAGCAGCACCATGCTGCTGCATGCTCCTGAATCCAGTTCATCCAGCCCCTCCCGCTGTGCACACCAGGAACACCTCTGCAAACGGGAACGGATTTACACCCCTGCACAAGATGAATCATGTCCAGTCAGTCTTGAGCTGACCGTTGCAAGGAGCTCCTGAGGCATCTGTGTGAAAATTATTTATAGGTGGTTTTTATTGCTTGTAAGAGGATGTAGAAATTGGACAGCGCCCTTGTGGTTTTCTTCTGTCAAATTATGATCAAGGTTGCTATTTTGCTGCCCAAATATTTAAGCGTGAGGCAGAAATCTTTACAAGGGCTACCACATTCTTTAGCTTATCTATATTGGTCCTGCCTGGGCCTATAAATTCTAGAGGGACTACCAAAGTAAATAATACATTTGCCTGCATATATGTTGCTCCAGGGGAACTCCTATTTCCTGTAGTACAAAGGTCAGTAGGCCAGGGACCTACTTGCAAATCAATAGAAAATTACCTTTCAAGTGACACCTGTGTTAACCTTTGACTCTTGTTGGTCTGGATGAGGTTAAGGCCACCAGTCCCTACAGGGAGAGTCCTCCATTGTGCCTATGATTTATTTGCATTATCTGTTTTCCCTGCTTGATCTTCGGAATTGCTGGCATAGTTCCCACATGGCATGCAGGGCCATTTCCCTGTGCACTGGTCAGGGATTGCAGCAGATACACAAGGTTGTGCTTTTTGCTGACAGGTGTCAGAAACAGTAAGGAAAATGTATATGTTCAGAAATGAAAATAACTAAACCAAAAAAACACAACACCAGGAAGCAATTAGAAAGACCCCCTGTCAACATAAAGATTTTCTACCTAAAAGATGTGTCCTTAGCTCAATCGTTAATGACAGCCATAGGTCATTAAAAGTGAATGAGTTGTAAAAGTCAAACTCACTTGCCATTACAGCTGAGCTGGAAATAAAAATTGCTGGATCCTACAATCTCCAGACTAATGTGAATCATTCCTTATTTTCATCATGGGCTGGTTCACACTTTGTATTTCTTTCAGCTTGCATGAGGAAATCAGACTGGTCATTTCACTCTACTTGTTTCTTTTGCTCTCCACCCCTTGCATTGCTGCAAGCCAGTGCTGATCCACCAGGAGCAGAGTTTTGCGGAGCACCCCTTGCTCACCTCATCTCTTATTCTCCCGTGGCAGTGCTCACACATTTCCAGCAATATGTTGCAGCCTGCCTCCATCTCCCTATCCAGGACTTCACTTAGCAAAGGGGTCATGGTCCACCCAAGACCTGACAAAGGGGTCCACGGACCCTAGGATGAATGCTTTCCCCATAAGCCAAGTAATGTGGGAATTGGACTATGACCCCTTTCCCTCTCCCCTTCCTTACAGGCTCTGAAATATCTCTTTTCTGGGTATTATTGAGCTGAATTGTCACTCAGGGACTCATGAATACAGACCTCTTTCCATCACTTCAGATGCTGTTCCTTAGTGTATGAGGCAACTGCATCCTTTGTTTATTTCTAATTCCTCCTTTGCACCCCAGAGAAATGTTGCTCAGTTGCTTTGCTGCTGGTGAAAGTTCTTCTTCAAAGCACTGCTCTCTGAGGCAGGTAAGGGATGGGGTGATCATTGGAAAATAGCTGACATATCACAAACACCTCCTGCAAGGACTGAATTCCCACTTAGCTCAAGCAACCCTGCCAGAGTGTGTGAAATGCCCAGCGGGCTTTAGGTAACGCTGAGCAAGGCTTGTCTGGTAGGAGGGCACCGTGTCTTCAAGCCCACCATGCTGGCTTGATGAAAGTCCACTGGCGCAGGCCACCACCCTCCCCCTGCCACCCTTCCTTGGTCCTGGGGACAGCCCAGGTGCAAGTGGGCCATGCAGCTCTCTGAAGCTGGGCTTCCCATTGCTCCAGGCATGTGCATTTTTGACCACTGGCTTCTGGTTGTCACTTGGGACCTGTGGGTGCTTCAGCAGAGCAATTAACAGCCAAAATTAAAATGGGCAGACCATAGGACTTAGCACAGTGCAGCTGGCAAATGCTCCCTACTCCTCTGGCTTACTTCAAGCCCTAAACCTAGGCAATTGTATCCTGTTAACAGGTTTTAGTTCTGGATGCTGTTGAGAGTCTGCCAAGCACAATCTGTAGGATGTTTTAATTGAAGTAGAGAACAGTAATAAAGAGACCTTTGATCATGCCATGCAGATCAGCCTAACAAACAGGAGGAAGGACTGCGCTACTATTTGGTCACTTCCCTCGAGCTGTCCTTGGTAGAGGGAATGTACCGAAGGTCTAATCTGCTTGCCAGCTCTCTCTTCTGCCCAGATGTTTTGTACACAGTAGAAGTGTACTCTGACCACCTGAAACTGCTCAGGAACAGTAGCACTGAACAATTTTCTGAGGCTTTTCTGAAAAAAGTGTGGCAGTGGCATCCCTTACAGTCTCACCTGGGAGGCTGGGGACATCTGTCTGAGGGTCTAGCACAGGGATGGGAGGTGAAGACATTCCCTTCCTACAACTGCCATGGGAACAGGTGTCAAGAAGCAGCTGGAGAAGAGCTTGCAGTGTAACATCCTCCTCACCACAGCAGTCATATTCAAGTGATTTCACTTTTCAAGGGGCTTCCTGGGATTCTGAGGTCAGGATCTGTCCCATAGTCTTCACTCACAGCTACTCAAAGCAGCAGTAATTTCACACCTTCCTCTTTGGCTCATCTTGGTCCTGCAAGCTGGGCTTTCCCACGCTGGGATGTCACTATTCCTAGGTTTCTTGCAGAAACCTCCCATCCAGAGCACCCAAAGTGACCAAGCCACAACCTCTTTATGCAACTTTTGGGACACCAACCCCCAGCAACTGCAAGCTGAATCACAGAACAGGGCACGATAAAGCCTGTGCTCTGCCCCAGTAGGCAGGAGGATGGTTGTTTCCCATAGAAACTGCAGATCTGCAACTCTGCTGGTAAAAGCTTGAGCACTGGGACTGCTTTGGCACCTGGGAGCCTTGGCAGGCAGCAAATGTTTCCTGCTTTCCACCCTCCTCTTGTTTCAGAGTCTGCTCTGAGCTGCTTGGTGTCCCTGCAGTGCAATATCACACTGCACCTGTACTCTGCTTCAGAAAGGGCTGCATTCACATAGGGATTGGATGATGCCCCTCTAATCTGCTTGCCACATTTATTCAGTATTAGAACATCAAAGGAGGGACAGACTTCAATAGTATCAGTGCTGCCACAGATTCTCAAGGAACTGCAATTGCCAAGGACCAGCTTGGCCACACAGTCCCCTAAGGATGTGGACATTTGGTCACTGGGAGGCTCACCCATTTGGGCTGGAAACAGGGCTAGGAACAGATCATCTTAGATTATATGATGGCAGGTCAAAAATCTAATCTTGGTCCTTCTCCCATAACCCAGCCGTGCCCAGACAGCCCCATCGTGGGCAGCACAAATGGATGGGAGCAGAGGGGGCCATGTGGGGCTATGGAGGGTGGTGGGTGCCAGTGTGAGAGCCCAGCTCGCAGCATCCCAACCATGCTAACTGAAAGCATGATGTCTTGCCCACTGCCACGCACTGGCACAGTGGGACCTGCCAAAGGGGAGTGTGGGGGGGAAGCTCAACTGGGACCTCGGTTTCACTTCCTGCGCTGTGTGGGGAGCGATCATTAAAAATATCTGACTAAGGCAGACTTCTTTATTCTTGGTATTACTAAGCTCTCCTCGCTCCCCAGCCCCCTGCAACTCAGTGGTGTGGGCAGAGCTATTTCACTTTCCCCTGGCTTGAAGACTCACATCTGGGCAGGCAGGTGTATGGTGCTGCTGGACTACACACCTCCTGGTGTCTCCCAGCCTCTCCAGTGCACGGCCCTTTCTCCAGCAGACTTGGGCACTTTTCCCCAGCATCTCAGTGGGACACAGCATCTTAATCCTCAGACAGGTCTAGGGACACAAAGCCAGGGAAATCTAGATGATGCTGAAAGACATCTGGTGGGGATCAGGTCCCCAAGGATGCTCAGAGCAAGGGAAGATTTGAGACCCTTCTTGCCAGGCACAGCAAAGCTGGGCTGCAAAACTGCCTCTTATTTGGTGTTGCAGAGAGGGAGAGCTTGACCATCTCAATCCTGGCCACCATCAAGTTCATCATAAATTGATTTCCTCCCATATTAATATGGTTACCATAAAAGATATGAGCATTTTAATGTCTGCCTCCACAACTGTAATATCAGTTTTAATGGCCATGTTGACTAATGTGCCCAGTACTTTACGAATCTGTAACATGCCTTTTCTTGCCAGAGTAACTTGCATCCTAGTGCATATACAGACATTGCAGCTTAGCGGAACAGTGGCTTGTAATTTAATGTATCCTCTTTCATATACATCAAGCCCTGTGGTGCAATTAGATGCTTTCTTTTGCAAAGGCAGTAATTAATGCTTCTGCAGTAGCCTGGGAGTTGGGAGTGGGACAGGGCATGTGAGGTAAGATAAAGCCAGGTTGCACTGGGTTGAATGGCTATCAGAAGCTCATCTCTGAAACAACTGTCAAGACAGTGGCACAGCAGGTCAGCTGGAAAGACTGTTTCTTCTTGTTTTTCCACTCTTGTCTTACTAAACCTTTTTATTGATTTCACTGCAGATAAAGAAATAAATGCAACACTCACACGGTCCATCATGGAAGCTCATGTTTCATTCCATGATTCCAAATTCCAGGCTCACTTTGACTCTTGGACTAGATCAACTTTCCTTGTGCATATTCTGCCAATCTCCAGTGCCTTTCTTACAGCTGCACTGATGATTGTTACGGGATCCCATCTGATGTTGGATAAGATTTCAAAATGGGTGAGACTAACCTGGGGCAAAATATCCGCACACCACCTAAGCTCTCAATCCCACGAGTTTTGTTGCTACAGAAGATTTGTGTTTTCTCCCTGTCGGTGCAAGCAGGTGGCAAACTGGCAGGTGATAATCTGCTGATAATACTGTGCTGCAGGTAAGTGGAAGCTGCCATATCTCTCTCTCCATCAAGAACTTGACTGGCATTGGGTAAGGTTGTTGGGTTTTGCTTCTGAAAGCTTAGGTGAGATGGCATTCAATCAGGAGGTTTGCTTAGCTCTGCTTGCATATAGCAATGAGAGTTTTGCTGCACTTAGTATGCTAGCCCTGGAGCTCAGCTCTGCTATAGCCCATTCCCCCCACCAAGGTATTTGGGATGAGCACATGGAGGAACATCTAAATCTTGACTATGGAGCCATTTGCAGAGATGAATCTAGGAACAGATGTGAAGGGTGTGTGGAGCTGCCTCCACATGCGACCGTCCCCAGAGAGGCCAGCGGTGCTGACCAGGGCTGATGAGACCAATTGCCTACCTGGCTGTGTCTGTCAGGGAAGTCCTGGCCACCCTGACACTGTCAGTTCACATGCAGCTAGTGAGACTGAGAGCAGGGCTGGCACCCCATGGGAGGGCACTGTGGAGGAGGCACCCAGAGCACTACTTCATGGTAGCAGAAGCAACTGATGCATAAGCCCAGAGGTGCAGGGCCAAGCCCACTGTGGAGAAAGAGAAGGTTTTCAGTGAATCCATCCTCTTTTTTCCTCATGGGAGTGACATGGCAGTAGCAGTGGTGGAAACGCTAACAAGGCAAATTTTTTCCCACACAGGTAGACCCCCTGAGTTTAAAACCCCGGGGACAACTTGTTTGGGGATGCTGCTGAGCAGGAGCTGGTGCAGACAAAGCCCTTCAGAGTGAACATGCCACAATGGTCCCCTGGAAATTAAAGACTGAGAAGGATGTGCCCTTGGAGGCTGGGGGGGGGAGAACACCCTATGCACTCAGCAGCGACCCCGTCCCTTCCTGCACAGGCTGCTCCTTGAAATCAGAAGAGATCGGTCAGAGCATGCGGTCCATTTTGTACAAAGTAGACAGAAATTAGAGATAAGCGGCTACTTTCAAAGTTTAATTTTAAAAAGTTGGGGGGGTTGCATATGATTTCATAAAACACGTGAGAGGGCTTCCATAATAACACAGGTGTTTAGGAAATGTAAGGCTATGCGCACTGTTTCCAGAACTCCAGGGTGCTGCAGGTGTGGGGAGTGCTTAGGGTGCTTCAGAAAGGAAGGAGGGAGAAAAAACCTTTTGGGATGAAGTGGTTTTTGTTCAGCTAATCAAAGCTCCTCACTCAGGGCTAGAAGAAAGCAGCTAAGATATCCTTTTACCATCATCAAATAAAAGAGGTCTCTGCTGGTTGTTCATCATGCGGGAGGTTGCAGGCAGCTGTTATCCTGTTGCCAAGGTCTGAAATCCTGAGCAATCCCATCCTCCAAAGCAGCACCCTGTGCTGGGCAGTGCAGCTCCTCTGGGTGCTTGTGGAGGACATCTATCAGCCAACACCCGCTCCTCCCCAGGTCACCCTAAGCAGAAGCTGCCTCAGCCAAGTGGGGTTCTGGCCTGAAGACCCCAGGCCCAGGGCTGGGACCCACCTCCCAAGCTACTCCAAATCTCCAGTGCTGGCCTAAGGCACTTGCAATCCACTTTGGTCAAGAGAAGCTGAGAGTGGCTGGTGGCAGCTGATCCCTGGGTAGCAGTCTGGAAGTGGCTGGTCAGTGCAGGAGATGCTGAAATGGTACCATCGCTTCCTCCAGACTCTCCACGGCAATGGGGGTGGGAAAAATGGGACAAGCGAGTGCAAGTGTGTGTGTATGTGTATGGTGGTGCATACGCGTGTGTCTGTCTGTCTGTCTGGGTGTAGGACAAAGCACATAAATAGAAGTAAAGAATGTGCCTTGTATGTGAGGATGGAGGCTGGGAAAGGAAAAATTACTTAGCCACTAAACAGAACTCCTTTACCTGTTTTTCTCATAAAGCAGCATGAGGATGTTTCTGCTAAAGCAGCCGCCTTTCACAGCAGCTGCATTATGAAATGACTTCTCTTTAACAAATCCATCTGCCTGCTTTTTAATAAGCAGGGCTTTCCGCCATTGTATATGTGCGAGGTCTGACCTTTTCATAGGAAAAAACATTCATAACCAAAAACTATAAATAGAAACCTTCAGACTGGAGCAGATAAAGATGTAGGTTATGTGACTTTTTTAAGAAGAAAAAACAACATAATGTGGGAGGAAAAGGAACAAGCTCTTTTAAAAAGTCATAAACTTCTGTTATTGCCTTAAGCTTTCGTAATATTTACTGAAATATATAAGGAAGGACTTAAAACAGTAGGTCTTACAAGACATCTGTATCCAAGTAGGCATTTTTACAAAAGAAAGGAAAAAAAGATTCAAAATATGTTTAGTTCAGGAAAAAAGGGCTATTTCCCCCAACTATGAAATAAGAAGTTTATACAGGGTTTGTAGTTCTAGAGTAAGTTAAGTTTTATATTTTTTTTTCATGTTCTGGTTCAGAAAATCTTAAATATACATGTAGCTTTGTTCATGAGTATAGACATTTAACCTTCAAAGGGACTACTCATGTGAGAAAAGCTGATCATTCATTGTTTCCACTTCACACCATATTTGGCCCTGTATTTTAAGCCCCAGTGCTGGAGGCAGGTGATTACATGAGAATCTCAGCTTTTCTTTAACTAAAAAAAAAGAAAAAAAAGAAAAGTAAGTTTTTAAATCTTGTGGTTGAAGAGAAAGTTTGAAAACATGTCCTCCATGGACCTTCGCAACCAAAAGGCAAATAATATGAAACCAATCTTCTCTCTAAATCTGCTAATCACACACATTTCTTGATTGGGAGCAATATTTGCTAGGTGTACGACAAAAGAGTTCAAGAAAGGGGAGTAGGAAATGATCAGTGCAATTGTGGCTTATCTGAGCCACGTCAACAAATCACTGCTACCACATGCAAAGACCCTTGGTGAATGCTGGCTCACAAATGCTCTGAAGAGCTTCACTTACTTAGCAAACACTCAGGTAAGTCAAAGTGAATCAATAGTAGGCTTTGGTTAAGCATGCATTTAGCTCATCTGCTGTATCCCATGCCTCAGACTCTAGGTTATGCATATCTTCTCTGATATTTAAGACAGCACAGAAAATAAATCAGCTTGCTTGGTGCTGTCAGAATGGAAATAAAGATAATCTGTTAGCTGTAGCCACTGAAGTGTGCAGTGGTAATACAATGCTTAGAGTCTTTGTGTTGCTTTTTTTATATACTTCAGCAGCAAAGAAACAATTACACTGATCCATATTCCACCAGGCATTGCAGGCTGAGCATCTTTTATGACTATTGTGTAGCTTCTCAGGTGTTGGCTTCAGCTTTTTTTCAGAGGTGTCTTTTTGCTGTGACTGCTTAGTGCCAGGCTCCTTTCTCCTAAGATGCAATATCTCACCACCACTGCTCCATGGTTTAGCATGGTGACAGCCTTCCCTTGAACTGAGTGCCTCCAGTACCATGGCACTGCTCACGTGAGGAACAGAGCCAGATCAAATAATGGTGTTTGTCCAGCAGCTGTAACAAGGAACTTTGTCTCTTTTCTTCTGCAAGGTATTTTAGGTAGAGTTTGTGTCACCATTTCTCCAATACCTATAAATAATTTTTCATACATAGAAAATGGGAAGCTACTTAGAGATCGTAGAAATGAGAGTGGGACAGTGATTTCTGCAGAGATGTCTGCTTGTGCCACTACAGCTCTGTGGGCACAAGCACGCATACACAGTTGCTGCACATAGAGTTTGCCTCGTAGCTTCATTTCTCCAAATGATGATGGCCTGTTAAACAAAAGCCTCCCAGGCAGGAATGTTTGAAATGTTTTTCAGAAGCTGCAGTTCCTGCAGAGATACCAAGACCCAAAAGTCATGCAAGTGAAACACAAACCCCTGGAGCAGCCAAGAAAGATGTCATGAATTCTGCACGGGTGGTTCAAAGAGAGGGGAACCCCACCATTCACGCGCAGAGAAGTGGGGCATGGATTTTGCCCAAAACTCAGTGCATGTCTGCTTTCCATCACTTGGGGTGGATGCAATGAGGAAAGAGGGGCTCTCCCTGGGACAACTTGAACTCTGCAACAGGCGCCTGTTTTAGGAACAGAAATGTATTTCTGCAGGGCTGCACTTGAAGTGGACGTTAAGGTAAAATCTGGCCCTGTGTATGCTAATGCAAAGTCCTCATGGACTTTGGTCTGGTCCAAATTCCACCTATTGGGTTGGACTGTGGTCCAGTGGCTGTTTCAGCCTAAGGCTGGCGTTCTGCCCTCCACCAAGTTTCTTCTTGCAGTGGTGGAATGGGGCCCAGATTGTATCTCACCAATAAAACAAATAGAATTAAATGATGCAAGGGTGTTTGAGTCGTGATTTTCATCAGCGTTTTCTTTTCACTGAGCTCAAAGTCTAGTTTGAATGCAGCCTACTATTTCAGTCCACAAGAAAAGGCTACATAGAAAATAGGTTTTGAATCAGATGCTTTACATAAACCATGGGTTTTACTAAAAACTGATCCATTCTTCTCTTTTCTATTCCTACAATAGCAACTCTGCAGAGAGGCATTAGAAGTTTCAGTACTTTCATCTTGTCTCAGAACATTTATGGTGGCAAAAGCAGGTTGTAATAATAATAATAATAATAATAATAATAGCAACATTGAAATCATTCATCACAACTGATTTATTGGAGGAATTTTGCCACATGTGGGAGTGATAAGTCATCCAGAAATAGGTCACGATTTTCTGAAATGTACCTAAGGTGTGGGATTATTTGCCAAGTAATTTATACCAAACTAATCCCTCTCACTGTTAGTAGACAGCGGTTTTATTTTGAGCTGTTTTGACTGATTAGCACCATGGTTCACATGGTGAATATCTGTTTCTTGATTGGGAACTGGAGCAGGCACCTAACTCTAACTATGTGCCAGATATCTCTTGTCTGAAGCCAGCCACAAATGCATGCTCAAGCTAAGGGAAAACAGGGAGGTTGATTTTGGTGACCAGTCCATATGTCAGTAATACAGAAGTCTTTCGACAGCAATGAGCTCAGTGTTGTCCTAAGCCTGGCAATGCTGCAGTGGGGAACAAGAGCTTCATTTTAACTGCCCTTCCTGAGATTCACATAGGCTGGGGAGGCTGTCCTGAAACAGCCATGTGGGCGGTGAAACTGTGAGGGCTGTGGGAAAGCGAAATAGAGCCCTCCTTCTGTTGGGAGAAAGCAAACTGTGGTCTCCCTTTGCTTTGCACCCGTCCTTGCTTGGTCCTAGCCGATGTACTTGGCTTTTTACAACTGCTTTTTTGCAGAGGTACGCCTGCAAAGCCAGGCAGAGACGAGGCTGGAGCCCATGGTTACTCCCATGCCATTCACATTCTATCCCATCACTGGGAATTAGATGTGGCTGAAAGCACCCAGAAAAGCTCCTGGACCTCCTGGTAAACTGGGCTGCAAACAGGTCAGCTGTCACCCTGCATTGCCCCATTAGCAGGGAGAGTTTGGACTTCTCTCTTTGCAAAGGCATGGGAAATTGCCTGAGGTGAGTACCAAGTGTGTTGCTGCTTACAGCTGCTTACAGCTTGGTGTGGAGAACTTGTGGATGGACTTTCGATTGTCGTCCTGTACAGACAGACTGAAACCTTGGCTTTTTAATTAAACCTAGGTGATCTCCAGCATGGAGTGATCAAAGACAACTTTAACAGCTACTCTTCAGCCCTCCCCTGCAAGGAAAAGATAAGCAAATTCATGGCTGTCTCTGATACTATGATTTTTACAAAGCCCAGGTAGATTTAGTGCTTTTAGGGAAAAGAGTCAAGATTCCTTTTTCCAAGTGGGTTGCAATTTAAATCAGGGAGACAAAAAATCAGCCCAAAACTGAAAAAATTAAAAAAAAAATCAGAGGGAACATCCTTGTGAATAGAAAAGGAATATCCATCAGAACTGCTCTTTTTAAGAGCTTTGTAGGTACGTAAGCACGTGAGCTCTTAGAGTGGCTGGGATCAATCTATATTCAACAACTTATTTTTACTAAGGATTTGCTTGGCACTTCCAGAGGTTGAGCTGGTGGTGGGGATGAGAAGACTCTGTGTTAAATGACCCTCTGAGGCAGTTGAAGATAATCTCAAGCCCACCGATGTCAGTTGGAAACCTTTCAAGCTGTGTGGCGAATAACATGAAATTGCAGCAAACAGAAGGTAAGGAAAGTTTGTCAAGGCCATCAAAAATGAGATTTTTGTCAAAGTTGAATCATCTGTCCCACTACTTTCTTCTGAACTCATCCCACAGTATGGAGCAAGGAGATACTTTCTGATTTCGGCCTCAACATTTATTGTAAATCTGTGTCTGGGAAAGCAGGAAACTTCCCTACTATGCTTGGAATTGTAATGCTATAGAGGTGTTTATACATGTGGAGCTTATTGCTTTATGAGAAGGGCAATAAATTATACTTGAATAAAGCCATTGCTTACACCCACCCTAGGGATTCACTCTCTCTGCCTATCACTCTAATGCTCACTCTATCACTCTAACTGCAGTAGTTAAAGACAAACACGCTTTTGACTAACACACGAATATGAAAAGCAAAGTAGACCCAGGCTTTTATGCTTTCTATGGTTCTGGCAGAACAAAGGCGAATTAAATTGGTTGTAAATTAGTTTCTGTGTGCATTAAGACTCTTTGCACAGCCTGAACAGTATAAAAGATTTTGGGTTCACTCAGAATTTGCTTGAAAAATTCAGAAGGCCATATTTCTTTACACAGCACATAATCATTTCCAAAGCATCTGCCATAAAAGGGGATGATTGAAACAGATTTCCTAGTGGATAATTTCCTGCTTGTTCCTAACACTTTCATCTCAGGAAACTGAATCCAAAACTCATGGTCACCAGTGTGAAAACTCCATTGATCTCAGTGGACTTTGTCTCAACTCTGAAAGATATGAGAACAGATACTGAGAATTTGAGTTTCCCGAGCTTGGGACAGCACCGTCCCTGTTTGACACAACACAGCAAGACCACTATGCAGCAGAGCTCCTTCCCATGGCCATTGTCCTGTGGTGCCCATCTTTTCCTGATGCTCTCAATGCAGCTGATGTGATATGGGGTTATGAAAATGAACAGTAACATGGGCCCATGATCTGGGAAGTAGATCTCAAATTGACATGGTTGGAGACCATGGGAGTCATTTGCTGATCAGATGGTGTGGCTCAGCATGGGAAATCTCATTTTCGGGTGGATTTCCCCATGTTTCCCACAGTCAGCCCTCCCCTTTTCCACCTCAGTACGTGATTGCGCAGCTAATATGTCCCCAAGAAGGGCCATGAAGATGTGTAGTGAGTATCTAGGGAAGCTTCTCACCTTGTTTTCTGAATAAAAAAAAGCTCTCCCACATCGCAAAACAAGTACCTTCATTCCCACAGGAGCCAGGACAGCTGATTCAGTGGGTAGAAACCTGATGCTAAGGTAGTTGTTGCTGATTTGAGTTGAGAACGAGGTCTTCAGTGAAAGGAATTGATGGTTTCAGTTCCAGATCTGGTGGGCAAATTTCAAAATAAATAAATAAATTAGGCCTTGTAATTCAATGCTTGCTTTCATGAAGACACATGGAACAGAAGCCAAGCATGGAGACTGACTCATCTCCTGCCCTTCGATATGAGCCCTTGCCCTCTGACCGCAGGAGGCAGGAGAGGTATACAGGGACCCTGCCTGGATACGTGGCAGCACCCCGGACTCAGAGGGGCTTCCTCCTGTA
Source organism: Strigops habroptila (assembly GCF_004027225.2). Lineage (NCBI taxonomy): Eukaryota > Metazoa > Chordata > Aves > Psittaciformes > Psittacidae > Strigops > Strigops habroptila. Next base: position 36,532,680 of record NC_044284.2, on the reverse strand, counting down.
TGTCGCTTCTCTGGGAAAAAGAGCTGCACAAAGGAAAAATAGTGAAGTGGAAAGCAAACATCCATCTCTGTGACATCCCATTCATCCCAAGACTGCCCCAAACCATTCAGATATAAATATTATCATACCAGAGCTTGCTGGCATTTTCATTCAGCTACAGCATACAAGGGAATTTCAGTTAACCCTCCAGTAGCCAGAAGATGTAGGGTGTTGTAATTTATTGCATAGCTTAGGAAAGCCAATTTGTGAGAGCTGGCAAGTCAGCATCCCTGTTTCTCCTGCCAGTTATATCAGTGTGCAATTCTCTGTTGCCATCTGAGGAACTATAAGCAGTTTTCAAAGGCTTGAAGAGTCCCCGTGGCATCCCAGTGAGAGAAGTAAAAAACCACCTCTTTCAACAAAGTGAGAGAAGGGAACACTGGAGATAAAAAATGTGAATTTAGGAACCTGGCAGCAGAGCAGCAGGGAGCGGGCGGGAGCTCCTGGCTGCCAGGAACATGGCCTTCCTGAGCAGGCAGTCAACAGGACGAGTAGCAGGAACAATGAGCTAAGCACTGTGATGGAAACAAACACCTTTTTTTAGGCTCTCTGCACTAAGCTGCTGCTGCTACTTTTATCACGCCATTCATTTGGAAAGAAAGCAGTGCAGCAAAACAAGGTGTGTGCACAAAGCTGCACATTGTGTCTGAGCTCACGCATTACCAGACTGAAAATTATTTAGTTGTTAACTTATTTCTTTTAATGTTTTGGGACTGCAATTTTCTTGTAGGATGTTAAGTCTTTGTAACCGGATACCGTCAGGTGGATCTTTAGGGCATGATAATCCACAAGGGGACTGAGGACCACAACTTCTAACTTCTCCTGGGCAGCCAAAGCCAATGTTTCCACCATGCAAGTCTTCAATGAAGGCTCTGAAGTTGTTTTACATATAAACATATACACATGTGCACATGAAACCCCCTAGCAAAAACAATGGTTGTTTTGCATGCCAAATGTGTCAGTTGCATTTCTTTTTACGACTGAATTCATTCTCAAGTCATGAATGCAAAAAAAAGCCTAGTGAGTGTTTAAATTTAGGGCATTAATTTTGCATTCCAGTGTAGAGGGAACCCAATAGTTTCAAACCTCAGAAAAAGCCACTCCACCTCTGCTTTACAGGCAATTTCATTCTGCTTGTGTTTCCAGAGCCTACTTCAAAGTGCAGATGCATTTCAGGTAAATAATGACAGCTTCAGAAGAAGTTTTCCTTGTAACACAAATCACCTCACTAATGAAATCCAGGGAAAAATTCAGAACAACTTGATATCCACCTGCCTGAAATCAAATCTTTCTACTTACATAACATAGCTCTGGGCCTGATTCCTTCCCCAACTAATTCATGGGTGAAACTCTTGCAGGCTCAAGTGGGAATGAGGCCAGCCCTTTACTCTAGCTTGGTGACTGTTGCCGAACCTGGGCAAGGATGCCCTGGTCCTTCCAACGCACAGCAGAGAACGTGCCTGCGGGCGCAGCAGCAAACAATGGGGTCAGGTTCAGAAGAATATGAGGCACCTTCCCTCAGCACAGAGAACAGTTTGTATAGTTTCCACATTTCCTTCCTGCTCATGTCAATCATGCACAGGAGAAAACAATGAAGAAACACCAACCCCATGTGGAATAAAGTAATGGGAACCCAAGAATGAGCCACATGCTAAAAAGAAAGGAGTTGTCACATCCAAGGTTGAAAGTATTGACTGACTGGACTGCCAAATAAATCAGACTAGCCCTGGGGACTTGGATCTATACCTGTACTTACCTCTTCACCTCAGACCTCAAGAACAAGCCTTTTTTTTGCTTTGGAAGCCTGAAGATGGGTGGATGGTGCAGCTCTTGGTTGCCTTCATCTGCATCACTGAATCACTCTTGCTGTGGCCCCATGCCTGCCTCCAGAGCTGCTGCTTCTCTCTGGTCCCATCAGCCTTCCCAGAGGCTCAGCAGTGGGATGAGGGGGCTAAGATGTCCACTTGGCTTGGCAACAAAGGAAAGCAAACTGCACTTGAACCTGGAAATTTACAGGAATGCAGAGCAGCCATGTTGCTAAGCCAGCTGCAAACCTACTTTGCTCGGGGCTCTTCATTTTGTAGGGTTGAAGGAATGAGGCACGTGTTGCCAAGTAGGACATCAGTACTACAAACAAATGGAAAGCCCTTATCCCATCAGCAATCTTGACCTGGTAACGGGGCAGGCAGCTAGAGTAACAAGAAAGCTCAGCTCCTTCCTACTCGCAGAACAGGGAGGAGGCAGGACACAGGTTATAATTAGACACCCACAGCAATTTTGGGGAAACTTCAGCACTTGGTTTGGGATCTTATTGTATGTGCTGCTAATTCACTATCTGCTTGGACTGGGCCAATCTAGAAACCCAGTGGCAAGCACATGCAGAAAACATCTCTTGCTTGCCTGGAGTTTTAGCAGTGCTTTAAGCCACCTTGGTGCCTGCAGGGAAAGCACACAGTCATGGGAATTTCTTTATAAGCTCTTAGCCTTCCTAATTTAAGGGATTTGCTTCAGCTTTGGAGACAAGCTCACACTGGAGCCCTCACTCCTTTCTTTCCACCAGATTATAAAATGTCAGAGGTTCATTCAAACTGGATCTCCCCAGTACACTTCCCTGCAGCTGGAAAAACACCAATTCTGCCAAGTGCTGTGTGCCGGGAGAGCAGCACGTTTCACAGCACGGCCACCTCTTCCATGTGCAAAGCTTCATACTGTCCCCTTGCAAAAGCAGCCCCATGAAGCACAGTGCAAGGCACATGATGTTCCCATGCCTGGACTGGGGCACCTAAGAGCCATTCCCAGCTCTCCATCCTGCTGCCGCGGAGGCTGAGAGCAAGACCTGGCCCAGCCTCGGAGCTCAGCATCAGCATGATGAAGGTTGGCATGGACGACTCCTGGGCTGAGACATTCAACACCTCTGCTTTGGTCTTAACTCTTGTGGTGCTAATTCAGTGTGGATTTGATACCCCATGCATAAGCCTTCAGGCAGTATTGCTGGCCCAGTGCACTTGTCTCTGCATCTGCTTCAGTATCAGCATCTGCACAGGCATTAGCATACCTATTCCCATGTCTATCCCTATCCCTACCCATATCCCCAGGCAAGATTTACCCTCTCTCAGACAGAATTCCTGGCCCACTCAAAAGCAGTGCAAGCCCCCATGGCGTGGGCTAAGCCAAACAATATGAAGACTTAAACCACCTGATTGGGAAAGTTAAGCTACATCAAGCTGTTGTGAGAAACAGGGCCTGCCTGTGAGAAGTGAGCTCTCGGCAGAGGCAGCGCTGCTTAAGTATATATTTGCTACTGCACTCCTCATAAACCCCCTGATTTTTGATGCTTTCCCCCAGAGCCCTGCTGTGGCACCCTGGGCCTGCCTGTGAGACTCTTGGCTTCTGCTGTCTTGCTTTTAACCACTGGGATTTCCAAGTTTCCCTGCTTGCAGAAATAGGCTTCAAAACATGAGTCCAGCACTCTCAGAGAAAACAATTCCTTTTTTTTTATATATATATTTTATTTTTATTTTTTCCCCTATCACTGTGATTTATTTAAAGAGGGACTCAGGAGCCTCTCTTTTGGGTACTGCTCGGTCTGCGGAGAATAACCATGAAGCCATTACTGCAACACGGCCATGCTGGGAAGCCCTGTGATAACTGCTCTGTGCTGGCACCCATGCTTCACGTGGTGCAGAGGGGTACCTTTCCATCTGAAGGCACAGTGAGAACTTTTTTCCAGGTAGATGGAATATAATTATGCAGTCTATGAATGGCGATGTGCCTGCAGGGGGGTGGAGACTGGGCGAAGTGGGTGTCGGTATGTTTTGTAAATGCTTTGAAATGTATTTGTGTGCTTCTGAGATGAACCTTAAAGAAAATACCTGAAAACTGGTTTTGCTTTTCCTAAAGCATTGGCTCTTTCAGGCAGCAGCTTTGCCAAAAGTCATTAATCCCATCTTTATTAACAAGGGCAGGGGAACAGTGACCTCAAACAACTGAGAAAAACAACTAAGACTGTATTCATTTGAAGGACCACTTCTAAAATCTTTTCTGGCCAACACATGCTACTGTTGACAAATATTTAAAGTGCTCTGAGTCTTTGGGATATATTGGGACTTCTGCACAGAACCAGGGAAGGACTTGACCCAAGGCTGTGTTTGACTTAACTATACATCTCCTGGAGGAGAAGGGGAGAAAGCAGAAAGTTTTTAAAAGGTCTTCACACTTTCCTACTACATCAAAGTGTATCGTGTGAGCAAGACAGGCTAAACATACTGGTTCTTCTCTTCTGAAGCCTCAAAATTCACAGGCTCATGGATCTTACGATGCTCATGGTTTAAATTCAGAGAGAACATCATGATCATTCCTTTCCTTCCAACTCTGCCAGCCTGTTTGGTCTCAGCTATCCAGCCTGCTGTTAATGCCATGGCACAGCATCCACCACATCTCTTGGTAACGTGCTAATTTTCTCAGATAAAAATGCAGAGTCAGCTGAATAAGAGCCGTGTTAGGTGGAAATCTAACCTATGCCATGGTGACCACTGCTCTTAGGGTGGGCATAGCAGAGGGTACAGCCCCCATGCCCCTGCTTCGTCCTGCTGAAATTCCACATTTGTTCCTCGTTCCCTGCTCTGAACTGGTTCGTCAGCTGGGATACAGGGATCTGTGAGAGAATGGGGACTTTTGAGGGGATTTCTGGAGCCTGCCTCAAAATGCATTTGCTGTGGGGCTGGCTTTCATCAGCAGTGCGGGGAAAAGGCAGGTCTCCACCTTGGGCAGGACACTAATTGGTGCATCGCAGCAGGTAGACTGTGAGCCCAAACCCTGGAAGGCTGTTGCCACTGATAACACCCATCTGCTGTGGCATCATGTCCGTTGACATAACCTTAATTAATATTACCAAGCTAATGAGAGAAACCGCCAATCCCATCTCCTGTTAAGAAATTGTCTTAAATACCAGTCACTAATCACTATGGAGAAACAGATAGTGGGCCAAAATTCACACCTGGAGTAAAGAGGTGTGGCTCCCATGTTTTCTGGTGAAGTTGCATTTGTTTACTCCAGAACTGACTGTGAACCATCCTGATCAACACACGGCGGGTGTGTGCTGGGCGGGAAGTTGTAAACAGCCCCAGCCTTATGTAATGGCATGGGTCTTCTGCAAGAGCTGTCATCCAGATGGCAGCAAGATTGATGGCTGCAGAGATCAGCACAGTGCCAGCCCAGGGTGCAGATGCATGTGGGAGTGCACCAACCCCAGGCTTGCCCTTCCCAGACCCTGAGCTGGCACACAGGGGTTCTCCAGCCACCTCTGAGCCCTGGGATGCTTTACAGGGGTGGTCTAGTCCACATGGCTGTAGGAATAGCAGACATCACCAGGCACTTCTTGGTGGCTAAGAGCTTTTTGGGCTGCCTAACTAGAAAAGATTTGCCAGTTGTGTCTAGAAGACTTACCACTACCATTAGGGTGGTGTAGATGTAACTTGTAAAACAGGGAAGGGACCTGTTTCACTGCACTGTTTTGATTCTTTGGCTGTTACTTTATTTCCTTGCTGTTGTTATTCTGATCCAGTGAAATTAAAAAGGCGTGAATAGCCTATTTGGATCTGAATGTGTGAGTTCCTGCCCTGCAGAGCTTTCAGTAGAGATTAGATTTTACATGCCATTGTGTGGGGGAGATGTGCCATCAGGCAAAGAAGGAACAAATGCAGGTGGGGCAAGACTGAAGATACAGAAGACAGTATGCTTGCAAGAAGCTGCCTGCTGCTCATCAGGGTGATATCTCCATCTCACTGATGTTCAGACAGGTATCTCAGAAAACATTCACCGCCTGTGGTTTCTGTAGGATGTTTGGCTCCTGGAACATGTGAGACAAAGCAGCTACTTCTTCCTCACGTTGGCCTTTTAAACCTTGTCCTAAGAGGGCCTAAAATAAAATGTATGCATAAAAAACCCTCCCAAGCCTCATGCTCCTGAGCCTGCAAGCAGAATAGCTAGGGGACCCTGGCCCTGAAGAATAATCCTCCAAGTCACTGGCACGGTAGATATGCACTCAGTCTGCTGGTATCCGAATAAATGTTGAGGGATTCCAAGGATTTACACGCTCACGTGACACACAGCATAGACATCAGGAGCAGACAAGCCTGGCACGTTGCTTGTGCTACCAACCTTTCACCTATTTCAGCTACTTCACTCTAGCGCTCTGACTGTGTTTCTATTCAGTCAGGCTGTTTCCTGCTTGACAAAAAAAAAAAAGGTGTTTGTTTGTTTTTTGAGTGATCACAAGGCATGCATATGTCAGAAATAAAAAGAAATTATCTATCTTCTCCTTACATCTCTATTATTTCTATTGTTCAGGTATGCCTCAGGTACTTTCCCAGACATGTTGCCTTCTGTTTTTAACATTGCCATTTGGGAATCAGATACTGCACATCTTTTGTGGTGCTGTTCAGTGGGGAGGGAATTTGTTATTGTTCCTCACAGATAGCTCTGGCTTGATGCACATGGGTAGTTCAGGGAAGAGGGATACCATCGGCTCTGCGGCTACTGCCCTCCAGCTCAGGAAAAAGCTAAGGCTGTGTGTGCACAGCACCTCTCTGGAGACAAGCTGAGGAAGTTCTCACCACACCTGCAAGCAAGGTGATGTCCACAGGGTCCAAACTCATTCACTGTTGGGAAGCTATTTGGTTGGTTAATTTTGCATTGAACCCTCTTTGCAATCTGGCACACTCAGTAATGCTTCTGATATGCACTTGCTCTGTGGAAATCCAAGGAAAGACGAGGTGATCGCTACACACAGGCCACAGACTTCAGCCTAGCTTCAGGACAGTTACAGCTCAGTGCAGAAGCAGATGCAGAACTGAGCTTTGTGAGTTGGACCCATCTCTCAAAGTTGATTCTAATCATTTCCTGATTCAGAGCCTTGTGCTCTGACCATAAACCCACCATATCCCATCGTCTTTGGTGTACATTTCTATCTGGTCCCTTAACTAAACCCTGCTCAGTAAATGCTTAGAAATTCAAGAAGAGAGGCTGCTAGTTCCAAGTCTCTCATTATCAGGACAGCTGAAAGGAAAATTAGCAGCAAGAATCAATTCAGAGCCAGGGAGAAAGTCCGGGTGTTTGAACACTGCC